>NC_060139.1:214057048-214370381 GCF_021461385.2 Schistocerca piceifrons | reverse complement strand
TGGGACTCAACATCTGAGGTCATCAGTCCCCTAGAACTTACAACTATTTAAACCTAACTAACCTAAGGACATCACACACATCCATGCCCGAGGCAGGATTCGAACCTGCGACTGTAGCAGTCGCACGGTTTCAGACTTCGCGCTTAGAACCGCTCGGCTACCGAGGCCGGCTTGTGACTCTAATAAAATTCTTATTGAGACCACACGCGTTTCGAATTATTTCAAAGCATCTTCAGTGGTCACTGTACGAACGTGGTCTTTCTTACAAACTTGTGTGCCAAGATCGTAAATAATTCTCATGTTTTAAATTACTGCTATTAAACAGTATTACATTACAATTAATTTTTACGATTCTCAGTTCCCTACTACAATCATAATCATCTAAAAACGAAGAAGACATGTTGTTGACGCCTAGTCAAGCATTTCCTGGCCGCCTTCACCTGAAGTACTAACTATCCAGGCGAGATTCAATACATCAGTTTTAATTAATATTGTAGATCTGATAACCTATTATCTACACTCATGCTCATAAATTAAGGATAATGCTGATATATGGTGAAACAAGGCTGTGGTGGGCGGTTTATGGGTTTAAATCACCTCAGGGTATGACCATGCGGTGCATTTGACCTGCGATCGCCGCACGGTGGCACTGGCAGCAGTCCACATACGCAGAGGTGTGTTGGCACATGTCAGAGTACGGTGCAGCGAGTAAGTGGGCAGACGTTTTCAGACGTGCTAATGGTGACTCTGTGTTGAAAATGGCTCAAAAAACACATATTGATGACGTTATGAGGAGTAGAATACTAGGGCGACTGGAGGCTGGTCAAACACATCATATCGTAGCACGGGCCCTCCGTGTGCCACAAAGTGTGATCTCAGGATTATGGTAACGATTCCAGCAGACAGGAAACGTGTCCAGGCGCTACAGTATGGGACGTCCACAGTGTACAGCACCATAAGAAGACCGATATCTCACCATCAGTGCCCGCAGACGGCCACGGAGTACTGCAGGTAGCTCTGCTCAGGACCTTACCGCAGCCACTGGAGCAGTTGTCTGCAGACACACAGTCTACAGACGACTGAACAGACATGGTTTATTCGCTCGGAGACCTGCGAGGTGCATTCCACTGACCCCTGTTCACAGGAGAGCCAGTAAAGCCTGGTGTCAAGAACACAGTACATGGTCACTGAAACAGTGGTCCCAGGTTATGTTCACGGACGAGTCCAGGTATAGTCTGAACAGTGATTCTCGGCGGGTTTTCATCTGGCGTGAACCAGGAACCAGATACCAACGCCTTAATGTCCTTGAAAGGGAGCTGTATGGAGGTCGTGGTTTGATGGTGTGCGGTGGGATTGTGATTGGTGCACGTACATCCCTGCATGTCTTTGACACAGGAACTGTAACAGGTCACGTGAATCGGGACGTCATTTTGCACCAGGAGTCCATCTTTCCAGGGCCGCAGTGTGCCCACCTTACTCCTGATGGATGATAATGCACAGCCCCGCCGAGCTGCCATCGTGGAAGAGTACTTTGAAACAGAAGATACTAGGCGAATGGAGTGGCCTGCCTGTTCTCCAGACCTAAACCCCATCGAACAGGTCTGGGATGCTCTCGGTTGTTTCGCTGCACGTCTTCAAACCCCTACGACACTTCAGGAGCCCCGACAGGCAATGGTGCAAGAATGGGAGGCTATACCCCAGCAGCTGCTCGACCACCTGATCCAGAGTATGCCAACCCGTTGTGCGGCCTGTGTAGGTGTGCATGGTGATCATATCCCATATTAATTTCGGAGTACATGAGCAGGAAACAGTGCCGTTTTGCCGCTCATGTGTTTCGGGACTGTTTTCTCAACTTATCACCAATACTGTGGACTTACAGATTTGTGTCGTGTGTGTTCCCTATGTGCCTACGCTAATAGCGCCAGTTTTGTGCAGTGCCACGATTGTGTGGCACCACATTCTGCAATTATCCTTCATTTATAAGCATGAGTGTAAGATTGTCGTGGTTGGTGGAGCAGTTGAGACATTTTTACAATACCGCTATGGACTGACTAAAGAATCTATGACTGTTTTGACCACATGACAGCAAATTTCAAAAAGTTAAAGTTGTTCCATACTTAGGGAAAGAGCGTTGGAGAGAAGATGGAGGGTTCTAGCGTCGCCGTTATAGGCAAAGTCCAAGTGGAGGTACTTTGCCATTACCTTCCTCCAACCGTTATGAAGTGTCAATAGTGTCTCTGCGTCATATGGATGACTGTTTTGGGTGTTTGTACAGTGTAGTGTTGTGTCTGTATTGTCATGAATGAATGGAAGGAAGAGGGTGATGCCGTGTGTCGCCACATAGCCTACTCCTTATTAGCACGGAGGGGCCACCGAGCTTAAAGTATCCATCCGACAGACGGTTCACCATCAGAAGTGACATACGTCTTCACATCATGAGACACTGTGGAGAAGTTTGACGTTTAAGCCAGGACATTGGCACAAAGAATGGTGATCAGGAACTTTACACCAATACCTCTCCTCCCCTGGCCAGACAAATTTTCCACCGCCAGGATACGAAGTGGCGTACTGCCGAGTCGAGTATCACAGTGCAAGCGTGCGTTAGCGTCCTCGGCAACGGACGCGGCTTTAGGGTACCGCACAAAGCACAGTTTAATCATGTATAACATCTGGGTTAACAATCATGGAAGAGTGTTCTATCTGTGAAAGACACGGCGAGGCTGGAAGGTTTCAGGTGGATCATACAATTGCAAGACAGTGATTAAGAAGCCAGATTGTCAACTGCAAATAACTTACAGCAGCAGACGTGAAGTCTGAGCACATCTGATCTGTGACATGGAAGTAAAAGTTGCAGAAATTGCAGAGAAAGACGAAATTAGGATAAGTTGAAACGACCAGATGTAGTAGAGATTTTAAAACGGAATCTTAGGAAAGCACTAACTTAAATAGGCTAAAGAAACTTAATAGAAGATGAATCGTTAGCTTGGAGAGATGTACAGTGGATGCAGCAGAAAATCATTTAGACAGAAAGGTAAGGCACTAGAGAAATTCTTGGATAAAGCACGAAATATTACATTTGATCAATGTGTGGAGCAAATATAAAAATACAGCAAAATGAAACGGGTAAAGAGAGCGCAGAATTTCAAAGAAAGTAGATTGACAGAAAGTACCAAATTGCATAGCAAGACTGGCTAGAGAAGAAATGCAAAGTTGTAGAAACATGAGCGACTAAGAGAAAGGTAGATGCCGCTCATAGAGAAGTTAAAGAAACCGTTAGAGGAAAGAGAGGCGGCTCTATGAGCGTCAAGAACTCAGACGGAGAACCAGTGCTTACAAGGGAACCTCCCCATCGCATCCCCCTCAAATTTAGTTATAAATTGACACAGTGGATAGGCCTTGAAAAACTGAACACAAATCAATCGAGAAAACAGGAAGAAGTTGTGTGGAACTATGAAAAAATAAGCAAAATATATAAACTGAGTAGTCCATGTGCAAGATAGGCAACATAAAGGAGAATGATAGCTGATGAGCGCCGTGGTCTCGTGGTTAGAGTGAGCAACTGCGGAATGAAACGTCTGTGGTTCAACTCCTCCCTCGAGCGAAAATTTTACTTTCTTTATTTTCGCAAAGTTACGATCTGTCCGTTCATTCATTGACGTCTCTGTTCACTGTAATAGGTTTAGTGTCTGTGTTTTGCGACCGCACCGCAAAACCGTGCGCTTAGTAGACGAAAGGACGTGTCTCTCCAATAGGAACTGAAAACATTTGATCGCAAGGTCGTAGGTCAACCGATTGCTCCACAGGAAAACACGTCTCATATATTCTTTACGACACTGGTGACGGCATGTGCGTCACATGACAGGAATATGTTGTCGACCCACCTAACTTGCACACTTGGCGAATGGGTAAAAAGATTCTTCTACCTTGCCCGATTTAGGTTTTCTTGTGGATGTGATAATCACTTCCAAAAAGTGATGAAAACATAAGAGTTTGTCACATAAACTGCATCAAATGAATGCAACAGTTTCAGAGTCGCACAGTTTTCCCTGTGCTCTGTCAAAACATATGTTTTTTTTTATGTTTTCAAATGTTTCCGTGCGTAGACCGTCAAATTCTGTATATGTCCAAGCAAATCTGAACATGTCTTGGAATTTTGGAGAGCAAAGTTGATTATATGTGAGTGCCTGAACTTTGATAATTATCTGAAAATAAAAAATTAAAATTTTCACCCGCTAGAAGATTAGAACCAAGGACCTGTCGTACCACAGCTGCTCACGCTAACCACGGGACCACGGCGCTCGTACGCTAATAATCTCCTTGATGTTGCCTACCTTGTGCATGGACTACTCAGTTTGTATATTTTGCTTATTTTTTTCATAGTTCCACACAACTTCTTCCTGTTTTATCGATTGATCCGTGTTCAGTTTTTCAAGGCCTATCCCTGTGCCAACTTATAACTAAATCTGAGGGGAGTGCGATGGGGAGGTTCCCTTGTAAGCAAAGAAGGGTGGGTTGGCAAGTGGAAGAAAATACAGAAGGGCTGCATATAGTAAAGGCACTTACAAATAATACTGTGCAAAGGGAAGAGAGAGTGGATGGAGTGAGATGAGTGATGCAGCGCTGCGTGAAGAATTTTACAGAATTATGGAAAATCTAAGTCGAAATGAAGAACATGGAGTAGAAGACATCCCTTCAGAATGACTAAAGTGACTGGGAGAAATAAAACTGATCCTTCTGGCATGCAAGATATGAGATATACGAATCTGGTAGTGCATGAAAGCACAAGAAGGAAAAATTGTAGGATAAGGCCAAGTCTTTATTACAGTAAGCAACCTCAAGTGGATGTAGGCTGCTGCAGTAACGCAGAGAGAGCTGCATTTAATGACTTTATACTGGAGAGGGTGCAATTAGTGAGGTCCACCATGCTGCTGGGCAATATTGCCGTTCTATATAGTCGTCAGTGTGCAATTTCTATTGCCTGTGTAAACGCACCTTCATGTTCACATTTGGGATGTATTTTGCAGCAAAGTTCTACCACAAGTCGTAAATCCCAGGGAGCAGAGTATGGAAAATATTATATATTGTTAGTGTACTGAAAATGTTCAGGAGTTTATAAGAGATTCAATTAGACTACATTAAATCAGATTCACTTTTTGTTCCCTAGACCTAAAATGAGACGGTTCTCGTGAGTCTGGAACATGTCAGCAAGTATAACATAAAGAACGTAGAACATTTCAATATAATACTCACTTCGCTGATCATTTGTCAGGAGATTGTCAAAATATGTGAATACATTACAGTAAACTGGAGCCGCTAATGTTTACAGAATTAATACACAGTCAGAATGAAACATAGTTATGCACTTTTAATAAATTTATGATGCACAAAATATCTTATCTTGACTGTTGTGACCAAGTGCTGTAAAAACTGAAATCTAAGAGACATTTTTACTTAAGCTGATCTAACAGACCTTGTTAAGATATTCATCTAAAGAGTAGAAGGAGTTGCCTATCAAAAAGTCTTTCAAACTCTGTTTAAACTGTGCTTTATCTGAAACTAAGTGTTTAATGGTTCCTGGCAATGTATTTAAAACGCGTGTTCCTGAGTAACTGACTCCTTTTTTGGCCAACAAAAGTGATTTTAGGTCTGTATGTAGATTGTTCTTATTCCTAGTATTGATACTATGTATTGAGCTATTGGCAGGCGGTAGAGACATATTTTTGTGACAAATTTCATTAAGGAATCAGTATACTGAGAAGCAGTAGTTACAGTACCCAGTTCCTTGAACAAGTTTCTACTTTCTGTTCTTGAATTTACACCACAAATGAGTCCTATTAAACGTTTTGTACTCTAAAAACCTTTTTTTTATTTCATGAGTTACACGATGATATGATCCCAAATGACACATAAGAATGAAAGTAAGCAAGGTATGCAAGTTTTTTTTTTTTTAATATTTATATCTCCTACATCTGACAACATTCACATAACAAATACAGACTTATTTAGGTGCTTCAGCAGTTTTGTGGTGTGCCCTTCCCAACTGAATTTATTATCGAGTTGTAATCCTAGAAATTTAACACTGTCAACCTCTTCTATCTGCATGTCTTCATATGCACGTGCATGCTCGAAGGAAATCTCTTAGAGGTTCTGAACTGTGTACAGTGGGTCTTTTCAAAGTTTAATTAGAGTGAATCAGATTAAAACTATTGATTAATGTCAGTGAAAGTTTGATTAGCAACCATTTCTAAATCTATACTTTACTTATTATTTGTTGCAATGTTTGTATCATCTGCAAACAAAATAAACTTTGCGTCTGGCAATGTAACAGACGAGAGGTCATTAAAGTACACAATAAAAAGCAACGAACCCAATATGGAACCTTGAGGAACACCACATGTTATTAATTTAAAGATGAAGACTGATTACTTACGTCACATTTATTTCGCAACGACACCCTTCATTTCTTGCTAGTTAGGTAAGATTCAAGTCATTTTTCAGCACTGCCAGTGACACCATTATATTCCAGTTCAGTTACAACCTTTTCAAATATTTTTGAAAACAGCCGTCAAAAGTGAAATTCGTCGATCGATTGACAGTATTTCTTTATTTCCCTTCTTGTAAAGAGGCTTAACTTCATTATATTTTAGCGAGACCAGAAATGTTTCGCTGATAAGTGACTGATCATATGTTATCATAACCACTAGAATATTTTGATTTTAAGAATTTTATGATGGATATTACTTCTTGGGGAGAGGTGAGTGTCATTTCCAATCTACTGAAGTTTTTTGTAGAGACTGGTCTCAGATATTGCATTGCACTGTTTACTGAACCTGATAACCCAAAGCTGTCAGTAACAAAAACAAAGTACTTGTAGTTTTTATCTTGTTGCCTCGTGTAAATTTCTTCTTCTCATAATGAAGCTGCTCATTTTTCTGGATTACCTTTTTCAATATTTTGCTGTATTATTTGTAATACATTACAATGCAAATGTCAGAGCTGTTCCTACGTAGTTGGTATAGTTTACTTTTTGTCCCACATGATACCTTCATTCCTTGTGTAATCCTAGGTTTATTTTTAGACTTCTGTTTGATTTGAGTTACCTTTAGGGGAAATATTTTCAAATGAGGAATTAACTTTACTAATGAATGCTTTGTACTTTCCATTTGAGTCATAAGTATTGTAAACATCTATCAATTTCATGTCTTTGAGAAATCTCCTAAAATTCTTAATTTTTGACTCATTTATTATCCTCCTATACTCAAATTTAATAGATTTTATATCCTGACAAGTATCAACATTTAATATAAGGTGTTGCATGTCATGATGACATAGCCCATCTACTATTGGTTTTATATGACTTTTTCCCTCGATTTGTCTACAAAGACATAATTAATACCTGTCTCAGTGGATTTACATATCGTAGTTTGCAAAGTTTACAGTAGGATCTAAATTGAATGACAGTGCTAGTGATTGCAGTAATTAATTGTTCATTGACAGAGCATTTCAATAAATCCACATTACAGTCCCCAGCAACTACTATTTCTTTGTTTCTTGCTGTGAGATGGGCAAGAGAGCTGTTGCAGTTACTGAGCCAATAACCTGCCTCCCCATTACGTAAGTATCTTCATCTAACCGGGTAAGAGAAAGCCAACGCAAAACTTGCGACATGCGAGATCGGTCTTCTTCTGTTTTAAGCGACTGGGGCGAGTGTGAAGAAATATGTGAAACAGGACAACTAAACTAGGGACTCAACATGACGATTGGACACAGAAGGCCTTGTCAGCGCTAAAACTTCGCGACAGGTGGCGAAGCGTGAGCAAACGGCTGGTCACGGCAGTCCACCAGCACTACTGGTTCGCGCATTAAAATCCCATCTAGCGAAGCTCTGGCCTCGTAGAACCAAAAAGAAACGAAGAGCCACTCAAAAACTGATCATTCAATTCACTTATTTTGAGTTTATTGACTTCTTTCATAGACTTAGATGTTTGTATATCACTTTGTACATTGGTTCACAACTCTCTTGAGACCACTACACATGGGTGCAATCAAATATTAGGTAGTACACGCATCCCTCCTTCCCCGCCACGCCAGTCATTAACATTAGCAATTCTCTAAACTTTAGAAAGAAGAAGAACTTTCGTTCAACGCTTGTATTTTCGAAATGATGAAAGGAAAATTATATTTAGTTTTTGTTGCCATTCTATTAAACCTCAGACTAATGAGTGAAGACATAATTGTTACTGCTTAATTCAAACAGCCCTCTTTTATACAATGAGGATGCAATTCTCAATGTATCCAGAGTGCTACCTACTACCCCTTCTCAGAAAAGAAAGCTACTGTCCACATGGAAGGCTGACACTTATTATCAAACATGTTCCCCTATCTACTTGTCTCCCTCATGACATTCTCTTCACCCACAAACCACAGGCCCAGACATCTTACCCTCAACTGGCAGAAATTAGAAGACTTTGCATCGTATCTAACATTTCCCACTAATAATAACAACAGTAATACAGCGTAGCCCGCCCGGTTAGCCGTGCGGTCTAACGCACGGCTTTCCGGATTGGAAAGGACCGCCTGGTCCCCGGCACGAATCCGCCCGGCGGACTTGTGTCGAGGTCCGGTGAGCCGGCAGGTTTGTAGATTGTTTTTAGGCGATTTTCCATCTGCCTCAGCAAATGCGGGCTGGTTCCCCTTATTCCGCCTCAGCTACACTATGTCGGCGATTGCTGCGCAAACAAGTTATCCACGTACGCGTCCACACCATTACCCTACCACGCAAACATAGGGGTTACACCTGTCTGGTGTGAGACGTTCCCTGGGGGGGAAGGGAAGGGGGGCGAACTGCACAAATGGTTCAAATGGCTGTGAGCACTATGGGACTTAACTGCTGAGGTCATTAGTCCCCTAGAACTTAGAACTAGTTAAACCTAACTAACCTAAGGACATCACACACATACATGCCCGAGGCAGGATTCGAACCTGCGACCGTAGCGGTCTTGCGGTTCCAGACTGCAGCGCCTTTAACTGCACGGCCACTTCGGCCGGCATGCGAACTGCACAGTAACCCTGAAAGAGTGGTTGGTGTGGGGCGGCGGAGGGGTGAAGTGGACTGTGGTAGTCGTCGTGGGATTGTGGACCACTGTGGCTGCGGCGGGGACGGAGCCTCTCCGTCGTTTCTAGGTCCCCAGTTAACATACAACACAATACAATACAGCGTAGGCCCTACAGCAGTGTGGTAGCCATTACATAGCTACTGTCGAGTCGAACTCTCAGTTACTTCAATTTTTGTTCTGAGGTAAATAATGAAACAATTTGTGCTGTACTGCGATAATTTTCATGAGATATTTACGCACCTGTTATGTATTTGGTTGGTGCGTGACTTCATGGCTTTTTTGTATTGTGTTGGTATTCCGGTTGCTATCGGATTATTTATCGATTGTCATTTTTTATTTGTAGTTCTCTGTTGCTAAGTGAGTTTACATATTTTCATTTTATCATGTGGAGATAGTGAATGGGACTGTAGATACGAGAAAATGGAGTACCAAATAGAGAAATCGGAACATTTGCGACGTGTTCTGTTTGAGTTCAGTGGAGGGGCGACAGCAGCGGAGAAAGCTAGTAACATTTGCGCCGTGTATGGAGATAATGACATTGGACAGAGCACGGCAAGAAAATGGATTTCTCCTTTTAAGGTGGATCGTTTCTACGCATTAACCCACAACGATCCAAGTTCAGCGTACTCGAGAACTGGCAAATGTGATGAGATGTGATCAGTCCACCATCGTGGACATTTGCATGCAATGGGGAAGGTTCAAAAGTCGAGTGCCCTAAGCCAAAATCACAAAAATCATTAGGTGGCTGTATGTGCATCTCTGCTTGCTCGTCACCTATCCCGGATCAGTGACGAGAAATGACGTCTCTGTGCTAACATAAGGGGAATGGTAGAGCAGAAACAAAGCAGCAACTCCCCATAAAAGACCCGCGCTCATCGCAAAAGATAATGTGCATCTGGTAGAACATGTCTGTGTGTTGTACTATAAATTGCGTCTCCGTGGTGTAATCGTCAATGTTGACATTAACTGAGACTTCTTACAGACGCAATCCAACAGCAAAGACCAGGAAGACTGCGTGAAGTGATCCTACTCTCGACACGCAGGCCGCAACCTGCTAGACTGACAAAGAACACTGTACGGCAGCTGGTAGTTCCTCCTCCAACCTAGCATGTACCAATCTAAAAGGTGCTGTCTGTGTGGAACATTCAATTTCAACAACACTGATTTAGCATGAGGTCCCACTGGATATGTGCTATTGTCCGATCTCACAGTTGTAAAGAACTTTGTCCTATATTTTCCTTCCATCTGCAGGCTCATGCTAATTAGGTTTCTCTCACAGAACGGCATCCCTGTAGCACAGAAATGTTTGTTGCCGTTACGCATGGTTTTCCTTTAGCAGCTATAGTCACGCCGAAACTCGCTTTTTCAGCTGCCTCGTTCTTTTCCAGCTGATCAGAAGTCCTCAGATTGGTGGTGGTGGTGGGGGTTGTCGGGAGAAGTAAAGGAGGGGGGAGAAAGGGAGAAGGCGTGTCGGTATGCGGTGGAGGGGAGGGAGGTGAGGAAGCGCCAATCTCCTCACGTCCTTCCAGAGAAGCGCGGAAAGGCATTCATCTTTATCTTTTATAATGTTTTCGAATGAACTCCAGTGCCCGAGGGCCGTCGAAAGTAGCTCGTACGAGACTGTTGGCGGGAGGGCCACCCTTGAACAAGCGAAATTGACCGCGAGATGTCACGAGAGCCAGATCCGCCAGTATAAAAGTAGGCGAGGAGTATAGCAATTCCTTACAGCCAACAATATCCTAACCCTCGAACAGTACGGATTTCGTGCTGGGCTTAGCACAATACAGCAAGCCATTCGCTTGGTAGAGCACATATGGACGCAGAAACACCAGGGCAGCAGCACCGGTGCCATTTCCCTCGACATCGAAAAGTCATTCGACCGTGTTTGGTCCCCTCGTATACCTTCTGTATACCAATGACATACTCAAAGTGCGGGGGGCAGATAGCCCTTTATGCAGATGACACTGCTCTACATAACAGTGGCCGATACATGAGTTACACTGTAGCCAGACTACAGCGGCATATGAACAGTGTTGTTACATGGTGCAAAAAAAGGAAAGTAAAAATAAACGCAGGAAAATGCTAGGCAATCCTCTTCGTCGCAAAGAGGAAGCCACCAATTTAAACACCCAAATAAATGACCAGGATCTCTCATGGAGAAGATAAAAATGTCGTGTGACTAGGGCCTCCCGTCGGGTAGACCGTTCGCCGGGTGCAAATCTTTCGATTTGACGCCACTTCGGCGAAATGCGCCTCGATGAGGATGAAATGATGATGATTAGGACAACACCCAGTCCCTGAGCGGAGAAAATCTCCGAGCCAGCCGGGAATCGAACCCGGGCCCTTAGGATTGACATTCTGTCTCGCTGACCACTCAGCTACCGGGGGCGGACATGGAGAATATCAGTTACCTACTTAGGACTAAAAATTGACAGCGCATTAACGTCCCGACAACATATCTCAGAGGCTTCCAATAAAGCACATGTCAGATTGATTCAGTGATATCCACTACTAAAAGGAAGGGGGCTATCTACAGATTCCAAATTACGCATCAGGAAAGTTGTCATCCCACCTGTCCTACTGTATGCCTCGGAAGTATGGAGCATAGAGGCAAACACAAACCTAACGAAAATCGAGAGAGTCCAGAACAGGACACTTCGCATTATCTCAGATGTACCAAGATTTATCAGCAACTAAGAGAATCGAGTTATGCTGGAACATCCCACTTTATCATTAAACAAAAATCCATCTCATTCCACAATGCATGATGTAACCCAAAATTTCATCACATCAGCTCACTCGGAGAAGGACAACACCCCAGTCATAACACACCCATCACCACCATCCATCGTCAGTTCAGATGATAAACAGAAAAACTACCATATAGTATATTAAAAGTAATCCCACAACCATCACAAATTTCCTACAACAACACCATAAATCGGAGAAGAGTTCCCAAGCCTTTACTCACACCAATGCCATTTTTCATTACCCCAGGTTAGCTAATCGGAAGACAGTGTCACAGAACGCTGGATCTTCCTCCACAAAATGGGTGTAACCAGCCAATTCGATGTCTGTGTTGTCAGCGGGGAAGCAGTAACAGCTTCACGGGTCGGTCATGAGAGCTCAGTGACTTCGAGGTTGAACTAGTCATTGGATATCACCTTAGTAAAAGATCCATCAGGAATACTTCATCCGTTCTAAAGCTACCGAAGTCGACTCCTGGTGATGTGACTGTGAAGTGGAAACGCGAAGGCACAACAACAGCTAAGCTAAGAATACGCAGATCTCATGCAATGAGGGAAAGAGACGGTTGAGAAGTGCGGAGAGTGTTTGTAAAAAATCCCATGAGATCAGCGGAAGAAATCACGCGTGGGTACCAAAGTGCTACATGTAGTCCAGCTGTCAAAATGACTGTCTCTGTGGATTTAAAAAGAATGAGATGCAATGCTGAAGTTGAAGGATAAGACCACATTTTACAGCATCGTGTTGTGTTGTTTTTTATATATATGCTGTTGTGTTCTGTTCTGTACGTCAAGTGGTGTGCTTTAATTGCGTGTACATGTGCAGTCCACTAAACTGTATGACTTGTAGGCAGAGATACGTGTAGTTACACATCAAATGACGTCACAAAACCTAAGTGACAACACAGCTTGTCACGGGCAAATTACACAGTCTTTTTTTATGGAAATATTAATTGAAGGTTTAATGCCCGCAATACGAAACACGTAAGGAGCGGTGTGAAGCACCACACAACCTCGTAAATTGAAAAAAAATATTTAAGGTTCTTTTTGCATTGCAATTTCATTGAAATAAATACTGGTTTAACGTCATGGGTTCGCGTAGAGAAATAATATTGTATGCCATATTTATCACTGATAATTTCGGAGTAAGTCAGTTCTATGAATTTACGTATCTGAGACAGAGAGTACCGTAACCGTTATACGGCAACCACAAGAATTTAATGAAAACTGCTATTAATCTTCGTAAACAAATTAAAATAACACGTTTTAAGTTAAATAATATAATTAAAATGCAAGCTTTGTAAGTTTGCTTGCAGCTCTGTGTCGTTTAATATTGCGAATATTCAAACAAAACGTTGCGGCCGTGCAAATGGCCGACAACAATCGATCATAGGTTTGCGCTGTGTTGCGCGTTCTGTCACTCTGAAAAAATAAGTCATCATTTTCGTAACATTTTGGGGTGCTAAAGATGCATAAATAAAGATTTTAAGAGCAAATAAACACATATATTTAACCAAAATGCAATATAAGTAACTTACAATGTTTCTCACGCCTATCCTCATCCAAGATCAAGACCAGAGTAAGTAAGTACATAAAATCATTCGACTCTTTCACAGCTATTAATATTTTTTTAAATAGAACAAATAGCAACACACGTAATAAATCATTATCGTTTTTACATACAATTACGTTGAATGATAAATTTTTTCTGTATATTTTTACTTCCTTCAAGAATCATGAAAGTCTTTTAATTCATTGCACTGTCCGTAATTCCATATGAGTAAATACTGCTATCCCCAGGGCTAAAATACAGTATACTGCTTACAGCAGACTATATCCTCATGACACAGCACCCTGTCATAAATTAATATCTATGAGGCAACGATATTCAGACAATAACACTCCTGAAATGGACTGATGCTGATGAGATCTCGTACTCCGAGGAGCGTAGGAAACGATGCGGGAGACCCGCACCGCCGACTAGGCAAGGTCATAGCGGAGGTGGTTTGCCATTGCTTTCCTCCGACTGTAATTGGTATCAATGATGATGATGAGGACAACACAACAACACCCAGTCATCTCGAGGCAGGGTAAATCCCTGGCCCCGCCGGGAATCGACGCCGGGACCCCGTGCGCGGGAAGCGAGAAAGCTACCGCAAGACCACGAGCTGCCGACTGAAATGGACTGGCCTGTTCAGAATCGCCACCTGAAAGCAGTGGATCTCAGCTTTGGGATGTATGGTGTCGCTACAGTCCCCAGTGTCCAACATCACCATCACATCCGGTTTTGGCTCTCGAGGAAGACTGTACTGACATTCCTACACACAAATCTAATTGAAAGTGTCCTCAGCACAGTTCCAGCATCAGGAAGTCGAAGGGCGGGAATTCTCCATTCCAATATTCATTAATACGTGTCCGGCTACTTATGATGACTAGACACTGCAAGTGCCTTCTAACGAAAGACAAAATATAACGCGCCAGTTTGGTCCAAGATGGTTCGGTCGAACTGAGCCTGTACCTCGGCCTCCTAGATCATCCTGCACTATGCTTTACACTTTTCTGTTACGGTCGTCACAAAATTGGAGTGTACAACATTCCTGTTGATACTGTCGAAGAACTGTAGCAGAGAATTGGTCTTGTAAAAGTTAATGATATGATCTTCAGTTTTGAAATAATTCGTAATATACTGCCGTGACTGACGTAGAATTGCGTCCAAATGCGAGGACGACACAAGGATCATCTCCTTTACCAGATACGAATGTATGTGTATATGTGATATCCGTTACCACATGCAGCATTGTCTTCAGTGTCTACTATGTAGCAGACTATTCCATGTCTCAATAGGTATTCAGTTCCTATCGTTATATGAACTTTTCTTGTACTTTTGATCATTACTACTTCGTGTAAGTATACGTGGTACTTTTCTTTAAACATCTTGGATAAAGCAGCTTACAAATGTATCGAAACCAACTTCTGAGAGTGATCCTACTGACACACATAACTTTCCACATCTTGCACGTCAGCTTATCCATATAGACCTGAAGACTAGTGAATAAAGTAGTTTAATGCACAAGCTGAAGGTCTTACACTGAAGATCCAAAGAAACTGGTAGACCTGCCTAACATTTTGTAGAGCCCCCGCGAGCACGCAGGAGTGCCGCAACAAGACGAGGCACGGACTCGACTAATGTCTGAAGTAGTCCTGGAAGGAACTGATATCATGAATACTGCAGGGATGTCCATAACTCCGTAAGAGTACGAAGGGCGGAGATCTCTTCTGAACAGCACTTTCCAACGCATCCCAGATATGCTCAATAATGTTCATGTCTGGAGAGTTTGGTGGCCATTGGAAGTGTTTAGACTCAGAAGAGTGTTTCTGGAGTCACTCTGCAGCAATTTTGGACGAGTGGGGTGTCGCATTGGAATTACCGACATTAGACGGAATGCACAATGGACATGAATGGATGCAGGTGGTCAGACAGGATGTTTACGTATGTGTCACCTGTCAGAGTCGTATCTAGACTTGTTGATGGCCCAGCGCTAAAATCTGCAGCGATTTGAGGAAGGGCTGCACTTCTGTCACGTTGAACGATTCTCTTCAGTCGTCGTTGGTCCCGTTCTTGCAGGAGCTTTTTTCAGCGGCAGCGATGTTGGAGATTTGATGTTTTACCGTATTCCTGATATTCACGGTACACTCGTGAAATGGCCGTACGGGACAATCCCCACTTCATCGTTACGTCGGAAATGCTGTGTCAGATCGCTCGTTTGCCGGCTATAACAACATGTTCAAACTCACTTAAATCTTGATAACCTGTCATTGTAGCGGCAGTAACCGATCTAATAACTGTGCCAGACGCTTCAAATGGTGCAAATGGTTCTGAGCACTATGGGACTTAACTTGTGAGGTCATCAGTCCCCTAGAACTTAGAACTACGTAAACCTAACTAACCTAAGAACATCCCACACATCCATGCCCGAGGCAGGATTCGAACCTGCAACCGTAGCGGTCGCGCGGTTCCAGACTGTAGCGCCTAGAACCGCTCGGCCACCCCGGCCGGCGCCAGACGCTTGTTGTCTTATATGGCCGTTGCCGACTTCAGCACCGTATTCTGCCTGTTTACGTATCTCTGTATTTGAATACACATGTCCATACCAGTTTCTTTGGCGCTTCAGTGTATAATGTACGTGAACTACACTCGTATTCGTCCTCACCAAATGTTCTCTGTCACCGATCAAAGAGCAGTTCCACTGAGAGGCGTGTTATGTTTTGGTGACACGGTCCCGTGAACCTATTCAGGCCGCTACAACGTCGGTCTCGCTTCTCGCCTAGCTCTTGTTCCCCCATTTCCGTTGGCATACGCAAGTCACGAGAAAAAGCAGACATGCTCTGATGGGCTGTCTCTCCCATTTTCTCCGACAATTTACGGACACAGAATGCTCAGAGGCTGTTGCGTTTCTCAATAGAAAACTCTTCACGAAAAAACACAGGGCGTGTCTGTGGACTGTTTTATTACGACTTTTAAAACACAATTTCTAACGTACAGTGGTTACAGGTGCACGAGCGCACGATATAAGCCTATCTCAAGAAAGTATTTTAATTATCAGTACGATCCTTTTACTTTCTCTAATTTTTGTCTCTGAAGGGGAAGTTTGAGATGTGCTGTTGTAGTACATAGACTGTACTTTGCAAGGAACTACTATTAATTTTGGCTTGATACAATTCTTTTGTTCTGTTGCGTACCTGGCAAAAGAATGAGACAGTATTAATGAAAACCTTCTGGCAAAAGAATGATAGAGTATTAATGAACACCTTCAGAGACACAACTAATTAAAATTCAGTGGGGAAATTGTTCTTAAATTACAGCGTAAGAACGTAACATACGTGGAGATAGAAATTTGTCATTAAATTACAGAAAATGACTATCAAATAGACTTCTCATTCGAGGAAATATGCACTGCAATAAAAAGACATAAAAATAAAAAATCTCCAAGGCCAGATGACATATATAATGAATAAATAAAATACCAGGGACAGTGTAACCTCCCAGCACGAAGTTTAATTAAATGAAAATTTGAAATGGAGCCAAATGTAACCTCCCAACAAAAATAATGTTTAATAATAATACAAAATGGATCCATAAACCAACAATAATATTAATTAAATAATGAACCATGAACGAAATGTAACCTCCTAACAGAAATAATAATATCTGGTAAATTTTATAAGGACAGCAGCGCTGATCTTCGGCCCTGTATTCTGAATAACAAAAGCAAAATTCTTACCTCAATAAAAACTGCAACTATATCTGCTGTTATTTAACGACACAGCTTCGTGCAATGCTGGCGTATATATATATATATATATATATATATATTTATTCTTGGAAGGAATGCATAGGAAATATTCTTTAAATTGAAATGAATGCTTTTTCTTCAAAAGAGTGGAAAAATTCTTTAAATTGAAATGAATGCTTTTCTTTAAAAAAGTTACTTTATAAAAAAATTATTATTGGGGCATTTTTTCTGATCAAATTAAATTACAATTAACATACATTATTAAATATGCGCAAGGCTGCTTCTTTACCTTCTACAACAATACTCATCCTCCAGAGTCCTGACCAGAGTCGGGAGCGGAGCGCACAGCCGACGCATGCCGACTCCACCAGACTACAACAGACTACTACTGTCGACTACAGCTTACTAGCACGGACTGAAGACTACTACTGTCGACTCGTGCAGACAAGCGCAGACTAGCGACAAGCAACAACTAACGATAAACTACTCTCTGGTCAGAGATTCTGTCATGCCTCGCCCATCGCCGGCGAAGCATACGTCTTACAACAGGCATTATATCAACAGCTTTATACTTTGCTTAATAGTATCATGAAGAAAGGAGAGTGGATATAAAGTATTACAATTGCAGTGTATAAAAAAGGAGATAAGTAAATATTAGATAGTTACCGGGGAATGACGCTCCTTGAAACTACTTCAAAGCTGTTAACATCAGTAATTAGAGACAGAATGGTAAATTGGATAGGAATACCAGAAGAATAGCAAGAATTCTGGAAAAACAGAAGTGCAATAAATGTTATCTTCGCTTTAAGACAGATTTTGGAAGAAATTTATATAGTTTAATAACGCAGCCTACCTGTGCTTCGTTGACTTGTTAGAAGCCATTTATGGGATTAGAAAAAAGTATATAATTCAATCCTAAATCGACATGAGAGCACCAACGGGTTTAGTAAAAATCATAGAAGATCTATATACACGCAATAAAACGAGAATTAAAACCCAAGGAGACCCAATAATCGCACTCCTGCTCTACTTACTAATGGAGCACATCATTGATAAAGTAAGAAAGAAACCAGGCTATAAAATGGGAAATAAAGTGTTAAATATTGTATGATATGTTGATGATGCTGTACTGCTAGCAAATAATGAGGATGGTTTACAAAGGTTTCTTCACCAATTTAATAAAACAGCTAAGCAATATAACATGTAAATCTCAATTAAAAAACTAAGAGGATGATAATATAAAAAGCACCTATACGATGTGAATTAGAAGTAGATGGTACATCAATTGAAAAAATGATGAGCTTCAACTACCTAGGGACTTTTATCAGTAGGGGTAGCTATGGGCCTGCAAAATACTGTATGGAGAAACAAATTTCTAACAACTGAGGGGAAAATAAAAACATAAAAACAATGGTGTTCTCTGTTTCGACGCAGAAACTAGAACAGAAATGTAAAAGATAAAACAAGAATTAATGGCAGTGGAAATGAAGGTACTAAGACAAGTCCAAAGAGTAACTACGTGGGGCAAAAGAACAAATGTGTCGATGAGGGAATAGTGTGGAATACAAAATATAAGTAAACTAAAGAAAACAAGAAAACGAAATTGAAGAGTCATTTGGAATGAATGGACCCTTCAATACTAACTTAAGTTTGTAAACATGGACGACTCGAGGGAAACCGCTACTGGGACAACCACCCAAGACATGGAACAGCAGTTGATTCACTACAGCCACGGAATGAGTGCTGACAAACAAAGGTAACACTAGTTAGCAGAAGAAGAAGAAGAAGAAGACCAAGCATCATCAACCACCTGCCTTACGTTAGCAAATGGGCACTAGTCACTTAGGGTAGTCGAGATCCGACATGTTGTTGTATGTGGCCCTGCTGTACCCAGTGATTCCATATTCGCATTACAGCCGTGGTAACCCGGCAGACGCTAGCATCAACTTCGAAGAAAAATGGAGTATCCATAGGCTACGATCACTCTACTGTGAAATTCCGACAGGTGCTGACAGACGTTCCGTTTCTTACACGAGGCACATGACGATCTTCCTATAAACAATCGCCATTAAAATGTGATTTCTGAACGAGAGATACGGTCCAGAGTCTTTCCTTGTATACAGAATATACAGTGTGTATCATAATTAATGGCGTAAACGTATACAGTTGAAAGTACACTACACTAGAAGCAAATATGTCTCAGTAAACAAGATCGAAAATGCATACCTTAAGAGCTATGAGCAATTTTTCATCTTCGATACTACAAAACAAATCTCTCCTACAGCAAGTTCTTTGTTTTCCATATTTTGGGAAGTGGTAGTATGTACCAAAACTACAAAAAAAAGTCCAGTAAACACTTTCTGTAAAATGCATTCCTTAGGAGCTATGACCACTTTTTCATCTTTGCTACTTTTAAACACAACTCTTCTAATGATCAAGTGCTCCCAACTTTTAAGGTATGCGTTTTAGAGCACATACTACCACTTCCAAAAATATGGAAAGCAAAGGACTTGCAGTAGAAGAGATTTGTTTCACAATATCGAAGATGAAAAGTTGCTCGTAGCTCTAAAGGTATACATTTTCGACCCTATGTTTACTGAGACTTTTTTGCTTCTAGTGTCGTGTACTTTCAACTTCAACCATTAATTATGATTCATCCTGTAGATGGCGTTACTCCAACTTACATTAGGCAGTTGTGCTGAGATCGTAATCACTTACATACCCAAGCATGTAGTACACTTTATACCAATTTCATGTTTGTTTCACGTTGCTTTCAAGGTGGCGCAGCCTTGCTGCAGAGCTATGTAACTAGAAATGTGGGCCGGCCGAAGTAGCCGTGCGGTTAAAGGCACTGCAGTCTGGAACCGCAAGACCGCTACGGTCGCAGGTTCGAATCCTGCCTCGGGCATGGATGTTTGTGATGTCCTTAGGTTAGTTAGGTTTAACTAGTTCTAAGTTCTATGGGACTAATGACCTCAGCAGTTGAGTCCCATAGTGCTCTGAGCCATTTGAACCATAGAAATGTGGTCGATCTGAGAAGCTGTCGATTTCTATCACGTCTTGGAGCTTCTCTGAAATCTGGCAGTAGTTAGTTACAACGCTTTCTTTTCAGGTGCCTGTGTAACTGGCCACACCCCAGGTGGTCTCCGTTCAGATACGGCTGTCGGCCAAAAACACACTTCGGACCCGCGTGCCTTAACGGCCATTGGTCGCGGCTGTTGGGCGCGACGTGTCGTGAGCAGTCTGGGCGTGTCTGCCGGTTCTCATGGCCCTAAGAACCGTGACGGAGCTCACACCGGCCCAGACCAGAAGTCCGGCCACATGGCGCTCTCCCGGTCTGAGACTCAAGCAGGCGTCTCTGCACTGAATCAGTACTCAACAAACAGAATGCAAAAGGCTCTAATGAACGGCACTGATACTGTAGTAAAGGTAGAAAACTTCAGTGACAGGGGAAAAAAGAATCACGAAAGGAGTCCCACAGGGTTCAATTTTTGGTCCTCTCCTATTCCTTGTACATTTGAATGATCTTCCACTTAACATTCTACAAGTAAAATTGGTGTTTTTTGCAGACGATATTAGTGTTATAACAAAACTCATTAGAGAGAAAACAGCAGAAGAGTTGGTGGATGATATTCTCCAAAGAATTATAAAGTGGTTCTCTGAAAACGGATTCTGAGAATCCAAGGTTTGAAAATATCATACTACATCTGTACAACAAATAAAGTAAGAACAGCTATTGATGTACCACATGAGCAGCAGTCAGTAAATAGAAACTCTAAATTTTTTGGTGTACATATTGATGAAAACTTGAACTGGTAGAAGTATATTATTGAGCTTCTGAAAAACATTTAGTTGGTTACTTTTCCTCTTCATGTAATTTAAATCTTGGAAAGAAATGTATCAATCTCCTGACATATTTTGCATGTTTCCACAGAATAATGTCTTGTCGCATAATTTTCTGAGGTAACTCATCACTCATGGATTGCATAAAAACTAACAAATAGAACGATATGTGGTGTTCGCCCACGGACGTCATGTACACACCTCTTCAAGGAGCTAGACATTTTAACAGTGGTGTCACAATGCATATTTTCACTAGTGAAATTCGTCATAAATACTGCATCACAATTTGGGAAGAACAGTGATCTCCATACCTATAACACTAGAGGGAAAAATGACCTTTATTACCCATTGTTAAAGCTGTTACTGGCTCATAAAAGAGTTCAATACGGAGCAAAAAATATTTCTGATCGTTTGCCCAACAACGTAAGATGTCTGACAGGTAGCTAAGCAAGTTTTAAATAGAATTTAAAATAATTTCTCCTGGACAATTCCTTCTAATCCACTGACGAATTTTTACTTAGAAACTGGTAGACAGTAAAACAAAAGGTAAAAAATATTAATAATAAGTGTAGTTGCATGAGCAGAACTGAACATAATAATGAGTTCCTTAATGTTGACACTAATTATGGATACAGCCCTGTAAATTGACTGGTTACAAGTCATTTCGATCGTTCAAATGAGCCATGGGACATCTAAGTAACTAACTGACTACATACTCGTCCACTTAGTGTTATCTGCTAAGTCGTGGGTACCTCATCTGAAAGCATACCAGATTTTGTTTGTATCTTGGTCGGTGCACGCTTAGAAAAGAGATGGTACTCCTCATGATTTCCGATCGCAATGTTCTCCAGAGGCAGTTGTTGCTGTATCCGGCTCTCAAATCATACAGTTTGTTTACGAAAATGAACGGCGTAGAACTGCTATGTTAGCGCACGTTTCCTCTCTTGTCCATCTCCTAGCCATGTTGTTTTGTTTGTAGATAAATACTTCAGTATCCTAAGGCAAGACGAAAAATTTCATGTTGAGTCAGTAAGTACATCAACTTTTAAAACTTCGATTACAAATAGAGCGATGCAAACTTACTGTAGTCTTCCACATAAGATAAAAATTACAACTATTTAATCACTGTCACTTTTTTCTAAAACTCGTACTATATCAATGCTTCTGCCTAGTAGCAGAATTTTTAGAACTTGTTAAACATGAGACTTTATACAAGAAAATGCGAAGTACCCACTGCAAGCAGAGCAAGCTTTCTTGTAAATAAAGCCAGAAAAGTATTTGCTGCATTTCATGTAAGAGTGTGTGTGTGTGTTGGTGTACATTCATGAGCATACATGCTTGTGTATTTTTTGGATGAATAAATAAATATTGAATTGCGATCGAATCAAGCTGTGGTGTACAAAGGATAGAGTACTCTTATATGTTACAGAATATAAATCTATTAAATTAACAAAGTCCCAGAATCTTTTACGAACGCAAAGGTGAATAAAAAAACATTTTCACATAACTGGAGTCGAAGGAATTCCTTCATACTTACAAGTTCCACGTCTCCACTACACTACAGCAAACTTACGTAAATTGCGTCCATGTCTTTCATTTTAGGATCTCAAGGCTTTAACTGTCGTCATGTCAGCAAAGGAAATTTAACTAACGAATTTTTTTGATAAATCTTCCATGCGTCGTTCCGATAAATGGGGATATTTTAAAAACACGGAAGATATAATACTATAATTCTTTAACCACCGATGTGACGAGTTTAGTCATTTTATTACAGCAAATTGTATCTATAAGAATGCCTATTTGAGAGAACTTTAATGTGCTGGTGCTATGAAATTCATGGGACATAAGTTATAAAACTCGCCAAATAAGAGCTTCAACTCAAACCGAAGCTATGGATTATGGCATCTTCCAGGTACTGCGTGGGACGCAGATCGCGGTCTTACATGTCAATATCCACAATTCCTCTCCACGAAGTAAAAGTCTGACTTGTTTTATTCAGGTCTTCATGCTATGGACTCCTGTAGAACGTGAAACTCTACGTCATAAAACTCGACCAACACTCGTCCCTTGTGAGGAGGGCCTTTAAGCTGACGATGCGTAATTGAAAAGAAGAGGAAGACGCTATATTACCTCTGCTGCGCATGGAGGTCGCCCTCAGCTTACTCCTCTTGACACACTAAACACTGGCAGAAGGTTATAACTGCGGTCATGGTCCAAAGTGCTTAAATCTAACTACAGGCTGTCCGGAAAAGGACTCCCTGATATAAAAAAAGAAGTTTTAAAAACATACACTCCTGGAAATGGAAAAAAGAACACATTGACACCGGTGTGTCAGACCCACCATACTTGTTCCGGACACTGCGAGAGGGCTGTACAAGCAATGATCACACGCACGGCACAGCGGACACACCAGGAACCACGGTGTTGGCCGTCGAATGGCGCTAGCTGCGCAGCATTTGTGCACCGCCGCCGTCAGTGTCAGCCAGTTTGCCGTGGCATACGGAGCTCCATCGCAGTCTTTAACACTGGTAGCATGCCGCGACAGCGTCGACGTGAACCGTATGTGCAGTTGACGGACTTTGAACGAGGGCGTATAGTGGGCATGCGGGAGGCCGGGTGGACGTACCGCCGAATTGCTCAACACGTGGGGCGTGAGGTCTCCACAGTACATCGATGTTGTCGCCAGTGGTCGGCGGAAGGTGCACGTGCCCGTCGACCTGGGACCGGACCGCAGCGACGCACGGATGCACGCCAAGACCGTAGGATCCTACGCAGTGCCGTAGGGGACCGCACCGCCACTTCCCAGCAAATTAGGGACACTGTTGCTCCTGGGGTATCGGCGAGGACCATTCGCAACCGTCTCCATGAAGCTGGGCTACGGTCCCGCACACCGTTAGGCCGTCTTCCGCTCACGCCCCAACATCGTGCAGCCCGCCTCCAGTAGTGTCGCGACAGGCGTGAATGGAGGGACGAATGGAGACGTGTCGTCTTCAGCGATGAGAGTCGCTTCTGCCTTGGTGCCAATGATGGTCGTATGCGTGTTTGGCGCCGTGCAGGTGAGCGCCACAATCAGGACTGCATACGACCGAGGCACACAGGGCCAACACCCGGCATCATGGTGTGGGGAGCGATCTCCTACACTGGCCGTACACCACTGGTGATCGTCGAGGGGACACTGAATAGTGCACGGTACATCCAAACCGTCATCGAACCCATCGTTCTACCATTCCTAGACCGGCAAGGGAACTTGCTGTTCCAACAGGACAATGCACGTCCGCATGTATCCCGTGCCACCCAACGTGCTCTAGAAGGTGTAAGTCAACTACCCTGGCCAGCAAGATCTCCGGATCTGTCCCCCATTGAGCATGTTTGGGACTGGGTGAAGCGTCGTCTCACGCGGTCTGCACGTCCAGCACGAACGCTGGTCCAACTGAGGCGCCAGGTGGAAATGGCATGGCAAGCCATTCCACAGGACTACATCCAGCATCTCTACGATCGTCTCCATGGGAGAATAGCAGCCTGCATTGCTGCGAAAGGTGGATATACACTGTACTAGTGCCGACATTGTGCATGCTCTGTTGCCTGTGTCTATGTGCCTGTGGTTCTGTCAGTGTGATCATGTGATGTATCTGACCCCAGGAATGTGTCAATAAAGTTTCCCCTTCCTGGGACAATGAATTCACGGTGTTCTTATTTCAATTTCCAGAAGTGTAGATCGATGGAAAAAAATTCAACGGATGGTATGTTTGTTGGGAAACTCATAAGAATTTTATGCAGAAGTTTCGAAATACTATTTACAGAAGCTGCTAACCTATGGCCCTGTGCGCTGTACATAGAGTGTCACCATGCATAAATAAACTCTTCCTCTGCAAGCAGTCTTTGCAATCGCTTCACAACGTTCGATAAGGATAGAAGATAAAGTAATTAATTTAAATTTATAGCAAGGCTGGAACTTGAACCCGAGTTTGCAGCATACTAGGCAGATTGTTAACCACTACATTAGCGTGGTATTGTGCCTCAGAGACTTCCACTGATTTGGTACAAATTCTAATTCATTACTTCAGCTTCTACCCTTATCGAAGATAAAGTTGAGACTCATACGTCTCCAGGAAAATATAATTCCACCAGAACATTATTTCGCAATGTGTTCCAAGAGGTCCACCGCTCACAGTAGAGAAATGGCACAAACAAACAACTTAATTTGTCATCTTGTAATGTCTCAACGGAAATTCAATTTCCACACAGCTCGACGATTCAGGCTGGTGCAGCGTGGTGGGACAGTTGCATTAGACAGTGTCTTTCAGTGGCGCCCACAAAAAAGTAATCACAAATGACCAGATCACGTTAAAATGGAGGCCAGTCCATGCTTGCGCCAGTAAATTTCAGTAGCTCTCTTTCTGAAGTACTCATCAAGGAAGTGAATTATCTCTTCAGCGCAATGTGGACAGGACCCATCTTGCTTGAACAACTCGGTGCCTGCTTTGTGGTGAAAAACCGTTCCAAAATTGCTACGTAACGTTCACTAGTTATCGATTCTCCCATGAAAAAAAGGGCCGAAAGTGCCTCTGCTACTTACCACAGTCCAACCAGTGGTTTCGTTGAACACAAATTCTGATTTTCGGGACCCACAAAACACCAGTTCTGTTTATTCACGAATCCATCAGGTGAAAGTGTGCTTCATCTGTGAGGCTTCTGAGTGTCGTATGCATGCTGGAACGCTTCACGGTTCTTCTGTGTTCTGATTTGGGGATGGGCTTGCGAATAATTTTCGGTATGGGTCCTTTTGGAACATAAAAACCGAGTTAAAAAGCTGTTCCTTGTTGACGCAATACTGTGTTTCAGCCTGTGATATTTCAGCAGCAGGAACACACATGGTTTAAAGCAATACATGATTTCAACCTCTTCCTTCTGTACGCTAAGCTCCTTTCACGATTCAGCGAGGGAACCGATCCTTCTGGGCTTCGGAGTAGTACTTATAGTCACTAACGTACATTTTGTGACTATAGCGTCGTTTATTATAAGTATTTCTAACAACTACTTCGAAACATCTCTATACAATTCTTAAAGCTCTCGGATTCTTCCGTCGATCTTTGTTTTCCTGTTATTTAATTTTGAAGTCATGAAGCCTTTTTTTAAGACACCCTGTAAAAGGAGAATAGTATAAAGAGAGAAGAAATGACACCGAAATTGGGATTCCATATCAACAGTCACATGACTGACACGACGAAACAGATGTTTTACAAATGTATTAGAGTCTAACAAAACCAGCGGCTATATTTGAAGTCAACGTCGCTTATTCTTTTTAACACATGCAACCAGTTTCGACACCAAATGGTCTCATCTTCAGGACCCAACCGCAACCTGCCATCCATAACAGTTTTCATGTTCAGTGAACAGAATCGTATGCTGCGGGGCAAAATTAACCGGATTCCGTGCCTTTCGTGGCAATAACAAGCGCAGCACGGTCAGACAACAACTGGAACTCCAAGCTTGGAGTATGGAATACAGTTAATTTTGGCCCGCTGCATACGATTCTGTTCATTGCACATGAAAACGGTTGTGGATGGCAGGTTATGCTTGTGGCCTGAAGATGACACCATTTGTTGTCGAAACTGGTAGCCCGTGCTAAAGAGAATAAACGACGTTGGATTCAAATACAGCCGCTGATTTTGTTATCATTATTCAAGTACTTAGTGTCAGGCTGCAGACCCACTTTCCTTGATGGATTACCAGAGATATTGGGAACTGGTTACACGGGTCTTCGTATTGAATGATCGTCTTAGAAAAAAGTACACGTAGAATTTCTCACTTACGTAATCATAGTTGTTGTTACACACTAAAACAAAAAAAGCAGATAAGCACGTAGAACTTATCCGAATGGGTTGGAAATCGGTAGATGTGATGTACATTACAGACAAACAAATGATTACAACGTCAGAAAATTGGATGATTTACTCAAGAGAATGAATCTCACAAATTAAGCTAGTCAGTAAAACATTGGTCCATCTCTGACCCAAATACAAACAGTTATTCGGCCTGGCATTAATTGAAAGAGTTGTCGGATGTCCCCCTGAGGATATCGAGCCATATTTTGTCCAGTTAGCGCGTTAAACTCTCAAAATCCCAGGTTGTTTGGAGGACCCTGCCCATAAGCTCAACTGGGGAGAGATCTGGCGACCATGCTGGCTAAGGTAGGGTTTGGTAAGTACGAAGACAAACGGTAGAAACTCTCACCGTGTGTGGGCGGTCATTATTTTTCTGAAATGTAAGTCCAGGTGGTCTTGTCATGATGGGCAACAAAACGGGGCGTAGAATGCCGCCGACGTACCGCAGTGCCGTAAGGCTACCGCGGGTGACAACCAAAGGGGTCCCGCTGTGAAATGAATTGACACCCCAGAGTATCATACGGCGGGAACAGCCAGGTTGGAATTCCAGTGCTGTCCAAGGTGACTCCAGACACGTCTCCGGTTTGGAATCTCATTGACTGGATGGAATTGTCTTAAGTAATGATCCCTGGTTCAAAATGAGACCCGATGACCTGTAGAGACCTGTCTGGAGACGACTCGGATAGCGGTGAGATACCAACCCGATTGTCGCCCGCCAAACGGCCCGCCTAGAAGGAGTGATGGGCTAGGACGCCGTTCCTTTTCATAGCAGCAGCCCTTTGGCTGTCATCCGCGGACTCTTACAGCGCAGCGGCACTTCGACGATATTCTACTCCCCGTTTTGCAGAGCCCTCCAACCACCTCTGGATTTCAACAATCTAACGCGCCAGCTGGACAGGATTTGGCTCGATATCCCGCAGGAAGACATCCAAAAATTCTGCTAATCAGTGCCAAGCTGAATATTTACTTGCATAGGGGCCAGAGGCATACCAAAGTGTTATTGACATGCTCAGTTCGTGAAGCTCTTTGTTTTGAATAAACTTTCAATTTTTCTGATATTGCATCCTTCCTGGTGCGCCCTATTTTTTTCTTTTCTTTTTTTAAGAATGTATTTTGTCACTACACTGTGATTATTGAGCGAACAAAAAAGAAAAAATGCATTTATGCCGCAACATGCGACATAACTGAACACTTTCACCTTAGTTTATCTTACGCCTCCAGCCAGACTAGGGTGCTGGATTATTTTTACTTTGTCGTCTGTCTTATCACTGGCTGAAGCGAACCACCACCATTTTCCCTCGTATGATCCAGCTCTTCATCTTAGAGTAAGTGTCGCATCTAACAGTCTCAGTTACGTTTTGTGTGTATAATTCCTCTATTACCCTGCAATTTCGATGTTTACGGGTCCACCATTATCCCTAATGCCCTAACACACGTCCTATCATCATATCCCTTTTTTCAGTGTTATCTACACATTCCTATCCTCGCCGACTCCGTAGTGACGCTTCTCATTTCTTACCGTATCAGTCCACTTAACTTTTAGTTTCCATCTGAAACAACACCTTCTTTCCCAGTTTACCCACGGTCAATGATTCACTTCTCTACAATGCTGTGCTCGAGGTATACATTCTTAGACATTTCTTCTTCCAGTTAAAACGCATGTTTAACAGTTTTAACATACTGATTCATCAAATGTTAACAAATTTAGACTTTAGAATCTACCCTGTAAATTGGTATTTGCTTTTGTACCTATTTACAGTAAAAAGATTTTTTCGTCTACTTTCAGATACTTCCAATACCCCATAACTGTGTGGCACATTAGAAGCACTCTGTCACATGGAACAACTCCTGAATCTGCTGGTCAAAAACAGTTCCAGACTGACAAACAGAGCCGCAACAAGAAAGCTGACTCAACAGTAAGTTATGACTCAACTAAAATAGAGTTTCGACATTGTGAATTTGTATTGTGAAAACATTTTTTTCTGTGAGGTGATGTCTTATTTAGTCTATCACAAAAAAGCATTTTTAGTTAATGTTTATTTGCATAAAAAGTTTTATTTCTTGTACATTTTATACGCACAAAATAAATAAATAAATACATCTTCAAATAAATAAATTAATCAATTAATCAGTAAATAAAGCATTTATAAATAAATAAATAAAACGACGAACATTCGATTATATTTGTGTCGACCACATATTTCATTTACCATTTCATAGGTACAAGACAACATTAGAAAGTGGATCTCAACGTCGTTTAGCTATTAGGCGACAGGCAAGGCTTCGTACACTTCACACTAAGCATACACAGGACATCCAAAGAATGGTACCGCATGGCGCTGTTCCACAACCAGTTTATTAGTAGGTAGATGTGTTATTTTTAGTATCGAGCGACATTTTGAAACTGGCAGTCACGGTCATACAGTGCATCCAAAGTATGCATGTATGTTTTAGCTATCTGTTGCATTATACAATATCGAAATTTGCCCAGACTACGCACTTTTATTTTTATCGGTCCATGACTAGTGGAAGAAGACGACGTTTTACAAAGAACTGTTATCTGTCTTTACTGAAAAATTTTTGGACAAACTAATGCCATCGTCAATGGCCTTTTCTGCCTGAAACTATGAAAAAAAATCACGTAAAACTACTGTGAGCAAAGAACACAATATATAGCAAGTATCCTAATTCAGCAGTCAGTTTTCTCGTTGTACTTATTCTTTACTTTGCCCTAATTACAGAAATATAAGCTTTCTGATGATGAATTCTTAGTCAAATACTTTAAAATTAAAACCATCAGCACTTCGGTAAATATTTTTAAATAAAGACAATCTAACGTTTTGCAGCAGCGCGGACCTATAACTAGAAATATAATGTCAATGTGTGTATAGAAATGTAACTGTGTCATGTACAGCTACGCTTTGTGTGAATCCCTGTATTACTGACTGTATTGCAGAAAAAATATGCATAATTTGTGCATAGAAAGTTGGACCCTGTGATGCCCTGAAGTCGTCACCTCAGAAAGTATCTACAAAGCACTCGAGATTCTCTCTTTGGAAGGACGCTGATGGGACTGTGTGGTAGACGTATTGCTGTTCTTTAACATCGCATGCCTGGTTGTGGAAATCTCAGTGGCACCTTTGCGCAATGAGTGATAGTGGCAGAAATGGGGAGTCGTCGCGTGTGACCATAATATCTGCTGCTACGATGTCCTGTTCTCATGATATAGTAGGGGCTCCACTGTATTAGTACCGTACAAACATACCCCAGGGAGGACATAACCACATTCTTCCAGCGAGACAGGAGCTCCTACAGTCGATCTATGGATAAGGCAATTTGTTTTTAACAATGTATAAAAGAAATGTATCGACCACGAAATATCTTCACTGACGCATGACCAGTTTCCTTATGCACCAAACACAAAATGACTCGCTACGAATAGCATGTAAACTGTCAATATCATAAGTTGCAGAGAGGTGTTCTCATTCACTGCTATTCGTAGACAAGCATTTTGTATGTGATGATGGTGAACAATGTAAGGGGTGTTCAGTAACTAATGCAACACTTTTTTCTCGGCCGATTTCGGTTGAAAAAGTGCGAAATTTTTTGTGGGACATTGTGGAATATTCCCGCTTCAGCCCCAATAGTGTCACGAAGTATCGATAGATGGTGGCGCTATCCACAATAGCGTCTGTAATGAAGATGCGTTCCACGTAGCTGTTAGTGAGTTTCTTCCGACGGAAAACAAGAGCATCGCAGATATTCATATGCGCTTTCAGAATGTCTATGGAGGCCTGGAGTGAACAAAAGCACGGTGAGTCGTTGGGCGAAGCGTCTGTCATCATCACAACAAGGTTGCACAAACCCGTCCTATCTCCCGCTTGCCGCAAGACGCACACAACTGTGACTCCTGGTATTTTGGAACGAGGTGATCGAGGTATCACAAACACCTCGCTGCGCAACTGGACGTCTCTGTTGGTAGCGCCGACATACCCGTCCACCAATAGGGATAACCAAAGGTGTGTGCCCGCTGGATTCCTCGACCAGAAAGGCCTTTCACCTGCTTGGCCCATAATGTACTCCGGAGGAAGCAGTACGTGGATAACGGGGAGTTTATTGATGCAGCATGACCTTGGGTCCGATGTCAACCAATAGTTTGGTCCCAGGCGGACACACAGTAAGGTGGCGTTAGGACATCGCATTGAACGTAGATAATGTTGAAAGCTAGCTACAAGAGAGGGGAATAATACGCTGTATTAGAAACCTGAATAAAACCAACCTGCTTTCAGAAAAAAGTGTTGCATTACTTATTGAATATTCCACGTACTTTCAAACCGGGCGTTCGTTGATAAAAATACTGTGCAATCGAGGCAGAGTATTTCTGTACTACTAACAGTATTGCGATTACTACATCCCAGCCATGATGTCACCATTCCAAACAATTGTATTTGCACACCACTGGCGCGGCAGCATTGGAAGTCACTGATATCCGTTGCTGGAGAGTATGTTATGGAGGTCCAGTATCAGATGTAGTGAGGCGAGAAACTCCTGCAGATAAGTCCCTGGAGGAGTCGATGTTAGGGGCTACAGAAGCTGGACATCTGGAGGCGCTGGTGGTAGGCCGCAGGCTTGGACGTCAGCGTAGAGCAGCTGGCAGCTACAGAAGTTGCTGCAGGAGGCTGCCCCTGGGCAGACCCAGCACTTCGCTGTCGCAGTCGTAGCGTGGTCTGCACTGGCTGGGCACCTCAGCTCCCTGTCGGTACGCTCCCAGGTAGGACGTCAGCGTAGAGCAGCTGGCAGCTACAGAAGTTGCTGCAGGAGGCTGCCCCTGGGCAGACCCAGCACTTCGCTGTCGCAGTCGTAGCGTGGTCTGCACTGGCTGGGCACCTCGGCTCCCTGTCGGTACGCTCCCAGGTAGGACGTCAGCCGCGGCTTCGCGCTTTCTGGAGCTACCCACCGCTGGAACCTCTCCAATATCCTGCAACAGTCCGCCAGTCGACACTGTTCTCAAGAAAGAGTGCAACATGAGGATGCGCTGAAGACATTATTCTGTGCTGTAGTGGTTACAGGTACCTAAAACACAATCACGTGACAGACAATGCATAAAAGTATCAAAAGTAAAAGTTATTGGACAGACATCCAAAAACGTGCTGACAAAATATCGATCACATTACACAAAGAATATAGATAGACACGTCCATACAGAATAACACAAGTGAGAACTCACATTGCTAATGCCAACAAAGAACTATACCACTGCAAGCCAAGAAATATGTGTGAACTTCACACCACACGTAGCATTCGGTAGATCGTGACTATTGTTGCTGCTTAGGTCGTATCAAAAATGTGTAAAGTGTTTATAGATCATGAATATTTGTTGTACTAATACAGTCATTCAAAACAGTAATTAGTTCAGATTTACATAGTAACTTAGAATATGTACATACACACGGTCAACAGTATAACAGAAATTAGTTATAACACAGGAATACCAAATATTGTTTACTCGATTTGGGAACGATATGCAGATTTCATCTACATCTACATTTATACTCCGCAAGCCACCCAACGGTGTGTGGCGGAGGGCACTTTACGTGCCACTGTCATTAACTCCCTTTCCTGTTCCAGTCGCGTATGGTTCGTGGGAAGAATGACTGCCGGAAAGCCTCCGTGCGTGCTCGAATCTCTCTAATTTTACATTCGTGATCTCCTCGGGAGGTATAAGTAGGGGGAAGCAATATATTCGATACCTCATCAAGAAACGCACCCTCTCGAAACCTGGACAGCAAGCTACACCGCGATGCAGAGCGCCTTTCTTGCAGAGTCTACCATTTGAGTTTGCTAAACATCTCCGTAACGCTATCACGCTTACCAAATAACCCTGTGACGAAACGCGCCGCTCTTCTTTGGATCTTCTCTATCTCCTGTGTCAACCCGATCTGGTACGGATCCCACACTGACGAGAAATACTCAAGTATAGGTCGAACGAGTGTCTTGTAAGCCACCTCCTTTGTTGATGGACTACATTTTATAATGACTCTCCCAATTAATCTCAATCTGGCACCCGCCTTACCAACAATTAATTTTATATGATCATTCCACCTCAAATCGTTCCGCACGCATACTCCCAGATATTTTACAGAAGTAACTGCTACCAGTGTTTGTTCCGCTATCATATAATCATACAATAAAGGATCCTTCTTTCTACGTATTCGCAATACATTACATTTGTCTATGTTAAGGGTCAGTTGCCACTCCCTGTACCAAGTGCCTATCCGCTACAGATCTTCCTGCATTTCGCTGCAATTTTCTAATGCTGCAACTTCTCTGTATACTACAGCATCATCCGCGAAATGCCGCATGGAACTTCCGACACTATCTACTAGATTTTTCGGCGTCTTGTAAATTTAGAAAAACGACCTTACGTTGTTTTTGCAATCACCAGTCCTACTGGCACTGTAGGTCGTTGCAGTGTGGATGGGACTCCTGGCTATTCATGAAATCACCATCACTACAGAACACAGCTATACTAAAATGAGAGGTCACAAACCGAAGATGCTAGAGCTTGAAGTTCGCATTCTGAAATCTTCATTTCCACTCATGGCTAGTGGTGTGGCTATCCATCCTTCTTTGTTAAAATCTGTATAAGGGAGTGACGACAGTGAAAATTTGTGTCGGACCGGGACTCGAACCCGGATTTAACGCTTTAGGCAAGCGTCACCTTAACCGCTTCGGCTATCCGTGCACGAGTCACGGCCAGACCAAAACTTCCATACGTGGTCACTCCTGCGTCACTCCCTGTACTCGTACACAGTTTATGTAATCCTGTACAGGGAAGGACATTTTAATTGAATGTCGCTGCTTGGTATCGACAGATAAACACGATATTGACGTGCCTGTGTTGTTAAAGAGAACGGTGTTATGTTCCGTCGTGCACGGATACGCACTCCTGGTCTGACTCAAATTTTAACTGTCGTTATTCCCTTATAAAGCTGATGGTTGTTCGTATTCACAACTGCGAATACGTTTCACGTATTCCATAATGGGTGTAGTCAGCGTAGTGCCTGTTCCTTGAGACACGCAAGCATGTCCGAAGGAACGCTGCATCGTTCTTCTTAACAACACAGGCACTGCAATATCGCTTTCTTTTTAACTGTCTTGTCTGTCTTATTTCCTTACTTAAATCAATAACTTCATTTATAAGGCCGGCCGGTGTGGCCGAGCGGTTCTAAGCGCGTCAGTTTGGAGCCGCGTGACCGCTACGGTCGCAGGTTCGAATCCTGCCTCGGGCATGGATGTGTGTGATGTCCTTAGGTTAGTTAGGTTCAAGTAGTTCTAAGTTATAGGGGACTGATGACCTCCCATAGTGCTCAGAGACATTTGAACCATTTCATTTATAAATTTTTTACTTTCATTACATTCTTTGTTAAAATTTAAAAACACTGTAGAAAAAGACAAAACAAAAGAGAAAAAAATGACTAAACAGGGACATTGGCCCAGCTCTACATGGTGGGACAAGGACAGTGGTGACGAAATAAGTCTCGGGTCAACAGCATGGTATGAGTGTGCATAGGACACAATATTTCGGCAACCGACCACGTTGCCATCATCAGGTGCGCTGATGTACTGACCGGCAGTGGGCCGGAGCCATGTATATATAGGACAATCCCCCTCCCGCTCCTCCCTCAGGCGCTTCCTATTAGTCGGTGCGGTCCGCGCCCCGCGCGGTCCAGGTACAGCGTCCGTTCTCCCGCCGTCTCGACGCTGCGTCCTAGGTCTCCTCGTTCAGGAGGGACTGCCGGCACCGCTCTCGTTATTCTTCCCTCCTCCCCCGAAGTCGGTACACTCTTAGAAATATCCTTTTTTTCTTAATCCGGGTGATCGCGGGTTCCCACGCCTTGCTAAGGATGTTACCGCTGTCACGATTTAGTTGTGGCTCCCTTACTCTGATCTCTATGGCTTCTTTGATGACACAGTCCCAGTAATTGGAAGTCTGTGTCAGGACTTTGGTTTGGTCATAATCCATGCTGTGGAGTTCCAACAGCTAACGCTCAGCGATTGCCGACTTACTGGGCTGTTGCAGTCTAGTGTGCCGTTGATGTTCTCGGCATCGGTCGTCAATGGTACGAATGGTCTGCCCTATGTATACACTACCACATTGGCAAGGTATCTGATTAACCCCTGATTTATGTAGACCAAGGTTGTCCTTGACACTACCAAGAAGGCTCTTGGTTTTGCTTGGAGGACGGAAGATGGTTCTCACTTGGTGTTTACGTAAAATGCGTCCAATTTTCCAGATAAGGGTCCACAAAACGGAATAATAGCCCAGGCCGTCTCCTCCTGACGTCCATCCTCAGTTTCCGCCGGTGCTGCAGGTGTGGGATGTAGAGCCTTCCGAATTTGCCCTTCCTTGTAACCGTTCCTCCGAAACACGGTCTTCAGATGGTCCAATTCTTGTTGGAGACTGTCCCTGTCGGAGATGGTGTGAGCTCTGTGTACAAGAGTTTTGAGCACGCCATTCTTTTGTGCCGGATGGTGGCAGCTATCCGCACGTAAGTACAAATCGGTGTGCGTCTTCTTCCTATACACGCTGTGGTCCAAAGTTCCGTCAGCTAGTCTTCTAATCAAAACATCTAGGAAAGAGAGCATCCCATCCGTTTCGATCTCCGTGCTGAACTTAATATTCTCGTGTCTGGAGTTGAGATGTGTGAGGAAGTCTGCCAGTTTAACTCTTCCCTGTGGCCAGATAACGAAGGTATCATCCACATATCTAAAGAAGCAGGTGGGTTTTAGATGTGCTGATTCAAGTGCTTCCTCCTCGAAATGTTCCATGTACATATTTGCGACAATGGGTGAGGGTGGACAGTGGTGTATCAAGCTGAAATCTCTGACAAGTCTGTACTTGCAACTAGGTGTACCACAACGCATCTTACTGCACAAACGATGTGTCCAATAGAACAAACAATAGTACAAGAAAAAATGTATGCAGTAAGTATGGCAGGAAGGATTTCTAGGGTTTAACATCCCATCAACGTCAGATGTAGGGCATAAGCTCGGATTGTTTCGAGGATACGAAAAGAAATAGATCGTGTTTTTTTTCCAAAGGAACAATCCTGGCATTTTCCTAGAGCGATTTAGGTAAACCACGAGAAATCTAAATCGGGGGGGCTTCATAAAGATTTGAACTGTCCTGAATGCGAGTCCAATGTGTTAACCACTGGGGTACCTCACTCGTTTAAAGTGCAGACGTTTAAAACGCTGATTCCTAAAGCAAGATGTGAGATGTAGATGGAAGCGCTTACCATATGACGAATCTGTTGTAGAGACTGGAGCGGCGCGCTGCGAGCTGGCAGGCGATCCTCTCGAGGCACTGGTCGGCCTCCAGCACCTGGCGCGTCAGCGTCAGCAGGTTTGGGCTGGCGGAGCCTGCGGCGAGGGCAGGCGCACTCCTGCGACGGCGGCGACGGCCAGTGCCGCCAGCGCCAGCGCCGGGTGTCAGCACGGGCACGGGCAGGAACAGCAGCAGCAACGGCAGCAGCAGCGGCAGCAGCAGCAGCGGCGCCAGCGGCAGCAGCAGCGGCAGCAACAGCAGCGGCAGCAGCAACAGCAGCAGCGGCAGCAGTAGCAGCGGCAGCGTCAGCGCGTTGAACGCCTGCAACAAAACGCACACAAATACAGCTACTACCGAGCTGCCTTCTCTCATTACGGTACTGGCCAGTATCGTCTATGGGTGGTTGTGATGATGTTTGGTTTGTGGGGCACTCAACTGTGCAGTCATCAGCGCCCGTACAAAGTCTGTATTTTTACATGGCCCAATTTTTGTACACAGTCCAATCCACCCACTGTCACGAATAATGATGATAATAGTGATAATGATGATGAAATGATGACGACAACACAAACTCCCAGTCCCCAGGCAGAGAAAATCCCCAACCCGGCCGGGAATCGAATCCGGGACCTTGTGATCCAGAGGCAGCAACACTAGTATGGGTGGTTATGGGAAGGAAGACTGTCATAAGTAAATGCAGACTATGGCAGTTTCCTGGTAGCTGGTCGGTGAAGATCGTAACCGCATAACCTCTATGTTAGCTGTGTTGCATACATTTCAGGCGTTAGCTCATTTCGATTCCTTTGTTTGCATATACGATTGGTGGTCTTATTAGACTGCCTGAGAAACTGGAAGTGGAGAACAATCTACAAACTGAGTGAGCATAAATAAAGGGCCACATAACCTGCGGAACATTTCTGTTCTACAATGTTATACTCCTGTCCATTACTTAAAAGTAAACAGTATTTATAGCAACACTGAAATTATCGGTGTTTAAATCCGGTTTTATTCGAAAATTGTTGATTTGTAACCTGAAGCAGAGGGATTATAAGAATACACATTTATCACATAGCGCTCAAGGATGCAATTCCTAAAAAATAGGTAAAACTTTAAAAAAACATGTTAGACATCGCTTCAGTACTTTTTTGAGCTTACATGAAACGTGTTTCTGGCGTTTATCAAAATTTTTGGTACTTATCAAGAGTAACAGGAAACTTTGCCCTAATCATGATGAAGAACATTTTATTTAGTACAAAATAATACCAATAATTATATAGCCTTTTTTATTTTTATGCATGTAAACTGTATCTACATCGAAAGTAAATTCCTCTGATTACAGAAAAGCACGGAAGTTACGTGGTAAAATAAGTTTTGTTACTAATAAAACACAATTTATATTCGGTAAGAACATAAAATACACAATTAACTAACACTGAACAATGCTCAGTTCTGCTTGTGTCCAAAACAAACAAACAAACGGAAAACAAAAAGAAGTCGTCAGCTCCCAGTTTCTCTCTCACACATTCGCTCACGTTTCTTTCCCTAGCAATGCTACCACCAGTACCGGTAATCCTACCATTTACTACGACGTTTATGTAGTGTACCAAAACATAGTTCTGATAGAGGGCAATTTTATAAGGAAGTAAAGGTAGAGTAAAGGTAGATCGTAATGTGATCGACGAGATCATTAAAGAGGGAAATTGGAAAGTTGTGGTAAGTTCCTATGGGACCAAACTGGTGAGGTCATCGGTCTCTAGGCTTACATACTACTTAATCTAACTTCAACTAACTTACGCTAGGTACAACACACACACCCATGGCCGAGGGAGGACTCGAGCCTCCGATGGGGGGAGCCGCGCGAACCGTGGTAAGGCGTCCAAGGCCGCACGGCATTAAAGAGGGGCTACAAGGTCGGAATCCTCAAAGAATGGGACTGGAAATTGGCCACGTATTTTGAAATGAACCATCAAAAATGGTGGAAAAAGAAAAGGAAAGTATACTACCCACATGCTATTCAAATAAACAAACATTTAAGTTGTTTAATGAAAATCTGATACCGGGTAACCAGACAGGAATTTGAATCCTGCTCCTCTTGAATGTGAGTCGAGGGCCTCAATTTCTGTGCTACCTCGCCCAGTATGACGGATTACTGTAAGAGGTACCAGAAGGATAAGAGCAGTGGGACTTGTTCTCAAGAATTACAGTGATCTCGGATTATGAAGATGCCACTTACTTGCAATTTATTAGCACTTCTTTGCATACAGCTCGGGAGTAGTGACTACTGAGAGTTGCTTAACTGGCACCATCCACAGTAGTCTACAGCTATGTACAGTGTACAGGGTGGTTAGAAACAGTTTGGAAAGCTTGTAGGGTTGTTGCCGGGTAGGAGTGCTAAGAAATAACTATTAAGAAACAAAGTCGATATATTGCCCCGTTTCCGAAATCGAAATTAGCCAATCAGGCCACGACGCTCGAAAATTCGAACGGCCCGCCACATACAATTAGTGTCAGTTGTTTTCATAGCATAGATGATAGCGCACGAGGCTGCTCAGCCTTTTAATCGGGATCGTTACCACAGTCTCACGTCCAATGTTTGTATCGCTCTGTTGTTTGGTTTTAGGAAACCAAACGAAGAACACATTTGACTTCACCTTCTCTCGCGGGCCGTTTCAATCCGCGCACGTAACGGCATGATTGGCTAACTCGAAAACGGAGCAATGTATCGAATTTTTTTTTTTCTTCATAATTGTTTCTTGGCACAACGTACCCTGCAACACCCTTACAAGCTTTTCAGACCACCCTGTACATCACATGCCGAGTGCACTATCTTGTTCTGCTATGAATTTTTATCACTCCATAATTGATAAACCGGTCAACATTGATATATTTTATTGTTACTGCTGTCGCTGTTTAACCTATATTAAGACGCTTTTTCTCCACTAGAATATACAAGCAGCGGATCATCGGGAATAAATGTCCATGACCAAAGACACGAATGCTGTACCGTTTCACACTGAATGTGAACAAAATGATCTGTAGCTCCACGATTATGAAGATCACTTACAAGTTACTGGACGTAGCTGAGAGATTATCAGGAGAGAACCTCGAGTCAGCAATATATATCCATTCATTTACTCTCTCATTATTTCCTTCTCGCAGCTTTAAGTTAACGTAAGGTAAAGAGAACAAATAATACAGTGCAGTGACTGAAAGTTATTTGCACGTTTAAAGGCTTGTGTTACAAGTTGCACTGCTAAACATTCATATAATTTTCCCCTGTGTTCTAAGGAATACATTAGTGTTGTTCTGCGAGCAACGTACAGTACTCTTTCTGAGTCTTCTATATCTTGTTATGTGCTCTGGAAGACTGAAGACGTGGAGCCACATGTTAAGCTCCTGCCGAGAAACAATTTCTAGAAAGGCTAAAGCATACCAGCAAACAGGCTGTAGGTTGTTTTCAGAATTGCAGTGATTTATTAGAACCTACAATTACAATTCAGCAATTTATGACACATAACTGCCACTAGACTTATCGCATTCGACCGCTGCCAAAGTAACCTTTACATACAATAACGGCTGGGAAAGCCGAAAATTCCAAACTCAGCAGATGTATCCAACTTTCAGTTTTTAAGAGTACCCACAACTAGCTTGCTCTTTTATCGTTGTGAGATCATCGACTACCCGAGTCCATACTTCTCAAATAAAAGTTAAGGGTCAAAATAGTCCGAGCACTAACGACTTCTGCAATTCGTAATGACGCATTATAAAACTGATAGTTGACTGGGATGCTGGGGCACCACCTGTTGTATTTCGTCACTAAATGCTTTTTAACTGCACAAAACGCTGATGTATCAATAAAATCTTCTCGGTTTACAAGCCACGTCGCTTCTAATAAAATATCAGAGCTTTCGATAGCTGTCACCGCCATGGTCGTCGAGAGTTAAAATCATTAACTACCGGAACTGGCCCGCTGTTCTGCTTATACAGATGCAATGGCAGCGTCTGGAACCTTCCAGAGAGGGTCAGAGGGGCGCGTACGCGGAAGGCAAGTCAGACAGCTCCCAGCGGCTCTGTCCTGCCGCGGGACCTAGTGACGTCACAAAGCGCGAGCAGCGAACACAGATTCTGAAACTCCACTACCGCGTCCCTACAAGCGTCAAGCCTCCGTCTTTGCTTTCGCTCAATGTCCAAAGCCCGCCACAATGCGCGACTGTGTACCCCCTCGTCTCTGTTAAAGTTGTTGCTTTTTATTCTAATTTCGTCCGCTTCTTTTGTAACAGAATCCCAGTAGGATATTGTTTGAGCCAAAACTCTCGTCTTTCAAAAATGTATTTTATGCCGTTTTCTAGCCAGTATTCAGCCACAGCCGACTGCTCAAATTCTTTTTGATTGACATGGCTTGAAATCTCTGCACAATGCGCAGCAACAGTGCGAATAGTTTGACCTATATAAATGCTGCCACATTCTCAGGGGACGCCATACGCCCCAGGAACTTGAAGACCTACATTGTCTTTAACGTTAACATATCTCTTATCTTGCTGGTGGCCCAGGACACTGGTCTCAGTCCATGTCACTTCATACCGATCCCTATCTTGCTAGTAGTTGCTCCACAGTATGGATTTCAGCTCCTGATGACGACGGCAGAGACAGTTATCGAAAGCTCGAGGGGTTTATTCGAAGCGACGCTGCTTGTAAACCGAGAATATTTTATTGAAGCATGCCACGATGAAATACTCCTAGGACACACACTGATGTAATCGCGTACATACCTTTGTAATGAAGAGGAACTTGAGAGCGAGCTTGAAGAGTAGAATGGGCTTGATGATGAAGAGCAGCAGGAGCTTAAACAGCCCAAATGCCTTGAGCTTGGCCAGGATGAGCTTCAGCAGCGCCAGGATGCCGAACTTGAGGTACTTGTCACCATGGTGGTGGTGCCGGTGTGGTAAGTATACAGGTGGTCCATGGTAGCCGTGGTGCACGGGACGAGCGTGATGGCGGTGATAGTCGTCATCGTGTTCATAGTAGCCTGCAACAAAAATTATGGAAAATCGCACCACTGACTTAACACCTTGTTCTCCATTTCGGTGAGTAGTTCCTACTTAGTTCATCCTCTGTGACAGATATCGATAAATAAACCAAAATGGTAGGCATCGTTGATGACAGTACCCAGTCCAATTTTCGTCACAAGATAGCACAGCAGTAGCCTGGGCTACGTTTAAAACCTTTTCAAAATATCTTATATGATGACAGTATGTGGTATTGATTGCAAACTATCTATCAAATAGGAATGTTTAGCTTGAGGACTCCCTTGGTGCTTTTTGAGAGGATGCACGGCGGACAAGTTGGTTCAAATGGCTCTGGGCACTATGGGACTTAACTTCGGAGGTCATCAGTCCCCTAGAACTTAGAACTACTTAAACCTAACTAACCTAAGGACAGCACACAACACCCAGTCATCACGAGGCAGAGAAAATCCCTGACCCCGCCGGGCGGACAAGTGACACGGGCTATACGCTAGTCTCTTGTTGTACTATTATAAAATTGGACAGGAAAATATTTATGAGTTTGATGTGGAACTGACCCATGTTAATTAATAAGAGTACTTCACACTTTAGAAAATGCTGGAAACATTGACTTCGATACACCAATCGATTGCTGTCACATTTCGGCAAGTGCACAACTCCCGCGTACTCCATCCCGAGTGCTTTGCTGCCTCATTATCTTCGAGTGAGTGAGAAGAGTAGACGCGTTTAGCGTCGTCGAATTAAATGCAACACATGATGGGACTCACGTGTTGATTGTCAAGAGTCATGCGAAGTAAAATTACTGGCAACCTATTTGTGCAAGTAGATCAAATGTATTCGCAGTTACGAATACGGGCTACCATCAGCTGTATGATGGAATGACGACAGTGAAAATTTGTGTCGGACCGGGACTCGAAGCCGCACTTCCCGGTTATTGCGAGCGGTCACCTTACCATTTGGCTATCTGTGCACGACTTACGAGCACACCCAAACTTCCATGTGTCTACAATCTGTACTGTACATCCATTATGTATATTCCCCTACAGAGGAGACATTTTACGTGGAAGTCGCTCGTCCGGTGTCAGTAGATAAACACTATATTGTAGTGCCTGTAGAAGGAGATTTTCACTCTGCAGCGGAATGTGCGCTGATATGAAACTTCCTGGCAGATTAAAACTGTGTGCCCGACCGAGACTCGAACTCGGGACCTTTGCCTTTCGCCCCGTCCTCACAGCTTCACTTCTGCCAGTACCTCGTCTCCTACTTTCCAAACTTTACAGATTCTCGGTCCGGCACACAGTTTTAATCTGCCAGGAAGTTTCATATCAGCGCACACTCCGCTGCGGAGTGAAAATCTCATTCTGGAAACATCCCCCTGGCTGTGGCTAAGCCATGTCTCCGCAATATCCTTTCTTTCAGGAGCGGTAGTTCTGCTAGGTTCGCAGAAGAGCTTCTGTAAAGTTTGGAAAGTAGGAGACGAGATACTGGCAGAAGTGAAGATGTGAGTCGTGCTTGTAGTGCCTGTGTTATTTCGAACTACGTTGCAAGTTTCCTTCAGAACAACACAGGCACTGCAATATCGTGTTTGTTTAACACAGAAGTGTTTTGGCAAGACATCCACCAAGGTCTGAAATGCGAAACTTAGTGGCGAAATTGCGCAAAACGGGTTCTGTAGAGAATCAAAACTGTGCTGTTCATTAGCAAGGATTAGTCCCGCAAGAGTCTTATTGTAAATAATTTCCGAGCCTGTTATCTTGTAGTCTCTGTATCATGCTAATCCTCATGTTCTCTAATAGCAATGCTTAATAAATCATTTTAATTGCATTTCTTCTGTCATGGGTTAATCGTAGTCCTTCTCCTGTAAACTCATGATGAATTAACCGTACATAAAGCCAAAGATGATGGGGTAGCTTCTTATGTTGTTTTAAAGAGTAAATGAAGTAAGACATGAACATGGTTCTATCGCAGTGAGGATCATTTTTACGCGAGTCACACTACACTACCAGAAAAGCCACAGTCCTTTGAAAATATCGAAAGTTATTCTCTAACTCACTAAACCTTAGAATTGGCGGATATGATTAATTTTGACAAGTCAATTACTAGAGCAAGATAAAAATCAAAAAAATGTGTAGGAATCTAGTTTTTGAGGTGAAAACCATAAAAAAACTATAGGAGAATTTTAAAAAAAAATTATCTGCTTGTACGACAGCACTGAAAAATACAGTAGTTAGATCCTGTACTCGTTCACACTAACGGAAGCACAACATTATCTTTCCGTAACAGTTGCTTCCGTTCATTCACGCGAAATATCTTACATATACTGGTGGAACTCAGCGTGAGACCACATCCCCAAGGTACAGGAACGCAGAATTCTCTCTTTGCCTTTAACGATGAGGCTGGGCCTCTAGCTGACTAAGATTCAGGAATGGAGTGGTAAGTCCTCCGTGTATTAATGATACTAATAGTGTTTATGAGTGTGGATTCTAACATAACTGGAACTCAATTTCCGTGCGTGGAAGGATTATAGTGATCGATTCTCCTACTACGGGCCTCTTCTGCTCTCTTTTACTCTGATTAATCATTCGCCATCTGTGCAGAACCGTCAGTTGGGCCTGAGTGCTTGTTTTTGTGAAGTTGTTTCATCTGTTCGAATGTTTTTATTTCTCCTCTCTGTGTCCTCAAAATGCTTTCCTTGAATCTTCATATTCATTACAGGGGACAGGGGTGCACATCCTGTGATTACGTAGGATTTGAAACTGTAGTGATTATCGGTTTGATCTAAAGCTGCCCGACACTCGGCACCGCAAGACTAGGAGAGTAGTCGTGATGTAGAAGCTACTCCTTTGGTTACATGCCAATTTTTCATCCATAATTCGAACGCAACCGTGTTGGCAGCTGAATGAAGTAATAGTGGTCAGCTGATGTACCTCGGGGAACATACTCAGCCGGCTGGTGTGGCCGTGCGGTTCCAGGCGCTTCAGACTGGAACCGCGTGACCGCTACGGTGGCAGGTTCGAATTCTGCCTCGGGCATGGATGTGTGTGATGTTCTTAGGTTAGTTAGGTTTAAGTAGTTCTAAGTTCTAGGGGACTCATGACCACATATGTTAAGTCCCATGGTGCTCAGAGCCATTTGAACCATTTGAACATACTCACGGAGGACTATCCACTCAGTATCAGAATTGCCAAACAACATTTCTTAATTTGATTGTCAACGGTCTTCCTTTTATTGTTAGAGGTAATTAAGACGTCTTCCATAAGCTCGATGGGAGTTATACGGAGTAAGGAACAGGTACAGGGGTGTCAATAACCATTACTATCACACCTGCCAAGAACGGGAGCACCAACTGCAAAACGGGTCAGATGGATTTGTTTTTTTAAAAATTTAGTTATCACAAGCAATTAATCAAAGAAATCACGTACAAAATTATGATATTGGTCAGAGGAAATAGTACCTTAACATGGAATGAACAAAAACCACGCAGGTACTTCTGGGAATGAGTTCGCAGCGGTGTGGCCGACCGGTTCCAGGCGCTTCAATCTGGAACCGCGCGACCGCTATGGTCGCAGGTTCGAATCCTGCCTCGGGCATGCATGTGTGTGATGTCCTTAGGTTAGTTAGGTTTAAGTAGTTCTAAGTTCTAGGGGACTGATGACCTCAGATGTTAAGTCCCATAGTGCTCAGAGCCTTTGAGTTCGCGGATAAGCTCGCCTAACAAACAGCTAGAGAAAACGCAACAAAAAGCTACAACAGCAGTTCTGCATCTGTTATCAAAAGGAAATTAAGATGCATAGCAAACGGAAAATGGGAAAGAGAACTGGTGAATTGTTTCCAACTGCTGGACGTAACCTTTCCATAAATTTAACACTGTAATCTAATCTTATAACTACGTTACCTGGGAACGGAAACATAATGTTTTGTTACCATCGGTTCAGATTATCCCTCCGTGCTGACTGCACATGCGCAGAGAGCGGCCCAGCAGTAGATCGCTGGTTATAGACGTATCGCGAACTTAATAATGAGAGAGATGCTCTAAGGCAAAATGTTACATAAAGGGAGGCAGCTGGCCAGTCAGCAAATCAGTTTTAGTAAAACTATAAATGAAGCATTTTTGCAAATTTTGTAATGTAATGAAAAAAATCTCAAGATAAAAATAATCATAACGCTTGTCAGAGTTTAAAAAAAGAATTGTTTTGTCTGAAAACCTAATGTGACGTACACACTTATTCTTGTAATGACATTTACATATTAGTTCTGGTAGAAGGAAGCATTGCTTTAAATGAAGTTACTGAAGCGTACTGTTTCAAAAATAATTAATTGTGAACTTTCACCAGCACAGTAGCAATTCCTCATATTTAATTTTGTTCGTCACATATTTTGTAGAACAATAAACGTAAATATGCAGTATTACAAACTTCGTATTGGATTGTGTCGCAAAAAATAAATAAATAAAAGTAATGGCTAGTATCAAGTGAGAACAACAACACCACGTTTCGTCCTTTTTGACAAGACATCTACGTTAAGACATTGTTTCGTCAGCTGTGGAACTGAAAAACCGCCAAACTCATGAAACAGCATTTACAAGTAAGGCCCTCTGTCCTAACTGAGTCTTATACAATGGAAACTCCAGGTTGGAATAGCAACAATATTAGGAAAAGGATAAATTGTTATTCACCGTAGAAATGATCAGCTAAATTGCAAATAGGAACAACGAAATGACCGTTACACTTTATAGCTTTCGACCAAAGCGTTCTTCTGCAAAGGAAAGACACACACATTCACACAAGCGAGCACATCTCAAGTACACGTGACACCTACCACCGGCATGCCCGATCGGATTTTCATAGCTGAAGAAGGCTTTGGCCGAAAGCTATAATGTGTAATAGTCTTTTCGTTGTGCCTGCTTCCCACTCAGTGGCTCAGCTTTACAGTGAATAGCAAATGGTTCAAATGGCTCTGAACACTATCGGACTTAACATCTGAGTTCATCAGTACCCTAGAACTTAGAACTATTTAAGCCTAACTAACCTAAGGACATGACAGACATCCATGCCGGAGGCAGGATTCGAACCTGTGACCGCAGCGGTCGCGCGGTTCCAGACTGTAGCGCCAAGAACCGCTCGGCCACTGCGAGTGAGTAGCAATCTATCCTTTTCCTAATATTAATGACTCTTATGCAATGATGGCTGTTTGTCGAGTTAACACAATGTGAACTACATGAAACTGGCAGGACAACCTGTTAATAACGTCCATCTCCCCTCAGGAAATGCACCTATTTTTGGGCTCACGTTGCATTTAGAGTCAGCTGCTAACAGCTGTATATACTATTAACTTTGGCTTACTCACCGTCTTCCTCTACATATCCATAGCCGTAGCCTCCCTCATGGTCCTCATAGTCATCGTCATCTTCGAAGCCGAGGCGGTCTCGTGGCGAAGGCCCTGTTGGGTAGTCCTCGGCAGCATCCTTCCGCTTCTTAGCGCCGTATTTGTAGCCTCCCTCTGCCTGCTTGCTCGACACTGACGTCTTGTAGTCAGCCTCTTGTGGGTGGTACTTCCCAGAGTAGCGGTTTCTGTAGTAGTCGTGGTTGTAGGTCAGCGGAGCGTACTCTGCAGTCCCCACCGCCACTGAAGGCTTCTGGCTATCCACGTCATTGTCCAACTCGTTGTTGGTTGGTAGAGTGTGATGGCTTCGACCAGACGCGGCCAGCGGCAACGGAGACCTCGAGATCGCGCTGTTGGGAGGCTCCACCATCGGGTTCTGTGCTTGAGCTGGCGACCAGTGAGATCTAGAGGTCGCACTGATCGGAGGCTGCACCGTCTGGTTCTGTACTTCCAACCAACGACTCCTCGAGGTTGCGCTGACCAGCGTCTGTACCGTCTGGTTTTGACCTTGAGCTAGCGTCCATTGAGGCCTCGCACTGACCAGAGGCTGCGCCATCTGGTTCTGTACTTGAGATGGTGGCCAGCGAGCCCTCACAATCGTGCTGACTGCAGTCTGTGCCGTGAGGTTCTGAAGCTGAACTGGCGACCAGTGAGACCTCAGAAAATCGCCCACCAGAGGCTGTGTCGCCTGATTCTGTACATGAGCTGGTTGGGCCATCGCCATCCACAGGGGCACCAGGTACAGCAGCGCCGTTCTCATGGCTGCTCTCATTTCTTCACCTGCCAACAAAAAAAGACTAAGTGTCTGTGAATTGTTTCAACAGAGGAGAACAAAACATAAGCGACTTGTAAGAACGTTATTAGTAACTTTAGGTGCCTTTTTATTGAGTACGCAAACTTTTAACAACAAAATTATAAGTGGTAGAGGACCCTGAACTACTCTGAGATAAGGAATCATTAGTCGTAAGCGAATACTGGAGGTATCTCATGGTCTTTAGTAAGAAATGTGTGACGGCTCAACACAAAAGTTTTGTCTCAAGTACAGATAGTGTTGAGGATAAGTGGACAAAGTTCAAAACCATCGTACAATATGCGTTAGATGAGTATGTGCCAAGCAAGATCGTAAGAGATGGAAAAGAGCCACCGTGGTACAACAACCGAGTTAGAAAACTGCTGCGGAAGCAAAGGGAACTTCACAGCAAACATAAACATATCCAAAGCCTTGCAGACAAACAAAAATTACGCGAAGCGAAATGTAGTGTGAGGAGGGCTATGCGAGAGGCGTTCAGTGAATTCGAAAGTAAAGTCCTATGTACTGACTTGGCAGAAAATCCTAAGAAATTTTGGTCTTATGTCAAAGCGGTTGGTGGATCAAAACAAAATGTTCAGACACTCTGGTACTGAAACAGAGGATGACAGACTAAAGGCCGAAATACTAAATGTCTTTTTCCAGAGCTGTTTCACAGAGGAAGACTGCACTGTAGTTCCTTCTCTAGATTGTCGCACAGATGACAAAATGGTAGATATCGAAATAGACGACAGAGGGATAGAGAAACAATTAAAATCGCTCAAAAGAAGAAAGGCCGCTGGTCCTGATGGGATACCAGTTCGATTTTACACAGAGTACGCGAAGGAACTTGCCCCCCTTCTTGCGGCGGTGTACCGTAGGTCTCTAGAAGAGCGTAGCGTTCCAAAGGATTGGAAAAGGGCACAGGTCATCCCCGTTTTCAAGAATGGACGTCGAACAGATGTGCAGAACTATAGACCTATATCTCTAACGTCGATCAGTTGTAGAATTTTGGAACACGTATTATGTTCGAGTATGATGACTTTTCTGGAGACTAGAAATCTATTCTGTAGGAATCAGCATGGGTTTCGAAAAAGACGGTCATGTGAAACCCAGCTAGCGCTACTCGTCCACGAGACTCAGAGGGCCATAGACACGGGTTCACAGGTAGATGCCGTGTTTCTTGAGTTTCGCAAGGCGTTCGATACAGTTCTCCACAGTCGTTTCATGAACAAAGTAAGAGCATATGGACTATCAGACCAATTATGTGATTGGATTGAAGAGTTCCTAGATAACAGAACGCAGCATGTCATTCTCAACGGAGAGAAGTCTTCCGAAGTAAGAGTGATTTTAGGTGTGCCGCAGGGGAGTGTCGTAGGACCGTTGCAACTCACAATATACATAAATGACCTTGTGGATGACATAGGAAGTTCACTGAGGCTTTTAGAGGATGATGCTGTGGTATATCGAGAGGTTGTAACAATGGAAAATTGTACTGAAATGCAGGAGGATCTGCAGCGAATTGACGCATGGTGCAGGGAATGGCAATTGAATCTCAATGTAGACAAGTGTAATGTGCTGCGAATACATAGAAAGAAAGATCCCTTATCATTTAGCTACAATATAGCAGGTCAGCAAGTGGAAGCAGTTAATTCCATAAATTATCTGGGAGTACGCATTAGGAGCGATTTAAAATGGAATGATCATATACAGTTGATCGTTGGTAAAGCAGATGCCAGACTGAGATTCATTGGAAGAATACTAAGGAAATGCAATCCGAAAACAAAGGAAGTAGGTTACAGTACGCTTGTTCGCCCACTGCTTGAATAATGTTCAGCAGTGTGGGATCCGTACCAGATAGGGTTGATACAAGAGATAGACGAGATCCAACGGAGAACACCGCTCTTCGTTACAGGCTCATTTATGAATCGCGAAAGCGTTACGGAGATGATAGATAAACTCCAGTGGAAGACTCTGCAGGAGAGACGCTCAGTAGCTCGGTACGGGCTTTTGTTGAAGTTTCGAGAACATACCTTCACCGAAGAGTCAAGCAGTATATTGCTCCCTCCTACGTATATCTCGTGAAGAGACCATGAGGATAAAATCAGAGAGATTAGAGCCCACACAGAAGCGTACCGACAATCCTTCTTTCCACGAACAATACGAGACTGGAATAGAAGGGAGAACCGATAGAGGTACTCAAGGTACCCTCCGCCACACACCGTCAGGTGGCTTGCGGAGTATGGATTTAGATGTAGATGTAGAAGCATGCCTTTGTAAACTACATATGTTTCATGACAAACAGCTGTCTATCTCAGCGTTCTTAGTGACGTGCGCACAGTGGAATTTGCATTATGAAGAGCCATCTCAAAGCGCGAGAAACAGTGGTGAGTATTTGAAAGCTTGGCCAGGAATGCGGGGCATCTAGGTGCCTGCGTGACTGGGTGACGGATTTTCATGGGGCCATTGCGTGCGTGCTGGCTTAAGGGGATGGAGACGATAAAATGACAGCTAAGCTGGACGAAATGAAAAAGTAATAATATATATTTTCAATCATTTATATTCTTCTGTGCTCGCTACGTAGTGTATGTCTTTTGAGGAGTATATGTCTTTCAACGACTTAGTACAATTATAATTCCAAGCACACTGCTAAGTTTGATAGCTTTTATTTTTACAATAGGCCTATTTCGGCTGAACTACCATCATCAGGTTATCTGTGAGTAAATGGTGTATATTTTAGTACTTATTTCTAATTTGATGGGTAATCATTAAATGGATTTCATTATTATACATTTTTAATACGTCTGATGTTTTTTGACATACATGCTATATCGGTGGTTCTGACACTGTAAAAATGGTAGGTTATCACCTTATCTAACTTATTACTTTATGTAGTTGTCAGATTATATTCTTCACATAAGTATTTTCGTGACAGCTTATTTGATAAATAATCCAGCCGTACTGTGTGGTTACAGGTAGTTCTTTTTATCATTTCTATTATGAAGGTACTGATCTGGGCTGTTGTTGTACCTTTTCTTTTTCTGTGTGTTATATCTAAGAAAATATAGATATAGATATAACACAAGGGAAAAGAAAAGGTATACCAACAGCCAGGATCAACACCAACATAACAGCAATGATAGAACTGCCTGTGACCATGAAATATCGCTGGACTATCTATGAAATAAGCTGTCACGAAAATACTGATATGAAGAATATAAGCTGACACCTACATAAAGTAATAAGTCAGATAAGGTGATAACCAATCATTACAACTCCAATAACACCAAAGTAACGTAAATAACCAGCAAATAGACAGTGACAGAACAACCGATATTGCATGAATGTGAAAACCATTAGACGTATGTAAAAATGTGTAACAATGAAATCGATTTAATAATTACCTATAAAATTAGAAAAATTTGTCAGAAGTATGTACCATTAATTATAAACAACTTGATGATGGCAGAACAGCTGTAATAGGCCTATTGTAAGCGTAAAAAGCCCCCAAACGTATTTGAAACTATAATTACACAGTTATACAGTATATACTTTCACAGATATTACATTACAAACGCTACAAAACATGATACAAAAGCACCAAGTACATAAGAAAAATGGCATCGATGGGTTGAGCTCGTTACAGCTTCAAGCAAGACTCTAGAACCGTTATTAAAAAGTTACTGTTGTTTTTAATTACGATAAATTATGAAATTAATAACTAATAAACTATTGGAGCAATCTGATCACATGAAGGGTCACGTGGATGCTGCCAACGTCTGTAAACAGCATAATGAGCTTGGCCTACTTTTCGAATCACGCATGTCTATAAAGAATTATAGGTGATTTACTGAAACTTGGTCAACCTTTGCACCTGAGTGTTCAGCACGGCTGTGCCCGATTCCCAGTACTGCCAGGGCTTTATCCTTGGCCGGAATACTGGAACGGGGTGCACTAAGCAACGTGACGCAAACTGAAGAGATGCTCGACCGATTAGTAGTTCCCTAGTTCAGAAACCCACCATCGACCGGGAGAGACGTGTGCTGACCACATGCCCCTTCGTACCTCACCCGATGGAGCCATTTGACAGAGGATAACACGGTAGTTGGTCGCACGCCTAGGGCGAGGACGGACGCAGAACTTTGTTTTTACTGCTACTGAAAGTTGACATGGAACCGTGCCAATCCTGTTCATCCTCCACAGTTACAAGTAATATGTAAGTAGCATGAGTTTCCCAAATCCTTATTTAATATTCCTAATAACATAATAATCACGATCTGCTATTTGATACGTATTTTAAGTCTAGTCACGTTGCTAGATCATGTATCCATGCTTCATGAGCTTTTTTTAATAACGTGCGCGTGTCGATGTTTAACGAGAGATCGCTAAGTGACCGCAGTAATTTTCTCCGTTCTATAGTACGTTACTATATGTATGACTTTAAATTTAAATGGTGGTCATTATTTCACTATCTAACTTGGATCCAGTTGTGGGTGACGTCACAGAGAACATTTAAGGACGAGTGTTAGAGCACGTGGGATCTTTTGCCAGTGGGTGCTGGTGTTGGTGAATGTGTTATTGTTGATAGGCCGTGCAGCCAAATAGCCGTGAACACTTTAAATACTTTAATATTTCAGTGGACTCAGAATACACTGACGGAAAAAAATGCGACACCAAGAAATAGTTAATGTAGAGTAATGACATTTCGGGAATTTAAAGTTTAAATATTCTGAGGTGTTAGGCAGCGTCATATATCCTCTAAAATAGTCGACGTTTCGACCCCTCTACTGGGATTTACTTCAGTATCTTCCGGCTTAGTGGCTCCCAGCAATCAAAGAAGTGAATACGCGACCGCGGTGTGCGAGCAACATAAACAACGCGCTGCAAGTCACCTCGGCGGACAACAATATTTTGCGTAAACGTTCCCCCTCTCTTGCTCTCTCCGCTTAGCATCTAGCCAATGCCGACGGTTAACCGATAGCAGTAGGACGAATTTCAACCAATAACCCTTCTCTAGCGTAAGAGTAGAATAGTGACTTAATATCCAATGACGATGCGCCACCAATAGCATCCACAAGAGTTTAGCCAATAACGCCCCTTCTTCTGCATCAGCGCATGAATATTAGCCTATGACGATGGCCCACCAATGGTGGCCACAAGAATTTTAACCAATACTCCCACTCTCCAGCACAAACGCGAGAAAACTCCCCTTTATAAGAGAACGCGACACTGGTCTCTGTCAGTGTTCTAGCAATAGTGTACACCGGAAAGTCCTGAAGAAGATCCCAGCAGAGTGCTTGCATTGTGTTGTACAGGTGACGGCTGTCGTCTGTGAGATGGATTTCGATGCTTGTTGCACTTGTTCTGTCGATACAGGGAGGGTTAACGCTGTTTGTGAATGACGCTGGAGTTGTCGCCTAATGATATCCCAAATGTATTCGAATGGAGACAGATCTGGTGATCGAGCAGGCAAGTCAACATGTCTATACTCCCTAGAGCATGTGAGGTTACGACACCGGTATGTGGGCGCGCGTTATCCTGTTGGAAAACACCCCCTGCAGTGGTTCTCATGAATGTCAGCAGAACAGGTCGAATCTCCAGACGGGTATACAGTTTTGCATGATAGGATAATCATGAGTGCTCCTACTGCCATACAATATCGCATCCCAGACCATAGAGCCACGTATTGGTCCAGTGTATTTAGCGCACACACAGGTTGGTTGCAGGCCCTCAACTGGCCTCCATCTAACCAGCACCCATCATTGATAGCGAGGCACAAGGAGCCTTCACCTGAAAACACAACAGACCTCCACCCTGCCCTCCAATGAGCTCTCATTCCCGGGTTCGATTCCCGGCGGGGTCAGGGATTTTCTCTGCCCCGTGATGACTGGGTGTTGTGTGCTGTCCTTAGGTTCGTTAGGTTTAAGTAGTTCTATGTTCTAGGGGACTGATGACCATAGATGTTAAGTCTCATAGTGCTCAGAGCCATTTGAACCAAAGAGCTCTCACTCGAAGCCACTGAAGTCGCAAATGGCGGTGGTTTGGGGTCAGAGGAATGCAAGCTACAGGGCGTGTAGCTCAGAACTGTCCTCGAAGTAACCAATCTGCGACAGTCCGTTGTGTCATTGTGGTGCCAACTGCTGCTCAAATTGCTGCTGCAGATGCAGTACTCTTCGCCATAGCCATATGCCAAACACGACGGTCTTGCCTCTCTTTAGTGCCACGTGGCCATCCGGAGCCCCGTCTTCTTGCGACGACCTTGACCACCGCCGAGAGCAGTAACTTGTTCAAACTCCGTGGGGTGTTGATAATGGCGTCTTTGACGCCTCATAGGCATTCTTCACTAACATCAACTCACCACGCCCAGTCTCAAAGGTAACTAACGTTCACGTCCGTTACATGGTGTGTTCAAGGTAAAAGTGATCTGCATCCTCGTAGTGGCACTACTAGCGCCATTGTTATGGGACTGGTGCGAAATCTGAATAGACATCATCTTTCAGGTGTAGAAACACGCCTACCAACTTCCGTTTATGTCGTGCAGCTCTTCTTGGTGTTCCGATTTTTTTTTCCGCCAGTGTAATTCCGGGGGCGCGATTTACGAACCGACTTCCCACTGGACTTAAGAGTATTTGTGTTTTTAGTGAATGATTTTGTAGACCATTAGTTTTGTTTGCTAGTCTGATGCAGGTCTGAATTATAATTATTATTTGCTGCAGTTAATACTAAGAAACGGCCTCGCCGCAATGGTAACACTGGTTCCCATCAGATCACCGAAGTGAAACGCTGTCGGGCTGGGCTAGCACTTGGATGGGTGACCATCCGGTCTGTCGAGCGCTATTGGCAAGCGGTGTGCACTCAGCCCTTGTGAGGCCATCTGTGGAGCAGCTTGATTCAGAAGTAGCGGTCTCGGTCTCGGAAACTGACATATGGCCGGCAGAGCGGTGTGGTGACCATATGCCCCTCAAATTCGCATCCAGTAACGACTATTAGTTGAGGATGACACGGTGGCCAGTCGGTACCCTTGGACCTTCATGGCTTGTTCGGGAGAAGTTTATTTTATAGTTAATAGTAAGAGAAATACATAGTTGGATGTACACACATCATTCCGAGAGTTCCGGAACTGTACAGAAAATTGGAATACAGATCAACATAAACATCATTTCTCCCTTTTTATTGCTCATGAAAACCACACATTGCATGTAGTACTACCATACAGCGAGTCCTTCAGAGGTGGAGGTCCAGATTGCTGCACACATCGGTACCTCTAATACCCAGTAGCACGTCCTCTTGCATTGACGCATTCCTGTATTCGTCGTGGAATTCTATCCACAAGTTCATCAAGGCACTGTTGGTCCACATTGTCCCACTCCTCCACAGCGATTAGGCGTAGATCCCTCAGAGTGACTGGTGGGTAACGTCGTCCATAAACAGCCCTTTTCAATCCATCCCAGTGCTGTTCGATAGGGTTCATGTCTGGAGAACACGCTGGCCACTCTAGCCGAGCGATGTCATCCCGAAGGAAGTCATTCACAAGATGTGCACGATGGGTGCGCATGAAGACGAGTGCCTCACAATATGCTGCACTATCGGTCGGAGGATGGCATTCACGTATTATACATCCGTTGCGGCGCCTTCCATGACCACCAGCGGCGTACGTCGGCCCCACATAATGCCACCACTAAATAGCAAGGGATCTCCACCTTGCTGCACTCGCTGGACAGTGTGGCTAAGGTGCTCAACCTGACCGGGTTGTCTGGTTGAAGGCATATGCAACACTCATCGATGCAGAGAACGTGATGCCAATTCTGAGCGGTCCATTCTGCATGTTGTTGGGCCCATCTGTACAGCGATGCATGGTGTCGTGATTGCGAAGATGGACCTCGCCATGGACGGCTGGAGTGAAGTTGCGCATCATGCATTTTGAGTCGTAAGACGACGTCCTGTGGCTGCCCGAAATGCATTATTCAACATGGTGACTTTGCTGTCATGGTTTCCTCCGAGCCATAATCCTTAGGCAGCTGTCATCCACTGCAGTAGTAGCCCTTGGGCGCCTGAGGAGGCATGTCATCGACAGTTCCTGTCTCTGTGTCTTTGGTTCACTCCGAGGCGCCTGGACACTTCCCTTGTTGAGAGCCCTACCAGGCACAAAGTGACAATGCGGACGCGATCGAACTGCGGTATGGACCATCTAGGCATGGTCGAAGGACAGGCAACACGATCCGTGTACTTCCTGGTGGAATGACTGGAACGATCGGCTGTCGGACCCCCTCCGTCTAATAGGCGCTGCTCATGCATGGCTGTTTACATCTTTGGGCGGTTTTAGTGACATCTCTGAACAATGAATGGGGCTGTGTCTGTGATACAATATGCACAGTCAGCTTCTAACTTCAGGAGTTCCGGGAACCGGGGTGATGCAAAACTTTTTTGACGTGTGTAAACGCTGTTGTATTTAACCATAAACGGCACTTGTCAATGTTTTCAGTGTGTTTCAAGGGTCAGTCGTTGTCAGAACAATATTCTGAGTTGTTGTGAGTGCATTATGTCTGAGCTAAGTGAATTCGAACCAGGGCAGGTTTTTGGTGTTCGTATGGTGGGTGCTTCCATAACCAAGCTAGCCGAAGCGCATGGTTTTTCAAGAGGCATCATATCGTAGATTTTTACCGCGCGCAAGGAAAATGGAATAACACCATCCGGTAAGTCACAACGTGGACGGAAGTATGCGTTGAGTTAACGTAACAGACGGACATCGAAGATGATTGTGACGAAAACTATAAGACGACAACAACTGCAAAGGTCACTACAGAACTGAATGTCGCACTCGTGAACGCTGTCGGCGCCAAAACAACGCGAAAGGAACTCCACCTACAGGGAATTACATGGCGAGCTTGAATTCCAAAATCGCTCACCAGTGAAGCAAATGCCCGTTGTAAGAAAACGGGAGTAGGAAGAGAAGGCAGGAGGAGATTAGTGTTTAACGTCCCATCGACAACGAGGTCATTAGAGACAGAGCACAAGTCCGGAAGAAAGTCGGCCATGCCCTTTCGAAGAAAAGATGCGGCATTTGCCTTAAATGATTTAGAGAAATCACTGAAAACCTAAATCAGGATTACCGGACCTGGGTTTGAAGCGTCGTCCTTCCGAATGCAAGTCGAGTGTGCTAAGCACTACGCTATCGCGCTCGGTACAGCAGAACGTGGTGCCAAACCCATAAAACCTGGACTATGGAGTGATAGCAGTTTGGTCGGATGAGGCTTGTTTCACACTGTTTTCAATTTCTGGCTACTTTGCGTCCCAAGAGCGAAACGTAGCGAGGGTTCGGTGATGATTTGGACAGCCATATCGTAGTATTCCATGGGCCCCGTGGTTACTCTGCAGGGTCGTATTACTGCTGAGGATCGTGTGACATTTTTGGCTTATCAGGTCCATCTCATTGTACGATGTTTGTTCTCCAGTGATTATGCTGTGTTCCAAGACGACAAGACTCTTTCTCATGCAGGTTACGTGGTCTAGGACTGGTTCTGTGAGCGCGAGGATGGACTGTAGCATCTTCCCTGGCCCCTACAGTAATCAGATCTCAGTGTTATTGAACATTGTGGTCTACTTCGAAGACCCGAATTGCCACTACTCTGCAGGAAGAGTGGTAAATAAATGTCGGTGGCTAGGGCTTCCCGTCGGCTAGACCTGCCGCCTGGTGCAAGTCTTTTTAGGTGACGCCACTTTGGCGACTTGCGTGTCGATGAGAATGATATGATGATGAAGACAACACAACATCCAGGCGGAGAAACATCTCAGCGGAGAAAATCTCCAACCCAGCCGGGAATCGAACCCGGGCCCCTTTGCATGACATTCTGTCGCGCTGATCACTCAGCTATCGAGGCGGACAGGAAGAGTGGTATAAGAACGATTTGAAGCCCATAGAGTGCCTGTATTTATACATTCTGAGATGGCTGGAAGCTATTTTGAATGTGGGCGGTTTTCATACACCGTATTAGACGTTGTAATGTGTTTTTGCTGTTTCCATATTTTTGCATAAACAGACATAATGTCTGATGGGATAGCCGCAATCAGGGGTTTTACAATATCACTTATAATCCGTCTTGATTGCAAAATGTTTAATCATATGACCGGTTTCGGTCCCTCTAGAAACATCTTCAGATCTGATATTTCAGTTACAGGAGTAACCCGTCCACACACAGCAACCTTCACATTCTGTCTGTGGACGGGTTACTCCTGTAATCGAAATATCAGATCTGTAGATGTTTCTAGAGGGACCGAAACGGGTCATATGATTAAACATTTTGCAATCAAGACGGATTATAAGTAACATACATATTTTTGTCCAGCCCCTTCCTAACAAACACCGTGTCAGCAAGTAATTAGGCCCCACAATTGATTTTTTAATAAGGAAAGAGTGCTGGAGGCACAGTTACCTCACAGGAAACTGCGGCAGCTGCTGAACAGTATTCCACAGCGTGCAACAGCAAGCAACGGGCTTAGAATGAAACACTGATGTGGCAGTTCCCAAGGAGACACCTTTGAACGTGGAAACTGCTGGCGAGATTGCCGCAAGAGAAAAGGAAAGGCAAAAACGTACGGTAGTGCCATTTTAAGGGGCATTTTGTGCTTTGAAAAGCCGAAACACATGGCGGCAGACCCGTCGTTAGACTGTCTGCGAGCTGAGAAATGAAGCGCACCTTCCTCCTTTGTAACTCTTTGCCGGACAGTCACAGGACGGTGGAATGTCCGTCTGCTACACTCTGCACGCTTCCTGTACCCAGCCAGCTATTCAGAAAAAGACATCAGTAACCTACATTTTCTCTGGTGTAGTATTCGACAAAGGAATTACTCGACAGGTGGAATCAGATGTTACGTCTGAATGGGAAGCATTCATTAGAAACGCTGGCGTCATGGCGTACGGTCCGAGGGAGGTTGCCCGAAGTGTTTCTTTGCACAACGAGCATAAATTACGCGCTGAAAGGTGCCTGTGTGAATGATGGATTGGTAGTCGAGGATGTCTTGCTGCCTTATGCTGCGGTAACAGCAACAGATAATTCGTATAGGGCGCTGTGTTCGCACTGAACCTACCGCCTGTTGATTTATCTCCAGTAGTCGTCAATGCAAGATGTTACACGCAAACAGCGCCCTGTCTTTCACACTGCTTTGTTTTAGTAGCAGCGATGTATAACTTAATCAGTCGCATCACTTTGTTCTAGATGAGTAACCAAGCAGGTCGACGAGTATTGAAGTAACTAGGCAGCAACTAAAATTGGTGATAGTACTGAGATGACTAACAGAAATCTGTTATGAAACCTGTTTTATGCTACAGGTGCGTCGAGCGCTGTTGGGTAATTCTTTCACGCATTGGAACACACTAGTGAACAGCGGAGTTCAGACCCTCAGCCAGCTAGTCATATTTGGGTTTTCCGTAGTTTCTCTTTTACTATGAAAGCGAATGCGAAGATGGTTCCTTTGAAAAGAACACGGCCGATTTCCTTCCCCAATGTCCAATCCGTGTTCCGTCCCTAATGACCCCGCTGTTGGCCGGATATTAAACCCTATTCTCGTTATCTTTTTCTGCTACATTTACGAAAAATTTTCAGGGAACTCATCACTTGACAGTATCAATTACTGACTTTCCCGTTCTAATGCTGTGTAGAGCGACAAAAACAGATTCTCTTTGTCTCTGTTCGCGCTCTAATCTCCGTAAACTAGCTTTTGCGAATGGAAAGCACAATCATATTACAGCCTGTATACAGACGTGAATGACTAGATACCTCCTCGTGCCGTTTATGGAACTATGTGTGCTGTAGTCCAATGAGCCCCTTTACAGATCCTTTTAGCACAGCCGGCCGGGGTGGCCGAGCGGTTCTAGGCGCTGCAGTCTGGAACCGCGCGACCTCAGAAGTTAAGTCCCATAGTGTTCAGAGCCATTTGAACCTTGAGCACACCCGAATCATTATATTTCTCAAATCCGTCAGCTACAACCTTAACAACAATCTCTTTAGACGTTTAAATAATTACAAATTGTCAGGTGGTATTCTAAATCGAGAGTATGTTGCACAATGATGAATTGGATGCACATAATTACCGGCCAGTTTCACTGACGTCGATTTGATGTAGAATCATGGAGTATATTTTGTCTTCAGACTTAATGACCTTTCGAGACTCTGAGAAGATCATCTCCAGAAACCAGCACGGTTTTAGGAAACAGTGGCCATGCGAGACACAGCTGGCCCTCTTTGTGCATGATATACAACAGGCTCTAGATACCGGCTCCCACGTTTATGCCATATTTCTCGACTTTTGAAAGGCGTTCGACTCAGTTCCGCACTGTCGCTTGCTCCAAAAAGTGCGCGCTTACGGTCTATCCGTCCACATATGCGGTTGGATAGAAAGTTTTCTAACAGACAGAGAGCAGTACATCGTCCTGAATGAGGTGACTTCAACAGAAACATGCGTAACATCAGGTGTGCCCTAGGGCAGCGTAATAGGTCCGCAGCTTTATACGATTTACATAAACGATCTGGTTGATGGTAATGACAGCGGCATTTGACTGCTTGCCGATGATGCTGTAGTCTACAGGAAAGTAGATCACACGAAAGTTGTGAACAAATCAATGAGGATTTGCAGAAAATAAATGCGTGGTGTAATGACTGGCAGTTATCTCTCAATATTAGTAAGTGTTACCTACTGCGTATAACAAGGCGAAAATCTCCGTTAATGTACGAGTAAAAAATAAAATACCCAGTGTTTGGAAGCGGTAACATGCGTCAAGCATCTGGGTGTGACTATTCGAAATGATCTCAAATGGAATGATCAGGTTACACAAGTAACAGGCAAGACGAACTCTAGATCGCGGTTTATTGGTAGAATCCTGAAGCGATGCAGTCCTTCAACAAAGGAAATTGCTTACAATACGTTAGTTCGTCCAGTCTTAGAGTATTGTTCGTCTGTATGGGACCCTTACCAGTTGGGTCTGATTCAAGACATTGAGAAGGTCCAAAGAAGAGAGACAAGATTCGTAACTGGTACATTTAGCCATCTCGAGAGCGTTACAAATCTCATAGAAAGTTTGAAGTGGGACACATTTGCAGATAGAAGGCGCGCTAAAGGGGCTGCTCACTAAATTCGCCGAGGATGTAGAGCATATATTATTACCATCAACTTTCAAATCGCGCAATGATCACCAGTCAAGGATAAGGGAAATTAGAGCTCGTACTGAGGCGTTAAGACATTCGTTTTTCCCTCGCGCGATCCGATAGTGGAACAGAGGGGGGGGGGGGGGGGAATATGACTTTGGCGCGAATTGTGCCCTCCGCCACACACTGGTTATTGGCTAGCGGAGTATATATGTAGATGTAGTTGTAGAAACAGTTTCGTATAACTGTGTTCTGTAACTTCGCTTTGGAGATGCTGTCAACGGTAACATTACCATTGCTGTCAAAGAGTGAAGATATTGATCGTGTTTTGTCATTTAGCAATACTCGCCGAACGTTATAGGCGCGCCTGTAATAACAGTGTGAAGGGCAAAAGTTTCCGTCTTATTAACAACGGTTATAGAGTCGTATAGGCAATTAGTTGGTCGGCTGCGTTTCAATGAGGCACGAGTAATGTGTTAGTGGGCTTACACTGAAGGCAGCGTCAGTTCGCTCATCTCTGGGAGCTGGTTTCCTTCTTGCTGTTGCCGCCTCCTCGGAGCAACGCGTTCTTGCAGCGTAACCGCTTAGCGAGCGATTAGCGTCAGCGAGACTTCCCGTGTCTAAAGACGTAATCCGCCGTGTTGCTCCTTTGAACTCACCCTCTTCCTTTATCAACAGGAGTGCAATCTTGGACGAGATGCTAAAACTCCCAAACTGTAACGAATCACGATTGATATGCATGTATCATTCCTTTTTTGTCATCACTGTATTGTGTTCCTTGATGCAGACCGTCACAAATTCCTCTCCTGCGCCAACGTCTTCATCTCAGAGTGGCACTTCCATCCTACATCCTCGATTAACCGTTGGATGTATTCCAGTCTCTGTTCCCACCAACATTTTTACCCTCTAAAGTTCCATCTAGAACCATGCAAGTTTTTCCCTCATGTCTTAACACGTTCTGTCATCCTACCCCTCCTTGCCAATGGTTTCCATACGTTGCTCTCTTCGATGGTTTTGGGGAGAACACCATGGCTCCTTATTACGCCACTTAATTTTCAGAATCCTTCTATAGCACCATACTCTCCTTTTCAAATTTTTCCACATTCCATGATTCACTGCCACACGATGATGTGCTCCAATCGTACAGTCTCAAAAACTCTTTCCTATTATTAATGTCGATACTGACAGACTTCTTTTGACCAGAAATGCCTTCTTTACCTGTGCTATTATGCTTTTTATGTCCTTCTTGCTTCGTCCACCGTGTGTCATGTTTATAACTGCGTAGGCTTCCGCGGCCAGAGTAAGTCGGCTTAAAAGTTTTCTGGGTATGGTACCACGTCATAATGTAGAAAACTACTGCTGCTGGAGAAAATCCAACGTTTCGGCCACGATTGCAGCGGCTTTCTTCTGTGTCTACTGGTGCTTTCTAGCTATGCAGTGTACCTTATATTTTGTTGTTACTGTTTACTGCGCATGCCATTACGTCACAATTTTAAAAAGATACTTCGTTTCATGTAATTCTGCAGGCTTTCGTGGCCGTTGTCACTGTAGTTAAAATCTTCTGGGTTATTAGGCCGCGTCATATTTATACTAAAATGATCGACATTTCGATCCCTCTACTGGGGTCTTCCTCAGGATCTTCTGGTGTCCACTATACACTATCGCAGGATCCTGTCCTTAGTGGAGCCTAGCACGTCCTGGATCCAGTAGTGGACATCAGAAGACCCTGAGGAAGATCCCAGCAGAGGGGTCGAACATTGATCATTTTAGTGGAAATATGACGCGGCCTAATAACCCAGAAGATTTTAACTATAGTTCGTTTCATTGGTCACTTAAGGAAGAAGGAGAGGGAACTTTATTTTAATAGGTTATTGCTGTGGAGGGAGAACGTAACCTCTGTTGTCTGTTGGCTCTTGTGTTACGTGCCGTGATTGGTGGTCACCGTCGAATGAGAAGTTTACCAAGTGCTGGACGTCTGCCGCGCGGCGGCAGTTACCCGCCGGTAGTGCCCGCGCCTCGTGTTGACTGTGCGGCCTGTTGGGCTTTGATTCCAGGAAGCCAAAGTGGGGCAAGCCTGAGTCCATCTTCCCTATACGTGTTCTTAGGGCGTTTAAGTATTTCGATGGCCTCTCTGATTTTGCGTTTCGTCATAACTGGCTGCATGTCCAAGACATAGGCTTCGCTGAATTTTATTTCTTTTCCGCAATCTTGTTGATGTTCTGCCACTGCAGATTTCTTGTGTTGCCCTAGACGAATATAGCGCTCGTGTTCTCGAATGCGCGTTGCTATTGGCTTGCCAGTCTCGCCGATGTATGCCTCTCCACATTCGCATTCCACCTTGTACACGCCTGCAGTGTGTACTGCATCCATCCTGTCCTTAGTGGAGCCTACCACGTCCTGGATCCTGCGATCGTGTGTCATATTGTAGCAGAAGTTCTTAACTTCGTCTACTTCGTAGTTACCAGTTTTCATGTTACGTTTATTGCTAATCTCATTTCTGCTACTTCTCATTATTTCTGTCCTTCATTGTTTACTCTCAAACTAAAATGTGTGCTCATCTACCTGTTCACTGTTTCGAACAGGCCCTACAATTCTTCCTCTCTTTCACTGAGGATACCAATTTGATCAGCGAATGTTATCGTTGATATCCTTTCATCCTAAATTTTAATTCCACTGCCACATCTATCTTTGCTTCTTGGATATATACGAGGGTTGTCCAGAAAGTAATTTCCGACTGGTCGCTTAACAGAAACCATAGTGAAAATCAGAAACATTTTACTTTTCCAGATACTTCTCTACATAGTCACCGCTCCGACATAGACTTTTGTCGGAGCGTTATACCATATTTCCAACACCGTCGTCATAGAAGGCCGCCCCCTGTGCTTTCCGGTAATTCTCTACGCTGGTCTTTGGTGCGTAGCCTGCGCCCAAGTGCTGTCTCCGTATCCAGCGTTTCATGTGAACTGAGATGATACTCAGGACGAGCCAATTAGGGCCGTGTTGTGGGTGATCGAACACTCCCATCGAAAAGGCTGCAGGAGCGTTTTCACTGCCCCTTCAGCTTGTGGCTGAGAATTGCCGTGAAGACGGAAGTGCGTAGCAGTTGTGTTAGATGGGTTGCATTCAGTAAGGCGAAGCCTCTCAGCGGGCCCTCCTTCTTGGTGGGAGACACCTTTGTTCTAGACACCTTTACTCGCTCACAGTGGGCTAACAAGTGAAAAGAGCGTCTTGATGCGATCGACGGTCATATTAGAGACCCTACCCAACTCATCTGTGCAAAGCTTCATCAGGTTTTCACTGTGGTGTCCATTTCGCGACCGATCAGACCTTGCTCTCCGGACAACCCTCATAGATTGAACAGTAAGAGCGAAAGACTACATTCGTGTCTTACACCCTTTCTAATCAGAGCACTTCGTTCTTGCTCTTCCATTTTTATTTTTCCCTCTTAGTTTCTCCACATTTCACACATTGCCCATTCTTTCCCTATAGCTTACACCTATTTTCGTGAGAATTTCGAACATCTTCCAACATCTTCCACCCTTCTTCACTGTTGAACACTTTTACTAGATTAGCAAATCCTATGAAATTGTCCTGATTTCTTTCTATTATTTACAACACCGATTCGCAGGTCGGGTAATAACAGCTTCAAACAACAGCTATTACAGAGACCTCAGGTTTCCAGACGTTGTTTATGTAGAGTCCAACAGTGTACGTTGTTGTACCTGTAAACATTTTTAACTTCTATTACATGATCACTTCCCTAATTTTCTCAGAAATACACATGCATCAGCCCCCACAAGCTGAGGACACAAGAAACACTGAAACTGTCTTTAAAGTCTAGACTAATATGGATTTAAATAAATAAAGCATGGTGAGTGTTTCACTGTACAATTCTGACGATGCTGACAATCCCTTGCGGATTAAAACTGAGTGTTGAACGCCGAGCGTTGCGTTTTGTGGCCAATGCTCTTACTGGCTGAGCTACCCAGGCATGGCTCACGAACCGCTTCCGCCTTTCGGTTCCCTCACTACCTCTCTCCTACTTTCCTAGCCTTCGTCCCTCAATGAGGTGAGGTGTCGTCAGGAATGACAAATGGTTCGGATTCCACGTTAAACTGTAGGTCCCCTTACACCAGTTGGGTCACTGGAGTCAGTTTCTTAACAGGTGGCATTTCAACAAAATGAAAAAAAAAGATGTATTTTTTTGGTCACTATAACAGACACCGATTGATTATCTCCCTGAATAACTACATTACAGCTTTTTCAGACTGTTTCTCACGATGCCTCTCACAAGCATCATTAAATCATCGGCAAATGTCACCGAGGCTGTGACAGATTTTTTTTGCAGCTTTCGCACGACGGATCCGGCGTCAGATCCCAGAATGCAGGAACACAGATGGATCTTTGTGGGCAGCCTTTGGAGATTTTATTAGTTAGATGTTGATCTAGGCATGTAAGTTCTGCCCCTTTATCCTGATGATAATATTTTACCCTGGTTGAACAGAGCTCTAGAGCAATCCAACTCCCCTAATCGATTGAGAAGCACTCGTCAATAATGGTGCTAAAAAGCACCAGCAATAGTTAATCATTACTGTCTCTACTTATTTGCCTGTAAAGTTTCTTGCCTCGTTTACAGTATCCTCCGTTAACTTCCCTTTTTAAAGCCCGATTGTAGAGACCTTAAAAGACTGGAACCGTCCTACAATTGTTACCAAACTTGTAGACGATGACCATTAAAAGACGGGCGGATCACCATTTCAGTGGGTGATCTTCTAATTCAGAACTGTGTTACATGGTGAAGGGGTTATAGGCAAAGTTTAAGCAGATTGTAGCCGTGGTCTAGAGAATTATATGCCTAGTATGTGGATTAAGGACGGAAAAGACCCACCATGGTTTAATAACGAGATTCGGAAACTGCTGAGGAAGCAGAGGCAGTTGCACCCTCGGTTCAAAAGGGAACGCGCAAATGACGACAAGATAAGGTTAGTCTCTGAAAAGATATATGCGCGAAGCATATAACTGCTACCACCGTCATGCACGTAAAATCGCTAAATGGGTCTAAGCCTTCCATCCAGTCACTTGTTGACCAGCTTGGTGTGGCAGTTGAAGACAACAAAACGAAAGCTGAAGTTTCAAATTTCACGTTCAGGAAATCGTTCACACAGGAGAAAAGTATAAACTTACCTTCGTTTGACCAACGAACCGACTCCCTTATGGGCGGCATAATAATAAGCATCTCCGTCGCAGAGAGACAAGTCCGGATATGTGAGTGGCTTGAAGACTTCTCAAGCTATAGAACCCGGCATGTTGCCCTCGACGGCGAATACTCATCAGAAACGACCTTATCGTCAGGAGGGCCCATGGGAAGTGTGATAGGACCGCTTTTGTTCTCTATATACATAAATATTTTGGCGGACAGAGTGGACAGCAATCTGCGATTGTTTGCTGATGATGCTGTGGTGTACGGTAAGCTCTCGAAGTTGAGTAACTGTAGGATAGAAGACGACTTACTCGTATTGGTGTCATGAAAGGCAGCTAGCTCTAAATGTAGAAAAATGTAAGTTAATGCGGATGAGTAGGAAAAAACAAACATGTAATGTTCGGATACAGTATTACTAATGTCCTGCTTGACACAGTCACGTCGTTTAAATGTCTGGGCGTAACGCTAAAAAGCGATATGAAATGGAACGAGCATATGAGGATTGTGGTAGGAAAGACCAGTTTATTGGAAGAATTCTAGGAAAATGTGGTTCATCTGAAAAGGAGACCGCATATAGGACGTTGGTGCCATCTAATCTTTAGTACTTCTCGACCGTTTGCGTTCCGTGCCAGATCGGATTAAAGGAAGGCATCAAAGCAATTCAGAGGCGGGCTACTAGATTTCTTCCCAGTAGATTCGAACAATAAGCAAATATTACGGAGGTGCTTCGGGGTCATAAATGGAAATCTCTGCAGGAGAGGCGACATTCTTTTCGACGAACACGACTGAGAAAATTTAGAAAACTGACATTTGAAGCTGACTGCAAAACGATTCTGTTACCTCCAACGTACTTTGCGTGTAAGGACCGCGAAGATAAGATAGGAGGAATCAAACCGGATACGGAGGCATACAGACAGGCGTTTTCCCCTCTTGCTATTTGTGAGTGGAACAGGAAAGGAAATGACTGGTAGTGGCAGAATGTTACCTCCGCCACGCGCAGTAGTGTGGATTTCAGAGTATCGATGTACACTACTGGCCATTAAAATTGCTACACCAAGAAGAAATGCAGATGATAAACGGGTATTCACTGGACAAATACATTGTACTAGAACTGACATATGATTACATTATCACGCGATTTGGGTGCATAGATCCTGAGAAATCAGTACCCAGAACAACCACCTCTGGCCGTAATTACGGCCTTGATACGCCTGGGCATTGAGTCAAACAGAGCTTGGATGGCGTATACAGGTACAGCCGCCCACGCAGCGTCAACACGATACCACAGTTCATCAAGAGTGGTGACTGGCGTATTGTGACCAGCCAGTTGCTCGGCCACCATTGACCAGACGTTATCAGTTGGTGAGAGATCTGGAGAATGTGCTGACCAGAGCAGGAGTCTAACATTTTCTGTATCCAGAAAGGCCCGTACAAGACCTGAAACATGCGGTCGTGCATTATCCTGCTGAAATGTAGGGTTTCGCAGGGATCAAATGCAGGGTAGAGCCACGGGTCGTAACACATCTGAAATGTAACGTCCACTGTTCAAAGTGCCGCCAATGCGAACAAGAGGTCACCGATACGTGTAACCATACCCATACCATCACGCCGGGTGATACGCCAGTATGGCGATGACGTATATGCTCTTCCAATGTGCGTTCGCCGCGATGTCGCCAAACACGGATGCGACCATCATGATGTTGTAAACAGAACCTGGATTCATCCGGAAAAATGACGTTTTGCCATTCGTGCACCCTGGTTCGTCGTTGAGTACACCATCGTAGGCGCTCCTGTCTGTGATACAGCGTCAAGGGTAACCGCAGCCATGGTCTCCGAGCTGATACTACATGCTGCTGCAAACGTCGTCGAACTATTCGTGCAGACGGTAGTTGTCTTGCAAAAGTCCCCATCTGTTGACTCAGGGATCGAGACGTGGCTGCACGATCCGTTACAGCCATGCGGATGAGGTGCCTGTCATCTCGACTGCTAGTGATACGAGGCCACTGGGATCCAGCATGGCGTTCCTTATTACCCTCCTGAGCCCACCGATTCCATATTCTGCTAACAGTCATTGGATCTCGACCAACGCGAGCAGAAATGTTGCGATACGATAAACCGCAATCGCGATAGGCTACAATCCGACCTTTATCAAAGTCGGAAACGTGATGGAACGCATTTCTCTCCTTACACGAGGCATCACAACAACGTTTCACCAGGCAACGCCGATCGACTGCTGTTTGTGTATGAGAAATCGGTTGGAAAGTTTCCTCATGTCAGCACGTTGTAGGTGTCGCCAAAAAGCTAATCATTTGCATATCACAGCATCTTCTTTTTGTCGGTTAAATTTCGCGTCTGTAGCACGTCATCTTCGTGGTGTAGCAATTTTAATGGCCAATAGTGTAGTTTGCGTGTAAGGATCACGAAGATAAGATAGGAGAAATCAAACCTCAAACGGAGGCATACAGACAGGCGTTTTCCCCTTTCCCTATTTGCGAGTGGGACAGGAAAGGAAATGACTGGTAGTGAAACGATGTTACCTCCGCCTCGTGCGGTAGTGTGGATTTCGAAGTATCGATGTAGATGTAGAAGTAGATTTAAATGTAGAAGTTGTAAAATAACATTTTTACCCTTACAGGCTCGTTGTCGACCTTCCGATCAACATAAATATGTCATCGAACAGAAACAAAAATAAAGAATGGGCTCCCTAGCACTAGCTTGCGTATGGCGCAGTTGGCAATGAGTAGTGTTATATAGCCAGACCTGCGTGATTACGAAGCGGACAGTACCGGCGAAGGAAGTCCAGAAGAAAGGGACAAAGAGCCGGCGGCGGGCAGTTGTCAGCCTGCGGGTGAGGAGCGGTTGCTTCTAGAGCCTCCTTATACAGGCGGCGGTAACGAGCGGGCCGCGTCTGGCGCCTGCAGTGTCGCTCATCCGCGCATGCGCCGTCCGCTCCACAATGGCGGCTCACGCCTGGGCAGCCGGGCCGGCTTTTCAGAATCCGCAGCGCCTTCAAATAACCGCGCTCATGCACTTGATTGGTGGATCACTGTGCACATCCCAGTTCTTTGAGGGTGACGTGGTCGAGCTACGTAGGCACGCTGGTATTTCATCTTATTTTCTGGACGATGACCAGCACCACGGTGAGGCGTACGGTTTTGCGATGAGAATCTCGTTATCTCCAGCAGTCGCAAACCTCTTTATGTGGGGAAGTTCGAGGACGTTTCCTTGGACACGGCCCCAATAAAGCCCAATTATTTCCGTCGATATATTGCCGTCACGTTCGTCATTTGGCCACAGGGAGGTGAAAAACTTGGCGCGTTCTTGGAGTGTATCAGCACCATTTCACTAACATCCAGTTCACTACGAAAGTAGAGGAAGACGATGCCTTGCCCTTCCTCGACGTCCTTATGCACCGCAAATGAAATCAGTTCCTTGACCACAGCGTCTACAGAAAACTTAAGCACACAAAAGTGTATTTGCACTCCATCAGCGATGAGCACCCAGTACAGAAGCGCACTGTGACGCAGAGGTTGGTACATCGTGCAAGAACGATACCAGACGCCAATAACTAGCCCCATGAGCTGAGCCGCCTACGCAGGGCTTCAACGACTATCAAATATATTATCTCAACTATGCATCGCAAAATCCGTGCGGGGTTGCCATGTGGGATAGCCGTGCGGGGTAGCCGTGCGGTCTCGGACGCCTAGCCACGGTTCGTGCGGCTCCCCCTGTCGGGGATTCGAGTCCCCCCTCGAGCATGGGTGTGTGTGTGTGTTGTCCTTAGCGTAAGTTAGTTTAAGTTAGATTAAGTATCGTGTAAGCGTAGGGACCGATGACTTCAGCAGTTTGGTTCTGTAGGAACTTACCACAAATTTCCAAATTTCCAAGAATCGCAATAAGACCAGCCACAAGGAGTAGGAAAAGAAGTCTGCATACTTGTCGTTCTGTGGATCCCTGCCGGGTAAGGTGAGTCGCCTGCTCAAGAAACGCAAAACCAAGTCGAGTTTTCATGGAAAATTGACACTGCTAGAAGTGCCTCAGGTCTCAGAACACTTGGTGATTCAAAATACTCTGCAACTGCGTCAGATCTCACGTCGGAAAACGAGGGCACTGAAGAATAACAAAAGGTACGAGGGCTATCCACAAAGTGCATTACGTTTTGGAATTAAAAATAAGTAAAATATTGGAAATATTTTTTATTATATACAGATGAAAGCCACACTTAAATACTACTTTTCTGCATAGTTGCCATTTAAATTAAGGCACTTATCGTAGCGATGGACGAGCTTGAAAATTCCTTCATCGTAAAATTCGGCCGCCTGCGCTTTCAACCACATGCTTAATCAGTAACCCGGTAGAAATACGATTTTTGTGGATTTCCTAGAAACAGGCACTACAATAAACTCTCAAAGGTATTGCCAAACTCTGCACAACCTCAGAAGAGCAATACAAAACAAGCGCAGGGGAAAGTTGGGCTCAAGATCTTGCTGATTCACGACAACGCCCGGGACCACAAGGCAAATGCCACTCGTGAAGTTCTCGAATCTTTTAAGTGGCAGTTGTTTCCTCATCCGCCGTACAGTCCCGACCTGGCACCGAGCGACTTCTACTTATTCCCAGCAATGAATGAGTGGTTGGCTATGCAGCGTTTTGATGACGACGCACAGCTTCAAGAAGAGGTAACCACGTGGTTGAAGGCGCAGGCGGCCGAATTTTCCGACGAAGGAATTTTCAAGCTCGTCCATCGCTACGAGAAGTGCCTTAATTTAAATGGCAACCATGTAGAAAATTAGTATTTACGTGTGGCTTTCATCTGTATCTAATAAAAAAAATTTCCAATATTTTATTTATTTTTAATTCCAAAACGTAATGTATTTTGTGGATAGCCCTCGTATTACCGCCTGCGCTAAATCGAAAGAGCTATTTTAGCTGAGAATGCTCTAGAAAACGGTCAGCGAATCACAGCTGACGAAACTCTTGACGTACTTCGCGGATAACAGCTCCTGGGACAGTGGGATTAAAGAAACCATCAGAATTAAAATCACTCACAACAGCGGCCTACAGCTATGTGTAGTGTGGCAGCCGGCCACAGCGAGGATGAAGACGGAGCAGCGAATACAGAGTCAACGTATGACCATATACGGCGATCCGTCTGGAAAAAGTGATGTCAGATACAGCGACTTGCCCCCTCTCATATTTATATCTTACTCTGAGTAATTCGATTTGGGGAAGTATGGCAGAGTATTGTCATTACAAGGCTAGTATTGAGAACTCAGAAGATTTGAATATTTTCGTCCTAATTGCATGCGGTGAAAAGTTGCTATTGCTTCACACCCAGACTTCGAACACAGTGTCTCTCGTCACCTGGGTGGTCCGGTGACAGGAGGGAACTGCTGATCTTGAAAGGGTTATGCCGACGGGTGTGAGGGAGTCGAGTGGATGCTGTCCAGACGCCGACATTGTCATAAGAGCGGGAGCGACACGCCCACAGGGGCCTGAAGGAGTGGCTGGGGCTAGAGATTCCGTTATTTCGTCTAAACTTAGTGAAAACACTTTCTGACGGGCTACCTGCTAGGCGTGGGAATGACTTGTGTTCACAGGCAGTCTTGTCGGGCAAATTACCGCGTTTTCTGCAAAATCATAACTGTGATTGGCTTGCTCAGGGGATAACTCCGTGACGTAGCAAAATCGGCGCAGAAATTGGCGCCAAGTATCTCCATTGGTGGAATAGTAGTGCTTCGGCAATAGAGTGGAATTTTGCTCCGGTTTACGAGTTGCTGATTGGAACGTTTAACCACGGCCACTGTCGTGGGGGTGGGAATGTTCTCTTGAGGGGTCGGCTCTCGCCTTTTGGTCAGAGTAGGTTACAAGACTGAGCTCTTGCTGCTCTGGACAGCCTGCCTTCCGTTGGCTGTCTAATATACTTTCATTTAATTGTAACTGTTTGATGAAGTTGCTGAAGTTTCGACTTCAACGTAACTTTCCGAGTACAGTTGGCAAAAGAGCGTTCTCCGTACAAGCGGCCTATGTTGTCCATCTTGAGCTGGCTAAAGTTGACTGTATCAGAGTTACTGTGTGACTTCGCTTGTTAAAATCAATCACTGTACCGTTAGTGATTGGGTGGCGAGACTTCTTCGTCGCCCTCAGAGGCGCATTTGTATTGCTAGGAAGTCTTTAGTCAGGAACAATCAGACCACGATAATTTGTTTCGGGCTATACTCGCGACATTATCATCACCACGACGGAACGTCGAAGCAACCAGCCATCGGCTCCAGTACACCAGATCGTGTCCGTGCAGTTAAGAAGACAGCTTGGTAATGTATGTCCGCAGCACCGGCAGTTTAGGGAATTTTTCAATGCGATAATCAGAGCTCAGCAGAGTGCGCCTGTTCCCGTCTTTTCTAACGTGGTTCTGTCTTGGGTGTTCACTGCCTGAGTTCTCACTACTGTAGCAGCAATTAATGTTGGGTTGGCTGGGTGTTTCTCTTAAGATTTGAGTGCAAGGAATTGTCCCCAGATACCACATGGTCATAAATGTCACAAACTAGTTTACGGACAACTTCACCTTCACAGGATTTATTTGAGTATCCAATTTGACGTTTTGTAAATGTTTCATGTGTTTTGTTCATTATTTTGAGTTTAGTCGTAATAAATCAAATTGTTATTTTGGACAGAACTTTCAGTCTGTAGATCGGTAGAACAATCCTTTCATTTCTCACCACGTTAATGAAACTTTCTTTTATCAAATTAATTTCTATCAAATTAAATTATTGCAATTTCCAAACTCTTTTCTACTCCACTTGCGGGGTCGATTACAGTCAGTTCGCGTTTCTTCTTAATCCATGTGCAACAGCAGAAGTCGGAGTTAGGAAAGGGGGGGCTTAGTGCATCATTTCCACATGAAGACTCGAGAAGAATTTAGTGTTAAATACACTGCTAGCCCCGGCACCTCGCACACATACGGCGATAACCCCGGGAAAAAGTGATGTCAGATACTGCACAGTTAGAGACTACCAAGGTACCAGCCGACCATCAGCAGTCATTGCACTTGACAATGGACAAGGAGCGTTTGGTCGAAAGTTTGCGACATTTTAAGCAATTGACGCTTCTGGTAGCCCGACGACATTTTATTCACTTCATTGGTTGTCTGCCCATCGACGATTACAATCAAAGCGCCCGCTGTTCTCAAAGGTGCTGTTTGCAGTGCTTTCCAGGTTCTCAATTGGCAGCAGCAACTCAAAAGATCTCAGTCTAAGAATAACACAGTGAGTTCCACAGGAACACTATAAGAAGAAAGGCTACAGTTTCTCCCGTCCACAAAGAAGTGGCTAAAGACGTGTATCATTAGCTTAGTTTGAGAAAAGTGAGGAGACCGGTTCACCCCTGGCCTTGTGCAACTGTTGGCACATCAGTGGCTTTGTGAGACTTTTGGTTCCAACAGTGGGCAGACGTAAGCCCTCAGCGAGGCAGTCAGTGGTAGCCGACAACGAGATACTGTATATATTACTCATCTAACACTGGGCAGTTAGGTTGTAGCTATTCGAAGGACATCCAGTCAACCGTATTACGCAAGCGCTTTAGTAGTAATTGGCCATAAATTCGCTGAGCTTCAGATGAATTACGTAAATAAATGATATACTAGTCTTGGGCACTTGCACGTAATTTCACCGGCACTTATGCATAATACAAATGCCAACGACTACTGATTACACAAATTGCACAAATATTAAACTGAGGCGCCGCCATTGAGCACAGTACCGAAATCGTTTATCATAACGATCGGATTAGTCACACATCTGAAACACCGTTACTAAAGTTACTAATGGGACAGAGAGCCCTGAAGTATAACTTACACCGGCCAACACTAAATTTAGAAGAAACGTACCGCTAATTTCACAGTTTCTGGTACTGCTGTAGTCTGTCTACCAATATAACGCTACCAGCTGTGACTGAATCAACTACAGTCCGGTAGTCGTTTCCACATCCGTCAATAGCAACCAGGAACGCCAGCTGCAATCCAACATACTTCTGTGGCCAGGTCACCAGATTGTAGACTGGGTCGAGTACGACATACTTTTCCTGTCACCGGCTCGGCATCTAACGGCCCGCATTAGAAGTGCTTGGGGAACTACATTGAAGCGCCAAAGAAACTGGTGTAGGCGTGCGTATTCAAATCCAGAGATAGGTGAACAGGCAGAATATGGCGCTGCGGTCAGCAGCGCCTATATAAGACAAGTGTCTGGCACAGTTGTTAGATCGGATACTGCTGCTGCAATGGCGGGCTATCAAGATTTAAGTGAGTTTGAATGTGGTGTTGTAGTCGGCGCACGAGCGAAGGGACACAGCATTTCCGAGGTAGTGGTGAAGTGGCGATTTTCCCTACGACCATTTCACAAGTGTACCGTGAATATCAGGAATCCGGTAAACCATCAAATCTCCGAAGTCAATGCGGCCGGAAAAAGATCCTGCAAGAACAGGACTATGACGACTGAAGAGAATAGTGCAGCGTAATAGAAATGCAACTCTTCCGCAAACTGCTGCAGATTTCAATGCTGGGCCATCAACAAGTGTCAGCGTGCGAACCATTCTGCGAAACATCATCTCTATTGGCTTTCGGAGACGAAGGCCCAGTCCTGTACCCTTGATGACTACACAACACAAAGCTTTAAGCCTCGCCTGGGCCCGTCAACACCGACAATGGACTGCTGATGACTTGAAACATGTTGCCTCGTCGGACGCGTCTCGCTCCAAATAGTATCGCGTGGATGGACGTGTATGGGTATGGAAACAACCTCGTGAATCCATGGATCCTGCATGTCAGCAGGGGACTGTTCAGGCTGGTGCAGACTCTGTAATCGTGTGGGCGTATGCAGTTGGAGTGACATGGGACCCCTGCTACGTCTAGATACGACTCTAACAGGTGACACGTGCGTAAGCATACTGTCTGGTCTCCTGCATCTATTCATGTCCATTGTACATTCCGACGGACTTGGGCAATTCCAGCAGCACAATGCGAAACCCCACACGTCCAGAATTGGTACAGAGTGGCTGCAGGAACACTGTTCTGAGTTTAAACACTTCTGCTGGCCGCCAAACTCCCCAGACATGAATATTATTGAGCATATCTGGATTGCCTTGCAACGTGCTGTTCAGAAAAGATCTCCACCCCTCCCCTCTCCCCTCGTACTATTACCGATTTATGGACAGCCCTTCAGGATTCATGGTGTCAATTCCCTCCAGCACCACTTCAGTCCAGAATGAGATTTTTCAGTCTGCAGCGGAGTATGCACTGATATGAATCTCCCTGGCAGATTAAAACAGTGTGCCGGACCGAAACTCGAATTCAGAATATTTGCCTTTTACGGGCTCTACTAACTGAAGTACTCAAACACGACTCACGATCCGTCCTCACAGCTTTACTTCCGCCGGTACCTCATCGTGCTTGGGTAGCTCAGTTGGTAGAGCACTTGCCCGCAAAAGACTAAAGTCCCGAGTTCGAGGCTCGGTCCGGCACACAGTTTTAATCTGCCAGGAAGTTTCATAACAGCGCACACTCCGCTGTAGACTGAAAATCTCATTCTGGAAACGTCCCCCAGGCTGTAGCTAAGCCATGTCCCCGAAATATCCTTTCTTTCAGGATTGCTAGATCTGCAAGGTTCGGAGAAGAGCTTCTGTAAAGTTTGGAAGGCAGGAGACGAGGCACTGGCAGAACTGAAGCTGTGAGGAGAGGTCGTGAGTCGTGCTTCGGTAGCTCAGTTGGTAGAGCACTTGCTTGCGAAAGACAAAGGTCCCGATTTCGGGTCCCGGTCCCGCACACAGTTTTAATCTGCCAGAAAGTTTCACTACTTCAGACATTAGTCAAGTTCATGGCATGTCGTGTTGCGGCACTTCTGCGTGCTCGCGGTGGCTCTATAACCACGATATTAGGCAGGTGTGCCAGTTTGTTTGGCTCTTCAGTGTACTAAGGGGCTATGCCAATTCACGAGAAGTTAAACATACTCTGCTTTTTGTATTCTATAACGTCTGACTTCGGTTGCTGGTTGTTGCTAAGATTTGTGACCCTTTAGTGTAAACATAATAAACCCATTCTACGGTAGAATTATAATGGCTATTGCTGAGCACTGACTCAAATTTTTTTCAGGTTACCTGAGCTGTAGCATTGTGTACACCGTTATGTAGTGCCAGTTGTGTAAGGAACCGCGTGGTCTGTGATGCTGTCCAGTTAGTAATATTATGTGTCATTGTAACGGTTCCCAGTTGTAGGCTCCACCGACACAATAAACAATCTGGTTGCTGGAATTTCTGCTTCTGTTATATATCGTAACTGTCAAATTTACTTGATGCATCTATATCTTAGCTTCATTAATTTAACTATTGGTTGAAATTAAAGTCATTTAGTAAATATCTGTGTGTTGTGTTTGTTTTATAAACTGTAAATCATTGATCTGTAATTTGTTTTAATTTAAATTCAAGCTACTACTTCATATTGCAGTTCATTCTTAACTACTTATGTATCTATATTGTTGTAAAGCATTAATCTGGTAAGTGGCTACTTTTAAATTCAGTATAAACTAGCGACGGATAAAGTAAATTTTTTATCACGTTTCAGTTTTCCTAAAGTTACATCTTAAAGAAATAAACCTTTATCATGATTTTTGCAGCGCCGTCCGAGCAAGGTACAGCCAGGGCAAAAGCACCACAGGCGCAAAGATGCGAGCTGGTGCCAGTGCCGTAGAGACTCGCCAGTTGCGCGAATTCCATCAGCACCACGGGAGGCGCTGAGGATGAAGATATCGACTTCGCCTCGGCTAATTGCCGGCCGAGTACAATACGCCAATGGCCGGACGACAGCTGACGAAAGCCTACTCGAAAAGTAGAAGAGCAGCTCTCGCCCACTTGGTTACAGATCATCGTCCAGGGCTGACTTACACAGGGAACGTCGTTTAGTGAACTCATAGAAGTGAACAGACAGTTGTTGTAAATTGCATGTACTGTGAAGTTTACCTACGATTATTTGCACTTAGCCATTGAGGGCCTATTTTGTGTTATATTACAAGGAGTGTTGCAGACTTCAATATTCAACTAGTCACAAAGATAAATAAACCTTTTTAAGTTCGTTACTAATTTGTCGGAGTATTGTAAAACTTTCGTTCTCCTATCCTGTTTCTTGAACCTGGGGCACAGCTGCGTCATAGTGGCAGGGAGAGATTGTGTTAACGGTGTACTGCACCAGAAGCCATTTCAGGAACTCATAAACTCGGCTTACCGTAACAACAGTGGCAACTCGGCCTCCACAACAGTAGCGACGAGCCGTTTACAAAACTGGCGACGAGGGTTTACAAAAATTTTAGTTTTTAAAATCACGTGTAATGGGTTGTACAGTTGACTGGCTACGTTTGACTTGGACTGTGAGCTTATACTCTTCACTTTGAAAGAATTATTTCTTATTTTAGTGACTGTGTCATCAATAAACCCCGGCCGCGGTGGCCTAGCGGTTCTAGGCGCTTCAGTTCGGAACCGCGCGGATGCTACGGTAGCAGTTTGAATCCTGCCTCGGACATGGATGTGTGTGATGTCTTTAGGTTAGTTAGGTTTAAGTAGTTCAAAGTTCTAGGGGACTGATGACCTCAGATGTTAAGTCCCATAGTGCTCAGAGACATTTGAACCATTAATAAATGTATCAGCTCGTCATTTTGCACATTATTCGCCCAAATCTGACTCCACAGTCCCACAAGTTACAGCCTTATCGAAACAACCCTCCAGGCATTCTTCTTAACAGCGTTATAGAAACTACATAAAATACTTCCGAATAAAAGTCCAGTTTCTGAATTAAAGCATGCGTCAACTCGGGGGTCATCATAGCTTTTATTTATCTGATACAGCAACATCATCTAATATATCCAATTTTGTACCTCGTTATGAAGAACAGTGCTATATTCCAACTACTCCACTCAGCTATTTTTATTGTTTTAATTTATTTGTATTCGATTTTGAAGCAACTGGGGCTTCATCTTCCGGTACTGTAGCACTGCTATCTGTGTGATAGTGTACCCATCTTCCTCCAGTGTGGTAACTATAGCACTGTCATACTCACCTCAGTAGCCGAGGTCCATAATTCACCCCTGGAAGCTGGCGGTCATCACAGCTGGATCCAGTCATGGTGGACGAAGAAAGTTCCTGCTTATCAGACTTTGCGCCACATCCCTCCAGTGTTTCATGAAGTGAGGTCATATGATACCGATGATTGTGATCCGTCCGTCGGATGGGAAGGTTACTCTAAATGGTCTCCTTGGTGTTACTCGAAAGGCGTATGCTATGTACCAGCAACGGGCTTCATACTCTCCTTTTCTCACCATCGTACTATACAAATGTGACACCATAGCCATTACAGACACCTTGAGTCTACACACATGAGACACGGTTCTTACACTGCTCAGGGAAAGAAATCAATTTAAAGACATCCTTTTCCTACTGGCGGCCGAAGGATTCCTTTAGGTCTCCTAACAATTGTGTAAGATTCTTTCTTTCTTTTGCACCTATGATCAGCAAAAGTGCTCAAACAGTCTATGGTTCGCTCTGATATCCTATATTATGATGTTTCTTTCTTTTGTTACTCCGTGCTATAGCTCCCTTTGTCTTACAGTTCAGTTGCGTCTTTCGTAACAGTGTTTATCCTGCTTTAGGTTGCATTACTTCAGTCGCTATATCTTCTTTACCTCATTCATTTTAAAGAACTTTAGGATAGCAGTTGCGGCTGTTCCAAGCAACTCAATGAAATAACAGGAAATTTAAATAAAAAATTTCGTTGGCCAATACACGTTTATAAACACGGATTCTTCAGGACTTCAGCTACTGAAGCTCATTCACTACGATGTTAATGGAAAAACGTATCTGTGAGTGCTGCCTCTATGCTCATGATATCGCAAAGTGGTTTCTCCCTTGTGAGTTTTACGCCGCAAGGTTACGAAGATGATTCTGTGTTTCTACATGCACTCTGGCCCCAAAAAATCGGCCATTGTGCAACAGCAGACGGAATTTTTCATTTCACTTTTCATTAAACACGTTTAATACTTTTCATTTCTATCTGAAGGAATTTAACCTCATAAACCTCGTTTTTGTAAGTTCTATTCTGTTAGTCTTGTTTAATCAATGTTTTGTAACTCATCACAGGCAGTAAAGTTTTCGATCTTGACAGTATCTGAGTTAGTATATTGGTTGTGGTCCTGTTAGTGTACCCTTTATTTACTTATGTGCTAGTGTAAGCAGGAACTTATCAGCTACACTGACTCCCCATGCTCCACCCTAGGTTCACAAAGTTTTCATCCTCACAAGAAAACAGTACAGAGTGGAGATGGTTACATTCAAGCGATCCTTCAGCTAAATTACATATGGTTGCCTATTATGCAAGAATTTTATACTATGTACATATCTAGTATAACCAGATTTGTATAAGAGATTATAGATGAGAAAGGGTAGTAGACTGTAGTCGAAATAATCATGCGATGTTTAGAAATGAGATTAGAAAATTAGACCTTAAAATAATTCATGATGGCCAAAGAAGTGAGGATAAAAAATGCACACTGGCTTTACCAAGATACGAATTTATGTAAAAAAAATTTCAACATTTATTATAAATTTGAGTGTTAGGAAGTCTTTTCTTAATGTATTTGACTAGAGAGTAGCCTTGTGCGAAAGCAAACGTTAACGATAAGCAGTTCATCAAAAAGAGAATAGAAGTTTTGAAAGGTGATGCTGAAGATTAGAAAAGCAGATCGAATAACTAATGAGAGGATTCCGAATCTAATTGGGAGAAAACTAAATTCTTGGCATTACTAGATCGAAAGACCGATCAGAATATAGAACACATACTGAGGCATCAAGTAATATTAAATCTGGCAATGGAGCGAAGTGTGTGTGGGTGAGTGTGTGTTTGTGTCTGTGTGTATGTGACGGGGGAAAATTGTAGGGCTGCAGTAGTTATTCAGAGAAGAAAACATTTGCACATGATAAGTCTAGCGTTGAGAGCTGTGTGAAACAGATCTTCAGACTGAGGACCACAACATCAAAACTCCTCATATCTTTTTCAGTATCAGTGTCTAATCTCACTGCGGTGTAAACAACTATCATCATAATTTTCATTTCAATTTCTAAACCCCGTACTTCTTTTCTATTCTGTATAAAACAGTTATATAATGTACATCAGTATCTCATGATCATGTTGCAGTGACAAAGAGGCCTAGTACAATACAAAATAAGGTAAACAAAAATTATAAAAAGCTACAGTCAGTAGAACAGTTTACAAGCGTCTTGTGCATTGTGGTGCCACGCGTTTCTACGACATTAACATCGGTTCTTCTTATGCTTTCCTGTAGTACTCCTAGAAAACTGTACTACTATGTTACGAGCATGGATCGTGTTCCCGAAAAGGTGAGTCTATCTGCTGCGAGGTTGTGAGTCCGATATCCACCAGCGACGTGGGCAAAATAAATTTACACCCAGTTGTGGAGATTGGAATCTTTGAAAAATGCAGCAAGTAAAATATAACCTCGAACAGTCACCCCAGTGCACTGTCCTTAGTAATGTATTGCACACCGCTATAGATCTAATTAGGTCGCAAAGTATCTGATTCTGAGTAAAAATTTTTAATAGACATTACGCTCGTTATATAAAAAATAGATAACTTTTCAAGACAGACTGTCAGACATACAGGTAAAATGTTATTTTACCTTCCTAGGTATCTTCTACCATTGACTGAAGGCAACAAAAACGTTTTTGCAAAGTACCGAAGCAGCAGCCCACATCACAATAACAATTCACTAATCTATGATGCAATCTACACACTACGTTCCGGTATTGTGTTGACAAACCATGGTTCTCAATTCCAGCAAAGAAACGTTATTCTCGGAATGCACTTGGAATCATACTTCAAAAATGAAACTATTCACGGTGTAGACAATACGAGGATTGACACTGAATAGTGATGGACAGCAGAAAACTGATACCGTAAAAGTTTTCCAAAAAAATAATTTATTGAATAAAACCACTTTACAGTATCTCCCATAATAAGAGAAATAAAATAACTCCATCAGTTACGTGCAATTTGCGGTATTTAGATTTCCTGACCTGAAGAACAATAAATATTTTCTTCAAGGCAAACTTCTTTCTGTAGAAGGCTACAGAAGTATTTTTTCAGCATCTAAGCTGAACCGTTTAAGTATATTTATTTACAGTCATAACTCTTCCGTTTCTTTTGTGGAGACAGTAAAACATTCTGTAAGAGACTGAATATCAAAAAGTTTCCACGTGTCATTTAAATTAAATATTTGTAATTAACTCTCACAAGATATGAATTTCAAGCCTAAGGTTACCTTTAGGGTAATCCCTTTTAAAATAAAACTTGTGGCTGATCAGCTGATTTCTTAAGGCCTCAAAAAGTACGCTAAATGAACCTCATAAGCCAACCGTAATAACAAAATTTGTTGTCAAATTTATCACACAAAGCAACTTGTTGACGTGTTAAATATTCAGTGAAGTTTTTTTGTCATTATAAGGGATCCGAGTTCCTACGTCGTAATAAGGTTTTGGTACTGAGAGTTTGAAGAAATTAGCTTATGTTATCCCACATATTTCAAGAGATTTGTTCTTTTCGTGTCTGCCTTATATATGTGCTTATTAGTGTGTCTTGTCTGATATTTTAGAGTAAATATTTCCTGTACTCTATGCGTAAATATCCACAATACCATACTCCTCCTTTGGTTCAGGAAGGTTTTTCACTAAGATACTGTGGCGTTAGAAATCAAGATCGCTAGATTGTAAATTAATTGTCTATTGATTAGGAATAGAATGTCGCTTGCATTGAACCATACTTTGAGCAATATAGGAGAAGAAAAAGGGACAGTTGTAAGGAAAATATATGGAGGTCACAGATGATTGGCATCTGCGTATTGTGACCACTGATGAAATTTCTTTCGTTATTCGTTTAGAATTTACAGAACAATCACTTTAACAGTAAGAAAAAATAGTTTATCAATAAAGATTTGTCACTTCAGGCGCCGGTCTGACATGGACGGTGACAGCAAGACTTAAGTTGTATCTTTAGGTTGAAAATGAAAAAGATCTGCTTCTAGTTGGAGAAAATTTACCTCAGAAAATTACTCATACATGAGTTATCGAAATTGTGGAAGTCCTAAAGAAGCACATAAAGGTCACCGTTAGTAGTGTATTAACGAATTAATAAAAAACAAGATCGTTCTCATTACATCCTTTGGACTTAAAAGATTTTCACAGTATAAAATAAGGTGCTTGAATTCCGATGATAATACTGGTGAAAGGCAGGTTAGTATGCTGCGTAAAACGTGTTAAGTCCAAAAATGACTTCCTGAGAAACTTGGAAACTTTGAAAGGACATGGTAAATCGGATTATTACAATAAAATAATTCCAGTCATCAAATTAATAATTCGTAGTATCTCTTACAATGATGTTCTGTTTCAATTTAATTCTTTATTTCTTTTTCTATCTATTAAACATAACTAGACGTACGGAAGGCAATCTGGGCTTAATATACTTTTCGCAGTGAACATATATTTACAGAAAAACAAATAATACGGCTAAAAATGGAAGTTAAAAGGAAATACAGAGTTTTCTTAAGGAAGTTGTTGCAAAGGGGTGCAGTTTATAACTAGTTCCCGTGATCCTAAGTCTACCTGAATTAATATAGTAAGTGAACGGACCAAATAAAAAAAATAAAACCAGAAAAAATTGTAGCACACTGCTGAGTTTTGGGGCGACGTCTCAAACTAGATTCACATCAAAACGAGAGCGATGCCTACAAATATCTGATGGAAGCTAGACCGTATCGCGATCTTTTGCTTGTCTGTAGCTAACGGAGTGGTCCAATTGAAATGAACGCTCATCAAATCTCAATTGTTTTACATCAACTCTCGTAAGAAAAATTAATCTCGTTTCTTAGTCTCCCGTCAAAACAAACTCAGCTCCGTGACCCAGTAATTCCATGCCGATTGTTTGCATCCGATGAAGCGTTTCCGCTTTTTCCTTCCATTCCTCCAGTCACCTCACGCATCATCTTTGGATGAGACTGAACTACCAATAGCCATTAAAAGGTTTCGTCTAGGCTGCGTTCGTGCGTCTTCGTGCTGCTACAAGACAAGCGCCATTTTTCAATGCGTTCCATACGTCCAACAAAAAGATACGCCTGAAGCCATGTCTGATTACTCTTTTTCCCTCTTGCTCCCTTTGACAGTCGCAAGAGGCAGTAACTTCCTCTTGGGGCACGTGTCACAAACGACAATGCATAGCGGTTGGCCTGGTTTACATACCGCTCAAAGAAACGTGACCCAGATGAGCACAAAACGAAATTTTTCGGTAGGTTTTTGGTGCAGTGCAAGTGACATCCCTGTATTAATGTAGGTCACGAACGTATCAGCCAAGAAAATGGAGCGGAACTTTTCAGATATTATGCTTAATGTGAATCTGTGACAAACGTTATGTCATATAATCGGAACAAGCTGCAAGGTACTACTCGAAACAAACGATGCAGATTAAATTTAAGTGCAGTTATTTTTTTGCGTTATCTTGAAATTATGAGTCATTTACCTGACTCGACACTCTCCTTTAATTTCTTTGTAAATCTATCACAATCAATTTGAAGGGCTCAGTGTTTTTTACTTGACATGGTCGTGTTGGAGGTGACATGCTCTTGTCTTTCCCTCACCTTTCACTTGGTTTATTCAGGCAGTTACAGGGAACCAATAGTTTATCACGAACTATAGCACTACTTGACATTTTTGTGACACTTGCCAACTTATCTGCCGAGCCACACGATACCCTGCGTAAAGTTCTTTATCTCTCTATTGCTGTAATACTCAAAGAACTCAATAATCTGTACAATCGTCTCCCACTGCATTGATATTCCCGTCCTCATTTGATCGTTTCGTACCTCATCACTCACCTAGGCAACTGGTGCATTCTTCCACTATCATATTCCTTCGGTTTTTTTCTCTCGCTAATATGTCAGCACGTTTTTACTTACTGTGTTGTTCACTTTTTTTGTTTTTTTGTTTTGTTTTTATAATTCTCTTCCAGGGAAACTGCAATGAGCAATTATAAAGAAAGTTTTTAAATAAAAACAATCTAAGATCCCGTGTAAGTTGTTGAAATTGTAAAAATTATTACACCAGTCACCTGATCAACAAATTTAAAAATTTTAACTATTTTCATGTGATATTATATTGTTTTAATTAAAAAACTTTTATGAAAATATGTTACTGTCTTACCAGTATCGTAGAAAGTTCTGATTGTTAGTATTAAACGAAATTACAGTCTTGTCAATCTATATCTACATAGATACTCTGCAAATCACATTTAAGTGCCTGGCAGAGGGTTCGTTGAACCACCTTCACAATTCTCTATTATTCCAATCCCGAACAGCGCGCGGAAAGAACGAACACCTATATCTTTCCGTGTAGGTCGGTGTCAACAAAATATTTTCTCATTTTCGCATATTGGTGATTGGAATTTCGTGAAAAGATTACTTCGCAACGACAAACGCCTTTCTTTTAATGATGTCCAGCCCAAATGCTGTATCATTTCAGTGATACTCTCTCCCATATTTCGCGATAATACAAAACATGCTGCCCTTTTTTGAACTTTTTCGATGTACTCCGTCAGTCCTATCTGGTAAGGATCCCACAACGCGCAGCAGTGTTCTAAAAAAGGACGGACAAGCGTAGTGTTGGCAGTCTCCGTAGTAGATCTGTTACATTTTCTAAGTGTCCTGCTAATAAAATGCAGTCTTTGGTTAGCCTTCCCCACAATATTTTCTGTGTGTTCCTTCCAATTTAAGTTGTTCGTAATTGTAAATCCTAGGCATTTAGTTGAATTTACGGCCTTTAGGTTTGATTGACTTATCGTGTGACCAAAGTTTATCGAATTCCTTTCAGCACTCATGTGGAAGACCTCACACTTTTCGTTATTTAGGGTCAACTAACAATTTTCGCACCATTCAGATATCTTTTCTAAATTGTTTTACAATTTGTTTTGATCGTCTGGTGTCTTTATTAGTCGATAAACGATAGTGACATCTGCAAACAACTTAAGACGGCTGCTCAGTTTGTCTCCCAAATCGTTTATATAGATAAGGAACAGCATAGGGCCTATAACACTGCCTTGGTGAACGCCATAAATCACTTCTGTTTCACTCGATGACTTTCCGTCAGTTACTACGAACTGTGATCTCTCTGAAAGGAAATCACAAATCCAGTCACATAACTGAGACGATATTCCACAAGCACACAATTTCACTACAAGCTGTTTGTGTGGTACAGTGTCAAAAGCCTTCCGGAAACCCAGAAATACAGAATCGATCTGAAATTCATTGTCAATAGCACTAAACACTTCATGCGAATAAAGAACTAGTTGTGTTTCACAAAAACGACGTTTTCTAAACCCATGTTGACTGTTTGTCAATATACCGTTTTCTTCGCGGTAATTCATAATGTTTGAACACAATATACGTTTCAGAATCCTGCTACATATCGACGTTAACGATATGGGCCTGTAATTTAGTGTATTACTCCTGCTACCTTTCTTAAGTATTGGTGTGACCTGTGCTACTTTCCAGTCTTTGGGTACGGATCTTTCGTCGAGCGAAAGGTTCTTTATGATTGATATAAGAAGCTAATTCATCGGCATACTCTGAAAGGAACCTAATTAGTATACAGTCTGGACCAGAAGACTTGCTTTTATTAAGTGATTTAAGTTGCCTCACTACTCCGAGGATGTTTACTTCTACGTTACTCATGTTGGCAGCTGTTCTTGATTCGAATTCTGGAATATTTACTTCGTCTTCTTTTGCGAAGGCGTTTCGGAAGGCCGTGTTTAGTAACTCTCCTTTGGCAGCACTGTCTTCAATGGTATCTCCACTGATATCGCGCAGAGAAGGCATTGATGGTTCTTGCCGCTAACATACTTCACATACGACCAGAATCTCTTTGGATTTTCGGCCAGTTTTCGAGGAAAAGTTTCGTTTCGGAAACTGCTATAAGCGTCTCCCATTGATGTTTGCTCTAAATTTCGAGTTTCTGTAAATGATCGCCAGTCTTGGAGACTATGTGTTCGTTTAAATTTGCCATACTTTCTTCATTTTTTATGCAACAGTGTTCTGACCCGTTTTGTGTACCAAGGGGGATCAGCTCCGTCGTTTGTTAATTTATTTGGTATAAATCTCTTAATTGCTGTCGATACTATTTCTTTGAATTCAAGCCACATCTGGTCTACACTTATATTATTAATTTGGGAAGGAGTGGAGATTGTCTCTCAGGAAGGCATCAAGTGAATTTTTATCTGCTTTTCTGAATAGGTATATTTTTCGTTTACTTTTGGAGGATTTGGGGGCTACAATATTCAGTCTCGCTACGAAAACCCCGTGTTCACTAATCCTTGTATACGATTTGATACTCGCTATTAACTCAGGATTATTTGTTGCTAAGAGGTCAAGTGTGTTTTCACAACTGTTTACTATTCGCGTTGGCTCATGAACTAACTGCTCGAAATAATTTTTAGGAGAATGCGTTTAGCACAATTTCGGATGATGTTTTATGGGTACCTCCGGAACTAAACATGTATTTTCGCCAACATATCGAGGGTAAATTAAAGCCACCACCAACTATAATCGTATGAGTCCGGTACGTGTTTGAAATCAAACTCTTTGAGCCTTTCAGCAACTGTATCATCTGAATTGAAAAGTCGGTAAAAGGATAGAATTATTATTTTATTCTGGTTGCCCACAATGACCTCTGCTCATATTAATTCACAGGAACTATCTACTTCACTTTCGAGACAAGACAAACTACTTCTAACAGCAACAAACATGCCACCGGCAACCGTGTTTAGCCTATCCTTTCGGAACACCGTTAGTTTCTTCGTAAAAATTTCTGCTGACCGTATCTCCGGCTTTAGCCAGCTTTCAGTGCCTATAACGATTTGAGCATCTGTGCTTTCTATTAGCGCTTGGAGCTCTGGTACTTTCCCAGCACAGCTACGACAATTTACAACTGTTATACCGGTGGTTACTGTATCTACGTTCTTCACGTGTTCAGCCTGCATCCTTTGTGACTGAAGCCCTTCTTGTGTTTTCCAGCCAAAAAAACCGCCCAGTCCACGCCACACTGGCCCTGCTACCCGTGTAGCCGCCTCCTGCGTATAGTGGACACGTGACCTACTCATCATAACCTTGTGGATAGCAAACGACAAAGTGTTTCGTTCCTCACAACCCCAGAGTTGTCAATTTAACTGTGAATTAAAGTAAATTAAGTGCGCCGAGTGATGATCGAACTTAAGATTATGAGACGCGCTACCTACTGCGCTACCGAGGCACGTCAATAAACAACTTAATCACTGTTCAATGATTATACTTGAATTGTATGCCCACCTTCGAGATTAAAACATAAACACGTACTGGTGCCGTAGCACAGTAGCAGAAGCTATCGGTCACGAATCCCGATGTTAAAACTAACCGTATAGCTACTGTATATAGAATTCGAGCCGTAAAGTAATGATGATGTGGCATGTGACGTCATACGTGCTCAAACAGAAAGACAAGGCACTGATAATATTTCTTTTGCGTCTGTATTAGGATTTGGGATGTAGGTTGTGGTAACAGTGATCTGTAGCATTAACAGAAATCTAGGTTTGATTGTGAGTTGGCAAAGCGTTATCGAACGCTTCAGTTAATCCATGTATCAGTGTCGTAGATTAAATTCCAAATTTCTCCGCAGTTAATCGTAGAATGAAGGTATGCGAACATTAGTTATTGAGATGGAGATGTTAAGGCCAGCAGGCACTTAGGTGCTACTCAACACGAACAGATTACGTCCCAGGGCCAAATTTCGCTTACTTCATTATTTCCAAAATCATCTATAAGAACGTAAATATAATATTAAATTGGACAAGTACTCATAGTAATGATCAATTAGACACAGATACACATCAAAAAATTGGTTATAGTGTCCGGGGAGAAACAGATGACATCTTCACTACAACGGTGCTGCAAGGGATTGCAGTCCCGTCCCCGAAACTCGGCGTTACGTTAACCGTGTTCGAAGGTTACTGTTTCGAGACGCTGACGCTTCTTATCAGAAAGCTGTTTCAATTACGAAATAAATAACTTTAAATTGTTTCCTTTTGCTGGGTTGTTTAACGGACACACTTGCACACGTGCCACGGAATAGAAGTTTTAAATATGGTGTATCTCAAAGCAGAAATGTGACACGTCGCCAATTCATAACCTCAAAACATGTATCGAAATACAGAAGCTACATTTATGAACATTTTAAATTACAGGTTTCAGCGGTTATTTATTTCAGACCATGAGATATTTTATTAATGCGTTCAGCTGTTGCGCGATTATTCTTGGGGAGGTATAGACATGCCGGCAACTTCTGTTTTTTTTTTTTTTTTTTTGTTTTTTTTCTTCGCAGTTTGGGGGAACTTTTGGGGAAAAGAAAATTTTTGGGGAAGAAAATTTTGGTAACAGGGAAACTGGGGAAGTATGTAATTGTCTAGCCTTAATACTAATGCCAGCTCTCATATTTTAGTACAGACAACACATACTTTTCACTAGATATCACTCTCTCTTCATATAAACCGACACACTTTATCTTTTGTGGGAGACGTTGCGCTTGCCGCGTTGACATCACTATGACGCGTACATGCCCAGTTTCAACTGTTTGGGATCTCTTGCTACTTTCATGGCCTTATCGAGTTTTGAGGAGATGCTGCAATGAATTTCGTCGTCTTAATTGATGCTCGTATCTGGTGAGTTTCATATTACTACGTATGGCCTACGAATATATGTTGTTTCACATATTGAGGAACTCTCGGAAACACGCCGGTCGTGGTGTGATTTGTTCTAATTATACGTAAGGTAATGACAGATCGGCAGTTAAGAGCCTTCACGAAGTGAAAGTAAAAAGAATTGCGTAGTGGATCGAGGTGGCGAACTGCGAAGTAAGATATAGGTGGTGCGCTAACGGTAAATAAATAGAACAATGGAAAGAGCGTGAAGGAAGCAAATGTGGTAACCATAGAACAATTTTTTATTTTTCTGGTCCGACTATTGTTTTTATTAACAAATTAAAATTTTAGTTTATGTAGTATAATTTTTTAATATTTACGATTATTTTGCGACCCTGAACAAATAATTCCATCTCTATAAGTTGCCAAGACTGATAACAAATGATAGTGTAAAGGAATGATCGTGCTTAAGATACTTGGCGAAAAGTTGCTGAAATGATATAATTTTGGGGAATTTTTTTGTTTGTTATGGGGGAGTTTAGAGAACTCAGTATGGAAACACTGAGAGTCACGTGTAGATGTTGAGAACCATCGAGTTCACACCTGCTGCAATTGCCACTCTAAAGGGTGGCCCAAGTTGGGGAGACAAATCGGCTGGAGAAGTCGTAGACAGAGATTGCGTGCTAATATGGTTAAAGCACGATTAAAACGAATCTGAGGAGTCCGAAGTATTTTTTCCGTGATAAAAGAATTTCTGTTAAAACTATGCATGCGAAATAAATTGTTTTTTCCATTTTGTCAAAGTTTAACACAGTACAATAACTCGATTTACTGATAAAATTTTCTCTCTTATCTCTACGTACCGTTCATTAAAAAGTCTGTGTACAGTACATTATTATTTGAAATAAATAGTTATCCTATATAAAAATTTATAAATCAATCGGTGAACAGAGCGGCCACCATCCACGCTTTTTCTTTCTTCGTTTATTCGAATAGCTACTTTCCAACATTTTTAAAGTACCAATGGTGTGATAAATAATGGTACATTTTGTAGTTCCATTGAATTGCACCCTACAAACGTCACAGTTTTTTCCTTAAAGATTTTTCTCGCTGAAACCTATTGTCCCTTAAACGACAAACTTTTACTGAGTAAGCAGCGGCAAAATAAGACTGTTTATTCATCGCTGATGGCATCTTCTGCTTCGTGCTGTTCAAGCGCTGAAAGCAACGTATGCTGCAACCAATCTGTATGGTCGGTAAAACTACTTTAGCAAGTGGAGTTCGCAAACCATTGTTAAATGCATGGCACACGGTACTTTTTAGGATTCCTCCTGTTCCATTTGCAAGTGAGGCGCAGGATGAAGATTGCTTGAATGTCTTGGTACGTGATGTAGTTATCCAATTCTGTCTTGGAGATGCCTACGGTACCTATAAGTACTGGTTATAAACTGCATAAATGCACTATGCGATGGTGCGGCCATTGATTGCACTCAAACACTTTTTTATAAATTGACCACAGTATTTACGCACTTATTAAGCGTTACGTGCTTCGGCTTTCGCCATTTTCAAAGGCTACAAAAATACATAAACTGGTATCTGTAAAGGAAGGTTATGGTAATACCGAAGTACATACATAATACACTGGAATAAAACACTCACCGTTCGCGCTTAACCCAAATGGATCTGTCCAATATGGATACAAAGTCTTTTATGCTAACGTGTAATGTATGTCTTGTGATCCCACCATAATGTTACTTGACTGATAGCAGTTTGTGTATTTCTGCATTCTATGAAAATTGCGAAATCCGGAACGCGTTAGGCGCAGTCAGTGAATACATATTGTGATCAAGATGATCAAAATCGTTTGAGTGATAAACAGGGTGGTGTTGTATACTCCTAGATTCTTCCCTTAAAGCTGACTCTCAAAGCTTTGTATTTAGGCTTTCATGTTATAGTTTGCATCTGTTTTCAAGTTTTTAAGCATCTCGAGAACTCTCTCCCATGGGTGAACAGACCTGTGAACATTCAGTAGGCCCTGACAGTAATGTTTGGTATGGGTCACACACAATTGAACAATATTGAACAACGGGTCGCTTGAGTGTTTTGTAACAAATATGCTGATTGAATTTCCCTAGTAATCTACGAATGAACTGCTGTCTGCCACCTGGTTCACGTACTACTGAGCCTATGTGATTGTTCCAGTTTCTCATCCATACAGATTGCAACATCCAGTTATTTGTATGAGTTGACCGATGGCAGTTCTTGCTCACCGATGTTCTAGTCTACCATTTTTCATTTTTTGATGTGCAAAATTTTACATTTCTGAACATCTAAACGAAATTCAGTCTTTGCACCACTTTGGAATCTTGTCACAATCTGCCTGAACAGTATTGTATGTTTTTGATCAAATGAGCGGAGAGGAAACAAGACCCTCTAGAAATTACTCAATGGATTTTTGTTCGAATTTTCAAAGCCAAACAATGAGTCGGAAATGGACAAATGTAGAATCAAATTAACCAGCATGAGATCTAGTGTTTCAAAATAGAATTTAATTGTTTGAAAGCAATCCGAATAATTAATAAAACATGAATTAGTGATTTAAGGGAAAATTGAAATATATCACTAGCTATGTAAATGATGTGTCAAAAAAATTAATCTCATTACGGCTTAGCTATTTTACACATGAAAGTTATTACTTTGGTGTAGAATTGGTGGAATTCTTTCTTTCGTGGTGAAAACATAAAATAACTATCAAATTATAGCAGAAATTAAAACTTCTCTGCGTTCTCTTGTTCCATATAGACCTAAAAATAATGGCACTCTGACCGATAAAATTTATGCTGTTAATTGATTCCTAAAGAAAAGACGAAAATTAAACTAAATTTTGATAACAACCGTCTGTGAAATGTTTAGTGAAATTTGCTGTACGTGGTTCTGAGTATCATTTAAGCCCATGTTAGAACCGATCATGTTCGACAATGTTCCGTGGGTGCATTACATATCCCACTTCTCCCCCTATGAGACTACGTTCTCCAATGTCGAACATGATCGTATGGTGATCCAGGTGTTACGGCTCGGAGAGGCATAATGTTGCATTGGAGTATTGAACTCCAAAACTTTGAACACGATACAGCCGACGGTCAATACTATTGCCACACTGTACTCCTCCCCCATTTGCGTCTTATCAGGGGCGCATTCCGGCCTGACTTCGTTTATATGGATGACAATGAGCGACAGTATCGAATTGTGCAGGTGAAGGAAATTTTGGAACGGCAGGGTATTCGGCCAATGGACTGACTTGCCTGTTCTCCCGACTTAAATCCCATCGAGAACGTGTGGGATGCGTTGGAGAGGCGTATTACCACGTATCCACATCCACCAACGATCTTCCAACAGTTGTCAGCAGCTCCGATGGAGGAATAGAGCCCCTACCACAAAAGCTGCTTACCTAAGTTGTGTCCAGCACGGGAAAACGTTGTAGAGCATCCGTCGGCGTCCGTGATTATCGCACACACTATTAAGAACCATGTCCCGTCTTTTGTAATGTTCAGGGGATCATCATAAATTAAGCTGATTTCAGTGTAACTGTTGACTTTGAATGAAAGGCTCATTTATGTTCGTCTCATTGCGTATTTCTTTCACTTATCTCCTATACTATAGCATGACACTCTTTCTATACGTGGTCCAAGTTTCATCGAGCTATGTTACTTGGCAGTGCGAGCATCGGGTTATGTTACTTGGCTGTGACACATCATGCGGATGTTGATGTCGTCCTTATGTTTTGAGCACCTGAGTAGTAGTAGTAGTAGTAGTAGTAGCGGTAGGAGTAATAGTATTTATTTACCCGTGGATCACTTTTCAGTTTCAGATCAAAAAATATAATTCAGTATACAGACATTTCTGTACCTACAGGACGAGTTGGACAAAGACACGTTAAATAGTCGGCCGTGACAGCTTTGAAAATGTCATGAAACGATTCATTCTTTTTAGCGTCACAAAATAAACCACGGACAAGCTACATTAAATTATTCTGCTGGAACTTAAATCCAAGCAACCTCCCCTCCCCCCCCCCCCCCCCCAAGAAAATCACTAATATCAGTTGCTCATTTACTTTTAAGTAAAGTCACTAATTCGACGTGCGAATCTTAATTACTCAACAAAATAGTGTAAATGTCAAGTATACGTTGTACAAATTCGTGGAGTTATTATGAAGTTTTAGTTATCACCACAAAAACATAAACATACCGTTTTGTTTTGTCCACAGGTATTACAGTGCGCCGCTAGAGGAAGTCAAAACGAAATAGCGCTGCCTATTGATACAGGGGACGTGAAGTGACTCCACGAATCCCTCCTCCCCCCGCCCCCCTCGCACGCACACACCCTTTTTTTACATGTTGCAGAACTACTGCAGTGTATATCAGGACTACACACGTGTACTTGCAAACATATCAAGAACTTGCTTCCTAACATTTTTTGGGTAATAATGAAAGCATTATGACTGTCCCTCGTATGTCGCTCGTATACCGAACAGGTATGCAGGACACCATAATCAAAAAGACATTAGGATACTTCAGAATCGTGGCACTAACTTTTCTGCCCCCATTACGAATAATCGGTTCTCAGATAAAGTCTTTCCCATAACTTACAGCATAATTTACTGGTAATGTAAGTGATTTATGAAACATCAAATTACATTTGTTAAAGCAGATTTAATTTTAGGGTTTATCAAAATTTTGGTATTTATCTCGCTTGTCTCGATTTAGGTTGATTTATAAATAACTTATAGTTAATGCGTCATAATTATTGTTAACTTATTTGTAGAAACGAAATGGTTCCTAAGATATCTAGCTTCTTGAGAAAAAGATTAATTTTTAAAAGTTAAAAATATTTCTTTTTTTAAAATATAAACATTAACTTATCTATTCTTTAAGCAGACAATGCTGCAGTATATAAAAAGGATGTCTTTCTTTACATAACTGTTGTGACATTCCTGTACATTAGGGATTAAACTAGGTATTAAATTAAATAATCTTTAACTGCTTTCTACACAAAGATGAGTGACCAGCCACACTATAGCCCATCCGCAGAAAAATTCTAGAAGTGACGCTGGAAAGTTGTAACGTGGCCATAAGCATCATTCTGATGAAACTCGAATTTATTAACGCAGAGAAGTGAGCCAATGAAAAAATCGAAAAACAATATGAATTACTGAATGTATTTTGAATAATCGGTAGAGTGAAGCGCAAGTAATAAACTCTTACTTTTTTTATAACTCAAATAGCCTGAAAGTGTGCTGTTTTGTTGCGTAAATGTAACTAGAGAAGTCACAAAACGAATGATTTTTCTAATTCCGGTTACATCTCTACTCTGCAAGCGGCAGCACGGCATGTGATGGACGATACCTGTGTATTGAAATCATTTTCTCCCTTCCACACTATTCGAGATGGACACACCTGCGTATTAGGTCGAATTTCTGTGATTGTATCGTGATTTTCACTGTGCGAAATGTATGTACGCGGCCATAATGCTTCTTGACTAATCGTGTAACGTGCTGTGTCGGGCAGTTCTAGAATAAACTATTTCGTGATATAGCGTTTACCCTATAATGAAGAGAGACAGACCTATGTTTATGGTTTTTGTAGATTTAGAGAGGCTGCAGACGATGTTGACCGGATTACACTCCAAGAAATAAAATACAGTGACCGAAACCTTGCATACAAGTTGTTGCGAAACAAGGATGTAATTATAAGAGTTGAAGAACATGAAGTGGAACTAGTGGTTGAGAAGGGAGTGAGACAGAGTTTTAACCTATCACTGATGTTATTCAGTCTATACAATGAGCAAACAGTCAAGGAAACAAGGAGAAATTTAAAAAGGGCATTAAAATGCAGGGAGAAGATACTGTGAGTATTGTCATTCTGTTGGAAACGGTAAATGACTTGGAAGTGCAATTGAACGAAATGGTTAGTGTATTTAAAAGAGTATAACATGAAAATCATAAAAAGCAAAGCATGGGTAATGGAACATACTGGAATTAAATCAAGTGATGCTTTGTGAATTAGATTAGGAAATGAAACACTAAAAGTAATAGATGAGTTTTGCTTTTTGCGAAGTAAGAGAAGTGATGATGGCCGAAGTAGAGAGGATAAAAAATACACACTGGCTATTGCAAGCACAGAACTTCTAAAAAGAGTACTTCATTAATGTCCATTAAAAGTCAAAGTATTTGGAAATCTTTTCTGAAGCCATTTGCCTGTAGTGTATTCTTGTACAGAAGTTGAAACGTGGACGATAATGGGTTCAGTCAAGAAGAAAGTAGAAGTTTCCAAAATATGGCGGTATAGAATAATTCTGAAAAGTTAATAAGCAGGTCGAACAGCAGATGCTGAGGTACTGAATCGAATTGTGGAAAGAAGAGATTTGTAGAACAACTTGACGGAAAGAAGGGGTCGTTTGACAGGACAAATCTTACGGCATTAAGGAATTGGGGGCTAAAAATTGTAGAGGGAAACCAAGGGATGAATACAGTAAGCAGATTCAAATTCGAAGAGGCGTGCACAGGATATTCTAATGCGTAGAGCTGCATCTTCGGACTGAAGACCACAACAGCAACGTCTGTACATCATACGGCCGGAAGAATTTCGCAACGTTAATAATTCTTCCCCCTCGTGTATATATTCGCTGTGTAGGTACATGACATTTTCGTAGGAAATGTACCGGTCATCTATATTGGATCACTTCTACGTGTATGGAAAGGAACGTACTGATTGATTTTGTTGTTGGAACACTATTGTTGGCTAATTAATCTCTCGCGATGATGAAGCTATTGGTGTGGAAACATGAACACATGCACAACAGAAAATTTATTGAGGTGAAAGCGTAGGTTCTGTTTCGACATGACGATATTTTCATTCCGATTTGCACAGGTAACCATCGTTGCATTTTGTCGAAGCTTTCTGTAGGTTAAGTTTCATTTGAGCAATGTTGCGGATAGTTTTCTGATGATCTCTTTGTTGTCTGGTTTACATTGTCACGAAATGCAGAAACCACTTCTGGAGCCCGTGTTCTTTTGACCATGATGTACAAGCTGACGGCTAGTGGACAAAGCCAGTAAATTTCAAAAAGATGGACGAATCAAGAAACAGAAAAAATTAATTCTAGTGCTTTCCTCTCCTTGTGACTGTCATTACAAGAATTTGATCTGAACCCATAACTTTTTCATTTACGCAGTTATACCCACTGATATTCTGAACACGTCGCCTTAAGTTCCATATCTGTGTAGATAACGCCATAATTACAGTTACTATTTCTTCTTCCATTTCAAGGAATTTTACTCCGCAGGACCCACTCTGTCTCATTCCAGGTCTTCCAGTACTGCTTCGAACCGTTGGTTTGAACTATTTTCAATGTTCTGTTATCTGCCGTCCTGTTTAAATTATCCTTCCACTTCTTTCTGCCATTTTTTGTTTTATCGTTTATACCAAAAACTTTAAGCTCTTCTCTTGTTACGTCGTTCCTTATCTTATCCAGACCCATAGACGTTATTTAATTGATCTACGGATAGTCATCTTTGCTGTCTCCTTTTTTTACCGTTACTCATTCTATAACTAAGTGCTATTAGAGCCACAAATTTATAAAATTTATGTTGCTGTTCTTGTTTTGCCTTTCAGATTGCTTTGGCGTGTTCTGCACATAACTTCTATTTTGTATTGTATTACCTATTTGTCGTTGTCATAACCGTCACCGAATCTTAAATACCTAAAACGCGAATTTTTTCAACTGTTTCATTGTCAATAGTTATTTTTGATACACTTGGTTAATTTACCTTTGAATGTAATTCCTTATTTGTCTCTTTAATAAGGAGTCACAGCATACACCACTAAATTGGAATTATGTCATCTTCTGATTACTTTAAAAGTAACAAAAAATGTTTAAATGACTCATTTGTAATTTCCTTTAGTGAGTGTGTTGTGAATTTCACGTAAACACCAGAAGCATTTGGTATTTTTTTTAATGATCAAACGGCTGTGCAACGTCCTCGAAGCTGCCACTAAACATTATGCAAACAGCTCCGTCGGCTTTGAAAAATGGAAAAAAAAGATACTTCTAGTTGGTCTTAACAAATGGCCCGCAACCCAGACAGGTCACGATTTTCACTGCACACAACTGTGCCCTATTGAAAATAACATGTTTTCATTGTAAAAAAAATATCCCCAGGTATTTCTGTGCATTTTTGTGGAAGTCACTATATGTTATCATGATGTTCTACCAGCAGTACTATTCAGGTTACATAGCCATTACTTGTAAATTACTTTGGAAGTACGTTGAAAAAATAGTGGGTGCTATATTAAGAAGTCCGCAACTCGTGGTCTTGCAGTAGCATTCTCGCTTCCCGCGAACGGGGTCCCCGGGTTCGATTCCCGGCGGGGTCAGGGATCTTCCCTGCCTCGAGATGACTGGGTGTTTTTGTGTTGTCTTCATCATCATCATTCACCCTCATTACAGTCGGAGGAAGGCAATCACCTCCGCCAGTACCTTGCGTAGTCGGCGGTGCGTGTCTCCCGCATTGTTCCCTACGCTCCTCGGAGTATGGGAGCTCATCATCATATTAAGAATTCACATTTTATGGCGAAACACGAATGAGGAATCCTACCTTCAGACCTTCATGCATTTCTTATTTAGCGAATATGAGCAGTTCCGGGATTTAAAAGACCCATCTTCAGTCGATTCAAGCGTTGCATGTTGTCATTTAGAGAGAGCTTTCTAGTCTAACAGTTCACTGCAAACGCGATATACTCATATACTCTTGATGCGGTTGTCTAGTGGATTTCATGTCCGATAAAAGTCGTATAGGGGATCCAGATTTATGAGCTTAAAGAACTGGTTATTAGATCCCACCTAGGACGGAAATTTAAAAACAAAAGTGGGATGCATCAACAGCTTGATTGGTATTCTGAGTTACCTTGAAATTTGCAATGGATGCTGCGATATATTTCTTTAAAAATATAAAATTCGTACGTCAGGTTCAACAAAATATGTTATCCATTAAGGTCACACGAATTTCTTATTTAATTATTTATTCAGGAGACTACCGGTTTGGATTTAGTTCCAGATCGTGCACTACGACAGCAGTCAGTCTGTTTAATTAAGTATATTCAGTAATAACCTCATATGGTATGTACGACACACTGATAGTAAATACTTTTCAAATAATCCAACTATTCAATAATTACCTCATACGGTATGTTACGTCACACTAATAGTATATATTTTTAAAATAAACCAACTATTATCGTAGTGGAAGATATGTACAGCGTTGTTGAACAGGCTGTGACCGATAACGGGTAAAGAACCTTGTGAGCTGGACGTACAATAAATACAGGTATACTAATATTCTGTTGAGATGAGATGTGATAACTGTTTACTGGTGGACACCACGTCCACGAGTAAGCAATTATTCAGATCTCTGTTTTTCAACCGAACGAGAATCTTCCCGACGAACTAGACGAGTAGTTTCCCACTTCCCAATGCAGGTCTTCGGGCGACCAAGTCGCCTTTTTCTTTCCCCGACTCCCTCTCCACCAACAAAAGATTGTAGGCCACTTCAGAGACCGATTCGCTTGGCAATGTTTTCAGCTCCGTCGGCGGTTCCACGTCACGGTACCTCTGCTACTGATGCGACAACCGACCTACTGGTGTTAGCAACCTATTTATCAGTTGACTATCTTCTCGTTCAGTCGGCTTTCTTAGTCGAATGAAACAAACGAACTAAACTAGCCTCTCCGGCCATGTCAGCTGTATGAATGTTTTCATTCACTCTCTGGTTTTGAGTAGTTCCGTTTAATGTGAGGCCATGACGCAAGTCTCTGTTAGGGCATTTATATGAATGTTTTCAGTCAGACGCCGGGTTTGAGTGATTTAATTTGCACAATTTTTCAGTATTTCAGGTTATACGTGAACCATGACTTCGGTTGCCAACTTTTTAGACACAAATAACGCAACTTATTCCAAGGTAAGGTGAATAAAAAATGTATATCTAAAAATGAAGTATTTTCAAAATTTCTGTTTTTATTTAGTAAAATACGAATATTTTGTACTCCTGGCATTAAATGTGAATGTTTGATTAGTTTCGAAGACTAATAACAGGTGTCAGTTTATGTTTAAATAAGTGAACAATTTACTGAAGCTCTCTCTCTTTTCCCACTGGTTTGCACCCATCACCATTACTTCTGTTTCGGTAACTGCTGAGGTGACGTGAGCATAAAGCATATAAAATACAATTTCTTTAATTGTTCAGTGACTTAATTACTTGCTTCTTATGCGTATACTGTCGTCGTAAGTGGCCTTTTCTGCCAGAAATGTATTATCATCCGTTAATTTTCTTTAATCAATATAGTTTCATAATATAAACCATTCTTGCAGATACTTGAATGAATCTTGGGGATCACTTTTGATCTAGACATATGATTGCTTCCGTTCCCACGCCACTGATTGTTTCGAAATTCTGAGCCAGACTATTCGGAAAATACCTGTTCATTAACGTGGACGAAAAACTGTACCGAAAGCTATTCGTTGGCGCTCAATAAAAACCAAAATTTAAATTTATTTTGGTCCTCGTTCTCTTTTCACATTGGTTTTCACCCATCATCGGTAATTCTGTCTCGCTAGTTGCTGAGGTGACGTGAATAGAAAGCGTATGAAATAAAAATTTCTTAACTGTTCGGTGACTCAGTCACTTGCTTCTTAAGCGCAGATGCCACTTGTCGGAAGCATTCTTTTTTGCCAGAAATATTTGTAATCATTCGTTAATTTTCTTTTCGTTTTTTAATATATTTTCGTAATATTAATCATCGCTGCAGATACTATATATCGCAATGAACTGCTTTCAGGATCACATTTTATTTAGTCATATAATTTCTTCCATTCCCACGTCACTGAGTGTTTCAGCATTCTGATTAGACAATGTTCGCTATTAAAAAAAACTCCTGTTCGTAAGCATGGACGAGAAAGTGAACTGTTAGCTTAGTTATTACCACTCTATAGAAATCGGAAGGGCAATAAAAGGGACGTCAGGGGATAACAGAGTGCAGACAGCAATAATGATTCGACAGTGGAAAAACGAACGAATATTCCAGCTCAGAATTGAATGTGCTAAACGGTATTCGTCAGTTGCTGCCAGAAGCTTGTTTCACTCAAACGAATGAATGATTAGTCCAACCCAACTACAACAGACTAGGGAAGGGGAAAAATCGACCAGTATTTTAGTTCTTAGTAACCGATATTTTTCGGTATTGTTTCGTCTCGGTTATAACAGGCATTTTTCATTTTTTACTAATAACTGACTAAAAAAAGGAAATTCCGATTAGTCTTAGAAGCAGTGCTAAAATTTTTCAGTTTTAAACATTCCTTTCTTAAAAAAAGGAGTTATTTTTATTCGTAAAACTTGCATTGGTTTGAAATATTACATTATTATAAAAAAAGAAAAAAAGCGATCAGTGCTATTTTAATAACAAAGCCGACAGAAACGAACCACAAACACATAGGTTAAGGGTGCCGCAGGATTGTTGAGACAATAATGCCCCTGTTGCCGTGTACTGGCTTATGGCATGTGTGTACGTGCAGTGTTCTAGACTCGCCTCCACGTGGTCTGGTATGGTAGTTATTCGCTACGGCCGCCGGACATCCACTGTATTGCAGAATGGCACTAAGCCTATAATAGGGATATATTTTTCGAAGTGATACAGCAATGGAGTACAATGCTTCATTTACTTTAAAGGATTAAAGATTTGTTTTCCATTTCTCTCAAATAATAAAAGAGGAAGGACATTACTATAACAGCAATAAATTGAAAACTTAACGGTCCATTCGTAGAGGACAACAAAAACAGAAAGCAGCTGATCTGCTTCCTGTATCTACATAATATGTGTTTATCTGCTTGCAGTCCTCGGAAAACTCTAAATTAACAGAGTTCTTCACGATTAGTCTTCATCCTTTGGCATTCGTATTGATTTTTGAGCACAGTTTCAAAAATTAGCGTATTATTCAACCAGTTATCACTTTTAGAGACAAGCAGCGAAGGAGGGTGGACTAACTTTTCTTTTTATTCTCCTATTTAATTTAATACAGTGAGTCTATGTATTTTGAACCTGAGAGACTGGGGATGTTTCGATCTTTGTTCGATTTCTACTTTAACTACGGGAAAACCGTCTTTGCTTTCTGCCTTACGGCAGGTCTTGTCATGGGGGGAAGCCTCGTCAGAGAGGTCCACCGAATGAGCGTCTAGGGAAGGGATTTCAGTGGTGGTTTCCCGTTGCCTTCCACTAGTGACGATGAAATGATTATGACAACACAACACCCAGTCCCTGAGCGGAGAAAATCTCCGACCCAACCGGGAATCGAACCCGGGCCTTTTGGCGTGACAGACTGCCGCGCTCAGCTATCGGAGCGGACGTTACGGGAAATAACAGGAATAAAAAAACCGAAAAGCGATTATTTCAGAAACCGATTACTTTGAGCTGTTTGAGCAGTGAAGAAAAACTGAAAAAAAACCATATAAGAGAAAACCGGTTGTTTCAGCGATAAGCGCCATCCCTTCAACAGACTCAATCGATAGCTTCTATTTGGCTGGCTTCACTCAAAAGAATGGATAAATAATTCAACTGATACGTGAAACTTCAGACGAATGAGTTGATTGTTTTCCAGCAGCCGACTGAATCGACTGCTTCCGTTCGGTTGTTCCCGCCGCTAGCCCGCGCGCGTACTCACGGACTGTCGCGGCTGCGTGCTGCGGCTGTGTCGGTCTGCGGCAGGCGGACTTGTGCTGTGGCTTCGGACATCTGCCGGCGGCGCGCGAGGCCGCATCTTTTAAGTCGCGCCTCCCCCACCAGGGGCTCCGGGCAGCCACACGGGGCCCAGACACCGGCAGCGCGCCACTGCTCGCATGCTCCATATTTCCACTCTTTCGACCACCTCGAGTCCCACTGCCACCAATAACACGGTTTTGCGTTTTTGCAGGATCCTTGCGGACGTCAAATGGTGCAGAGCAAAGACCGTAGCGGAACATCTTCTTAACTAACTTAAATCTCTACACACGAAGTTTTTGCCACAAATGCCATTTACTTGCAGTTTGCGTACTAAAAGACTGACGGTCTTAACGTCACGCTAAACTGTCTTAAACAGAAATATCACGAGCTGTTGCTAATACATTACTGGCCATTAAAATTGCTACTCCACGAAGATGACGTGCTACAGACGCGAAATTTAACCGACAGGAAGAAGATGCTGTGATATGCAAATGATTAGCTTTTCAGAGCATTCACACAAGGTTGGCGCCGGTGGCGACACCTCCTACGTGCTGACATGAGGAAAGTTTCCAACCGATTTCTCATACACAAACAGCAGACCGGCGTTGCCTGGTGAAACGTTGTTGTGATGCCTCTTGTAAGGAGAGAAATGCGCACCAACGCGTTTCCGAGTTTGATAAAGGTGCCATTGTAGCCTTTCGCGATTGCGGTTTATCGTATCGCGACATTGCTGCTCGCGTTGATCAGGATACAGTGACGGTGGTTTCAGGAGGGTAATACGGAACGCCGTGCTGGATCCCAACGGCCTCGTATCACTAGCAGTCGAGATGACAAGCATCTTATCCGCATGGCTGTAACGGATCGTGCAGCCACGTCTCGATCTCTGAGTCAACAGATAGGGACGTTTGCAAGACAACAACCATCTGCACGAACAGTTCGACGACGTTTGCAGCAGCGTGGACTATCAGCTCGGAGACTATGGCTGCGGTTACCCTTGACGCTGCATCAGACAGGAGCGCCTGCGATGGTGTACTCAACGACGAACCTGGGTGCACGAATGGTAAAACGTCATTTTTTTCGGATGAATCCAGGTTCTGTTTACAGCATCATGATGGTCGCATCCGTGTTTGGCGACATCGCGGTGAAGGCACGTTGGAAGCGTGTATTCGTCGTCGCCATACTGGCGTATCACCCGGCGTGATGGTATGGGGTGCCATTGGTTACACGTCTCGGTCACCTCTTGCTCGCATTGACTGCATTTTGAACAGTGGACGTTACATTTCGGATGTGTTACTACCCGTGGCTCTACCCTTCATTCGATCCCTGCGAAACCCTACATTTCACCAGGAAAATGCACGACCGCATGTTGCAGGTCCTGTACGGGTCTTTCTGGATACAGAAAATGTTCGACTACTACCCTGGCCAGCGCATTCTCCAGATCTCTCACCAATTGAAAAAGTGTGGTCACTGGTGGCCGAGCAACTGTCTCGTCACTATACGCCAGTCACTACTCTTGATGAACTGTGGTATCGTGTTGAAGCTGCATGGGCAGCTGTACCTGTACACGTCATCCAAGCTTTGTTTGACTCAATGGCTAGGCGTATCAAGGCCGTTATTACGGCCAGAGGTGGTTGATCTGGGTACTGATTTCTCAGGATCTATGCACCCATATTGCGTGAAAATTTAATCACATGTCAGTTCTAGTATAATATATTTGTCCAATGAATACCCCCTTATCATTTGCATTTCTTCTTGGTGTAGTAATTTTAATGGCCAGTAGTGTACTTGTGTGTCGAAAACTTAAAGTACTGGAGTGCAGCTACACAACACACACATAGGATTCTATTTCTCTCTCATGAGCTAACTGGTGTCCGTAGTTAACAGTTAAAAAGACTGTCTGTAACTTGCACTATCACTGTTACACACCGCACAACAACACAAAGAAAATATACAAAATCATCCCTTCCAGAATATCCAGCCGCAACATGTCAACAAAAGAGAGATCAAGTTACTGAAGCATTTTCTCATGGACAGTATTTCACTGAGCATTCGAGCAAAAGAGGTAGCAGTCAGGACAAAAAACAGAAGCACATTCAGTGGTGCATTTGCGTCTGCATGAACAGACGTCGTTCACATGCCTAGATCATATACCATTGAATAGATAAAGTGGTAATTAAAATAAAAAACTACGTAGATGTAACGTAGTGGCCTTGAGAGTTGGCAATGCTCTCTTAGGATTTAAAGGTTGGCTACAGTGCGCATACACAAGCTCTGGAGTCTAAGATATTGTCGCGCTTCGCAGCGCACGGATTAATTAGTGGCAGTTTTGAAGCAAGTGTAGTAAGTATTGATTTTTGTCATTGATTTCTTTTGTAACTGTCAGGGAATTGTTTCACTACGTATTTAATTGAGAAGTATTTCAGTCTGTCTCAAGAGTTTGATTAATTTGTAATATTGCTTTAATGCCACTGGAGGCAGATTTACATACGAAGCGATTGTTCAAAGAACTTCCAGCGTTCTGTTAATTGAATGAGAAAGAATCGCTTTCAGAATATAGTTTTTGAAAAAAGGAATTACTTGTCTGGGTTATCATTTATCGAGTTTAGATCCTTTCTCTTGAATTATACAGGGTGTTTCAAAAATGACCGGTATATTTGAAACGGCAATAAAAACTAAACGAGCAGCGATAGAAATACACCGTTTGTTGCAATATGCTTGGGACAACAGTACATTTTCAGGCAGACACTTTCGAAATTACAGTAGTTACAATTTTCAACAACAGATGGCGCTGCGGTCTGGGAAACTCTATAGTACGATATTTTCCACATATCCACCATGCGTAGCAATAATATGGCGTGGTCTCTGAATGAAATTACCCGAAACCTTTGACAACGTGTCTGGCGGAATGGCTTCACATGCAGATGAGATGTACTGCTTCAGCTGTTCAATTGTTTCTGGATTCTGGCGGTACACCTGGTCTTTCAAGTGTCCCCACAGAAAGAAGTCACAGGGGTTCATGTCTGGCGAATAGGGAGGCCAATCCACGCCGCCTCCTGTATGTTTCGGATAGCCCAAAGCAATCACATGATCATCGAAATATTCATTCAGGAAATTAGAGACGTCGGCCGTGCGATGTGGCTGGGCACCATCTTGCATAAACCACGAGGTGTTCGCAGTGTCGTCTAAGGCAGTTTGTACCGCCACAAATTCACGAAGAATGTCCAGATAGCGTGATGCAGTAATCGTTTCCGGATCTGAAAAATGGGCCAATGATTCCTTTGGAAGAAATGGCGGCCCAGACCAGTACTTTTTGAGGATGCAGGGACGATGGGACTGCAACATGGGGCTTTTCAGTTCCCCATATGCGCCAGTTCTGTTTATTGACGAAGCCGTCCAGGTAAAAATAAGCTTCGTCAGTAAACCAAATGCTGCCCACATGCATATCGCCGTCATCAATCCTGTGCACTATATCGTTAGCGAATGTCTCTCGTGCAGCAATGGTAGCGGCGCTGAGGGGTTGCCGCGTTTGAATTTTGTATGGATAGAGGTGTAAACTCTGGCGCATGAGACGATACGTGGACGTTGGCGTCATTTGGACCGCAGCTGCAACACGGCGAACGGAAACCCGAGGCCGCTGTTGGATCACCTGCTGCACTAGCTGCGCGTTGCCCTCTGTGGTTGCCGTACGTGGTCGCCCTACCTTTCTAGCACGTTCATCCGTCACGTTCCCAGTCCGTTGAAATTTTTCAAACAGATCCTTTATTGTATCGCTTTTCAGTCCTTTGGTTACATTAAACCTCCGTTGAAAACTTCGTCTTGTTGCAACAACACTGTGTTCTAGGCGGTGGAATTCCAACACCAGAAAAATCCTCTGTTCTAAGGAATAAACCATGTTGTCTACAGCACACTTGCACGTTGTGAACAGCACACGCTTACAGCAGAAAGACGACGTACAGAATGGCGCACCCACAGACTGCGTTGTCCTCTATATCCTTCACATCACTTGCAGCGCCATCTGTTGTTGAAAATTGTAACTACTGTAATTTCGAAAGTTTGTCCGCCTGAAAATGTACTGTTGTCCCAAGCATATTGCAACAAACGGTGTATTTCTATCGCTGCTCGTTTAGTTTTTATTGCCGTTTCAAATATACTGGTCATTTTTGAAACACCCTGTATGTAGTTGTAGTAAGCAGCAGCAGCTGCAGCAACAGCAGGAGCCGGCATACAGAACATGCTTTGCACTCAGCATGAATAATAGGTTTTTATGTTTTCGTTAAATAATGGAATGCAGCAGATCAAGCAGCGGCAGCAGAAAGACCATGCAAGTTATTTGTTGCGCACAGGACCTATTAAAAAAAAAGTTTAGGCGATCTCTGCTATAGTAAAGTTAACAAGAGTACAAGCACGAAATTTTCAGTAGAAAAGACGAGATAAGAAGATAGAGCTCGCGACTTTCAGCCTGAAATACACTCAATGTGACAAAAGTCATACGGTAGCGATATGCACATATACAGATGGCGGTAGTGTCTCGTACACAAGTGCATTGGCGGAGCTCTCGCTTGCACTCAGATGATTCATGTGAAAAGGTTTCCGATGTTATTACGGTCGCACGAAGGGAATTATCAATTGTGGACGCGGAATGGTAGTTGTAACTAGACGCATGGGACATTCCATTTCGAAAATCGTTAGCGAATTCAGTATTCAGAGATCCACAGTGACAAAAGAATGCCGAGAATACCAAATTTCAGGCACTACCTCTCACCACGGACAAGGCAGCGGTGAACGTCTTCACTTAAAGACCGAGAGCTGCCGCGTTTGCTTGAAGTTTTCGGTGCTGACAGACGAGCAACATTGCTTGAAATAAGCTCAGAAATCAATGCGGGACGTACGACAAACGAATCCGTTGGGACAGAGGCGCTAAATTTGCCCTTAATGAGCTGTGCCAGCAGACGACTGACGCGAATGCCTTTGCTAACAGCACGATATCGCCTGCAGCCCTCTTCTGGTTTCGTGGTCATGTCGATTGGACGCTAGACGACTGGAAAACCGCGGCTTCGTCACACGAGTCCCGATTTCACTTGGTAAGTGCTGACGGTAGGGTTCGAGAATGGCGCAGACCCCACGAAGCCATGGATTCAAGTCCTCAACAAGACATGTGGTGTGGGCTGTGTCTGGATTATATGGACTCGACCTTCTGGTCTGAATGAAATGATCATTGACTGCAAATGGTTATGTTCGGCTACTTGGAGACTATTTGCAGCCATTCGTGGAGTTCATGTAGCCAAACAACGATGGAATTTTTGTGGATGATACTACGCCATAGTACGAGGGTAGTCCACAAAGTGAGTTCCGTTTCTATTTCTGTCCGCGGCAGCGCTACGATCGCAGTTCTGAGCATGCGCCGCAGTTACTCTGACTCAAGGAGAAGACATGTACGCCATTTTCAGATCGCTGCTGCCGACGTCTGCTTTGTAGTACTTCTTTATAGAGTCAGCCGTAATTGAGAATGACGCCGCTTGTGAAATCAGGTCTGTGTTTCGTTTTCTAAATGCAAAATAAGTTAAACCAAAGGAAATTCATTGGAAAATCTGCGAGGTTTACGGACAAAATGCTATGAGTGATTCAAGAAGATGGGTCAGACTGTTCAATGAAGGACGTGATCAAGTGCACTGTGGAAAACGAAGTGGACGCCCGTCTGTGGTTACTGATGAACTGGTACACATAATTGAAAAGGTTAAGCACAACTGTAAGATTACACTTAGTGCCCTTGCTATGGAAGTTCCGCAAATCTTACGATCAATAATTCGTGAAATTGTTACTGAAAAACTGATATTTCGAAAACTTTGTTCACGTTGGGTACCCAAAATTTTTACTGAACGACACAAAAAAACAACGGATGGGCAGTGCACTTCCGTTTTTGATACGCTACAATGAAGAAGGCGATGGTTTTCTTTCTCAGATAGTCACGGGGGATGAAACTTGGATATCGTACGACACCCCTCAAACAAAACGGCAATCAATGGAATGGAGGCACACTTCATCCCCAACGAAGGATAAGCCTAAGCAAATTTTGACACCTCGAGAAGTCATGTGCACCGTTTTCTGGGACAGAAAAGGCAATTTTCTGATTGCTTTCTTACCACGAGGCCAAGCAATCAATGCACGTGGTTACTGTGAGACCATTAATAAATTGCGCCGCACAATACAGAACAAGCGCCGAGGTTTACTGTCAAAAGGTGTGGGTTTTTTTTTCCACGATAATGCCCGACCTCACACGGTGAATTTGACCGAACAACTCTTACGGGAATTTCACTAGGACGCGTTTGATCATCCTCCTCCGCGCGGGATTAACCGAGCAGTCTTAGGCGCTGCAGTCATGGACTGTGCGGCTAGTCGCGGCGGAGATTGGAGTCCTCCCTCCGGCATGGATGTGTGCGTTTGTCCTTAGGATAATTTAGGTTAGGGAGTGTGTAGGATTAGGGACTGATGACCTTAGCAGTTAAGTCCCATAAGATTCCACACACACATTTGCTCATCTTCCGTACAGCCCGGACCTCGCTCCTAGCGTCTTTCATCTCTTCTAAAATCGCCGGCCGGAGAGGCCGAGCGGTTCTAGGCGCTTCAGTCTGGAACCGGGCGACCGCTACGGTCGCAGGTTCGAATCCTGCCTCGGGCATGGACGTGTGTGATGTCCTTCGGTTAGTTAGGTTTAAGTATTCTAAGTTCTAGGGGACTGATGACTTCAGAAGTTAAGTCCCATAGTGCTCATAGCCATTTGAACCATTTTTTCATCTAAAATCTATCCTTTGTGGTCAACACTTCAATGACGATGACGAGCTGAAAGAACATGTTACCACATGGTTGAATACACAGGCGGCAACCTTCTATGAAGAAGGCATACAAAAACTTGTGCCACGCTATGACAAGTGCCTACAAAATTTCGGATGCTATGTAGAAAAGTAGTTTAACAGTTGTAGATTTTGTGCAATAAATATTTTTTCTGTATCTGTACAAGTTTGTTTTATATAACCAAACGGAACTTACTTTGTAGATGACCCTCGTAGTTCACGACTGGTCTGAAGAATATTCATAACAGTTCAAGAGAATGATTTCGCCACCCAGATCGCCCTAAGTGTATCCCATCGAACATTGGTGGGACACAATTGAGAGGTCAGCTCGTGCAAAAAATCCTACACCGGCAGGCTGCACTACGCAGGGTAAAAAGAGGTCTCACACGATATTAGGAGATATACCATAACTTTTGTCACCTCAATGTAAATCTTAATTTCAAACGTAAGCTGCCAGATGCAGTGCAGCATGATTCTTATTAATATTTTTGAACTGTCTATCAGGCACGGAAGTTTCTAGAATCTAATTCCTTAGATGAGCACTGTAATACTAATCTAATTTTTTCCCCTGTTACCTATGAAAAAAATGGTTCAAATGGCTCTGAGCACTATGCGACTTAACTTCTGAGGTCATCAGTCCCCTAGAGCTTAGAACTACTTAAACCTAACTAACCTAAGGACATCACACACATCCATGCCCGAGGCAGGATTCGAACCTGCGACCGTAGCGGTTGCGCGGTTCCAGACTGAAGCGCCTACAACCGCTCGGCCACACCGGCCGGCTGTTACCTATGAGAAAGGTGCAGGGGCGAAACAGTTCAGGGGCGAAACAGTTCAGACGGGACGACAAATTTGATGTTCACAGCAATCATGATACTATATAGTTATGCATGTACAACGTTACTCAATGGTCAATTTACAAAATGAACAGGTCTCAACTGAAACGCCGCTCACAAACTATCGAAGCTGTAGAGACGGAGGAAAAGCTGTTGAAACCTCCAATTTGGTCAAAAAGCGAATCCTCATTCGCTTAGTCATCCATGTACGGCGTCATGGAGCTTCTGCAGTTATCCCAGTCGGTTCTACTCACTGGCAAAAAAGTGAAGCAGCCAGAAGACGTGGTCGGATATATCAGTGACGGCTACAGTGTCTGTGACTGTATCTTCACAATACCAGCATAAGGTTTCTGACTATGTGGCATGTGGAAGTTCGGATCAGTCGCGGAGGCGGGCTCGGACAGCTGAAGTGGTCACGGACACCGCTCGCGATAAGCGGTAAATCTGGGTTTGAGCCCCGGCCTGCTGCAGATATTTATGTCGACAAAGAGCTGACATCACCACAGAGTCGTAGAAAGTGCAACTATTTCAAAATGTTTACCACAGGTGTATCTGTCAGTAATAGTTGCAGTGTCTGCGCGCATGTCTCAAAGGACATTGTATTGTGAAGATACAGGCACTGCATAAACATAGATATTCGAAACCATCAATGATGTATTCTTGACGATATAATACTTGTTACCCTGTGCGAGAATTACGAAAAGTTTGAATCGGTCCTGGAGGAGCTTTCAGGCACCCGAAGTGGCGCAAGCGACAGCTCCAGATAAGCGAGCATTCGGGATTCGAGTCCTGTTCCATCTCAAATTTTCATGTGTCTAAACAGCTGACGTCAACGCATAGTGATAAAGATGTGAAACTATTTCGACATTGTCGGATGTCAATGTAACTCCATACATGTGCATACTATCGGCAGTTATGTCAATAATTAGAGCTGCAATTCTCTCTCACAGAATGACCCAATTAGAGTACATTTTTGTCGTTCGTGTTTAATGTTGTACGATATATAACATACGTGAACAGCGTCAGGTATTGAGTGATGACTTAATTAGTTATATGTTCCATAGCTCATTTGACCGAATATTTTATTGCAATGATGTGGAAACAATCAGTTTACAGGATATGTATCCATCATTAGCGTTAACATTAATGAAAACAGATTTTCATCCTTTTCGTGCGACTACACCTTAAAACTAGGTTAGCCTTTTTCCCCATACGACCAGTTTTCAAATAAAAAGAATAGAAATTCGTCCAGTGAATAGGAGCTGTTCAGGAGAAATAAATTTAGGTTAGGATTACAGCTTCCTTTGCTACCTGTCAGACTTTTATGGTATTGGGCAAATAATCAATCCTTTCTGAGGCGCTGACAGTTTTCGTGATGGGTAATAAGGATCATTTTTTTTCTATAGTGTGGACAGCATTGTTCTTCTCAGACTGCAATGGGTTATTTGTGACGGATTTCATTAACGCTTACCGTACATCTATTGTGATGGTTCAGTTAAAATGCCAATTCCTTGAAGGGGTAGATACATGACGAATGCTGGTGAACACCACATATAATTCTTAGTGGCCGCTTTTGTGCAATCAGTACTCTCTTCCTGAGCGAACGTTTACCCCAGAAAATTGTTCCACAAGACATTACTAAGTGGAAATATGTAAATTATGTTAGGAGGTTGATTCACCTGTTTCGAAGGCTAGCAATCATACAGCGAGCAAAATAGCTGAACTTATTTTCTAGAAAAGCTCAATTATGTGCTTCTTCTAGTTCAAGTTTTCATCAATTTCTACACCCAAAATTTGGAGCAGTCTACCCTACTTTATTGCCTCCTGTGCATGTACTACATCAGTTGCTGGTACGACTCTGTTTTGTACAGGATTGAATATGGCGTCGTTTCTAAAAATTTTGGGGACATTCCATTTTCAGAGAACCACTTAATTGCGAAAAAATAATTAACAATTTCGTCTGTCAGTTTCTCTCTAATGGAATTTATTAGAACACTAGTACCGCGTGAAAAAATGCCAATTTTCCTTCTTTAATGTTTAGTAGAAGGTCATTCACATATATAAGGAGTAGGAGTGCACCAAAAATTGAACTCTGTGGGATACCCTTTGTGATTTCCCCCAGCCACTAGAATTTTCTACCTTTCCAACAGTGCTTGAATTGTTCAACCCAAATTTTTGCAGTCTGTTTGTTAAGTATGTGTAAATCCAACAAGGTCATAAAACTTAAGTTTTTCTAAGAATTTAACGTAACTGCAGAATCAAACCCTTTGGAAAGATCATAAAAGATACTAGCTGTCGATAGCTTATTACTTAAGGCTTGTAATACTTGTAAGTAGCATTCTCAGGTAAATAACGCTTCTCGAATCCAAACTGTGATAAGCTAAGTAAATCGTTTCTGCTTACATGTGAGATTATCCTTGGGTACATTACTATTTTGAATACTTTGAAAAAAAAATTAATAAGTAAATTACATAATTTTTTAAATCTTTCTTTTCACCTTTCTTATAAGAGGCTTAACAATTGCTTATACTGAGAAGAACATAAAGATGCCGCATACCTGTGTGAAACAGTGTTATCAGCATCTGACACAGTTTAAAAGTGGCGTCATGGCGGTTCTCCATTTGGCCGCATGTTCGAGTAGTGCAATATCCGGATTTGTGGGGCAATAGAATCTGACAGTGGCCCAATGTATGCCTGCATGGGAACGTGACGGCTGGCAAACTCGTTGTCAAGCTTATGGTCGACCACGTCTGCCCACCATAAGCGAGAAATGCTGTAATGTGGACCAAGCACATCTTAAACTGTTCACATCCGTGCTTGCTATCCGACAACAAGTAATAGATTCCCTGCTACATTCTGTCATCCTGTGCCATGGGGCGCAGACTAGCAGCAGGCAGATTAGGGAATTACCGTCCATGCACAGGCTGCCGTTGACATCACATACAAAAGGCTGCGTTTGGAATAGTGTGTCGTGACGGGGAAGCATGGTCTGCTGGTGAATGGACCGCAATATGTTTAGCGAAGAATCGCAGTTCTGCACATAATCATTTTCGGCGAATGTGGCCGCCTTACAGCTGTCCAAATATAGGATTATCGACAGGCGTGAAGTTCGTGGTACGGAAAAGTCAAGAAGTCAATGTCGCAAGACAACAGTGGCGCCAAGAGTAAAATTCATACTTTTCAATGTCATTTGATGAAGTAGACAGCATATCAAGAAAAATGGATCATACCAAATCTGTAAGTAGACTTTTACTATTATTATTATTTCTTTCCTTTCTCAGACGTTATGTCTGGTTACAAATGGAAAGTGACGCAGACCTTCATCAAGCGTGACTTCCTTTTAACTGCACAGTATATGTTGCATTGCATGTAGGAACTTTCGGGTAATTGAACATGTATCAATAATTACAGATTTCTGTAGTTGTATATATACGTTTGGATGTAGCTGTATTGTGTTGATGTACTGGTGGATATTGTGTGATATGATTCCTGTAGTTGATAGTATAATTGGTATAATGTCAACTTTATCCTGATGCCACATGTCCTTCACTTCCCCAGCCAGTTGGGTGTATTTTTCAATTTTTTTTCCTGTTTCCTTCTGTATATTTGTTGTATTGGGTACGGATATTTCGATTAGTTGTGTTAATTTCTTCTTTTTATTGGTGAGTATGATGTCAGGTTTGTTATTTGGTGTTGTTTTATCTGTCATAATGGTTCTGTTCCAGTATAATTTGTATTCATCATTCTCCAGTACATTTTGTGGTGCATACTTGTATGTGGGAACGTGTTGTTTTATTAGTTTATGTTTTATGGCAAGTTGTTGATGTATTATTTTTGCTACATTGTCATGTCTTCTGGGGTATTCCGTATTTGCTAGTATTGTACATCTGCTTGTGATATGATCTACTGTTTCTATTTGTTGTTTGCAAAGTCTGCATTTATCTGTTGTGGTATTGGGATCTTTAATAATATGCTTGCTGTAATATCTGGTTTGATCCTGTATTGCAATCATGAATCCTTCCGTCTCACTGTATATGTTGCCTTTTCTTAGCCATGTGTTGGATGCGTCTTGATCGATGTGTGGCTGTGTTAGATGATATGTGTGCTTCCCATGTAGTGTTTTCTTTTTCCAATTTACTTTCTTCGTATCTGTTGATGTTACGTAATCTAAAGTGTTGTAGGAGTGGTTATGAAATTGCAGTGGTGTAGCCGATGTATTTATATGAGTGATTGCTTTGTGTATTTTTCTAGTTTCTGCTCGTTCTATAAAGAATTTTCTTAAATTGTCTACCTGTCCATAATGTAGGCTTTTTATGTCGACAAATCCCCTTCCTCCTTCCTTCTTCCTTTCTGCTTAATGTGAATCTTTCTGTTGCTGAATGTATGTGATGTATTCTATAATTGTGGCATTGTGATCTTGTAAGTGTATTGAGTGCTTCTAGGTCTGTGTTACTCCATTTCACTACTCCAAATGAGTAGGTCAATATTGGTATAGTGTAAGTATTTACAGCTTTTGTCTTGTTTCTTGCTGTCAGTTCTGTTTTCAGTATTTTTGTTAGTCTTTGTCTATATTTTCTTTTAGTTCTTCTTTAATATTTGTATTATCTATTCCTATTTCTTGTCTGTATCCTAGATATTTATAGGCATCTGTTTTTTCCATCGCTTCTATGCAGTCGCTGTGGTTATCCAATATGTAATCTTCTTGTTTAGTTTGTTTTCCCTTGACTATGCTATTTTTCTTACATTTGTCTGTTCCAAAATCCATACTTATATCATTGCTGAATACTTCTGTTGTCTTTAGTAATTGGTTGAGTTGTTTATTTGTTGCTGCCAGTAGTTTTAGATCATCCATTATATCAAATGTGTGATTTTGTGTTGGTATGTTCCATTAATATTGTGTCCATAATTTGTATTATTTAGCATGTTGGATAGTGGGTTCAGAACAAAGCAGAACCAGAAAGGATTTAATGAGTCTCCTTGGTATATTCCACGCTTAATCTGTATTGGTTGTGTTGTAATATGATTTGAATTTTTTGGGATATTGTGGTTTTCCAGTTTTTCATTACTATGTTTAGGAACTGTATCAATTTAGGATCTACTGCGTATATTTTCAATATTTGTAGTAACCATGAGTGGGGTATACTATCAAAAGCTTTTTGGTAATCAGTGTATGCGTAGTGTTACCTTTGTGTAGTTTTAGCTTGAAATGTCACCTCTGCATCTATTATCAGTTGCGCTTTACATCCTCATGCTCCTTTGCAACAGCTTTTTTTGTTCATCATTTATAATTTTGTGCTGCGTTAAATGTGTCATTAATTTCTGTGTAATGACTGAAGTTAATATTTTGTATATTGTTGGTAGGCATGTTATGGGGCGATATTTAGCTGGGTTTGCTGTGTCTGCTTGATCTTTAGGTTTCAGATAAGTTATTCCATGTGTAAGTGTATCAGGGAATGTGCTTGGGTCTGCAATGTAACTGTTAAATAATTTAGTTAGATGTGAATGTGTTCAGGTGAACTTCTTTAGCCAGAAATTTCCTATTTTATCTTTTACAGGGGCTTTCCAATTGTGAGAAGAATTAATTGCTCGGGTGACTTCATGTTGCAAAATTATCACTTCAGGCATTTGTGGTATCATCTTGTATGTGTCTGTTTCTGCTTGTATCCACCGTGCATGCCTGTTATGTTGTACTGGGTTTGACCATATGTTGCTCCAGAAGTGTTCCATGTCTGTCATGTTTGGTGGATTGTCTATTTTAATGTGTGTGTTATCTATTGTCTGGTAAAATTTCTTTTGGTTTGTGTTGAATGTTTGGTTTTGTTTCCTTCTATTTTCACTTTTTTTGTATCTTCTAAGTCGTTTGGCCAATGCTTGTAATTTGTGCTTCTTTTCATCTAATTGCTCTATCGCTTCTTGTTGTGAGATTTTACCCAACCTTTTTGGTTTTTTGTGTGATATTTCATTTCTTATAAATTGTGTTAGCTGTCCAATGTCTTTTATCAGTTTTTCTATTCTTATCTGTAGCCTGTGTTGCCATGCTGGTTTTGTGGGTTTCTTCTGAGTGTTGGTTGGTTCTAATCTCTGCCTAGTGTATATATTTAGTGTAGTGAGTGCTCCTATATAAACCAGTAGTTGTAACTCTTCCATAGTTCTATTTTCATTTATTTTGTTGTGTATAATTGTGTTGATAGTTGTTATTGTTGTTTCGACTTGTGGGTTATTTGGTGGTCTATGCAAGAATGGTCTAATGTCTGTATTTGTGTCTTTGTATTCTATATACGTCAGCTGAAATTTTTATTCTATATCTAACATGTGTGTCACTTCGTGTTCTATTTGTGCTTGTTCTGGGGGCTGTCTAAAGATTTCGTTTTCGTCTGATTGTTTAATTGATGTGTGTTGTTCTTTGTTTGTTTGCTCTGGGATGTTTGGGTCCATTACCGAATTTTCTTATTCTTCTGATTGCACATTATTTTGTTCCAGTGTTTGTTGTACTTGTTGTTTGATGTTTTCTAATTCTGACTGGGGTATACTGTTATTTTTTATTATTACACGGATCTGATCAGCTAGTCGTTGTTCTGTTAAAAATTTTAATTCTGGGTATCTCGTCATAAATGTTGTGTATATTTGTGATCTGTATCCAGTTGTGTTGGTTCCTAAGTTTGTTGCTTGGTAATAACAGAACATGAGGTGTCGGTTAACTTCATCTGACCATCTCATCCTCTGTCTTTGTTTTCCTTCTAGAGTGGTTGCAGTAAGCATACCCTGCAAAACACCTATTTCGATTTAAATCATTTTCCGTGTGGCTAGCAGCCTCGTTACCATTGTGGACGGGCATAGTGTTCAAGCGTCGTCCACGACCATGACAGCGCTTGTCCGAGGCTTCATTACTTCTGTCCTGAACCAACTAATCACACTAAAAGGGGGGGTTAGCCCTATTAGTGGTTTGTTCTTTTCGTCGCCTTTTACGACTAGCAGAACATACCGGAGGCCTATTATTATTATTATTATTATTATTTGGGTGTGGATCCTGTTGGATCATGCAAAGGTTATTTTACCTGATCTTCCTTATGGCTCTCATTCCTCTCCGTGGTTTATTTTTCTCTCTCCAGTCCTTTATTTTGTAACGTAATTCTCTTACTGTACTACCCATCAGTTTACCTTTTGACAGAACAGTTTTCCGTTTACTATTTCCAGTGCATCTATCTGGACACTCTCTAGGACCGTTATAGCTTGTTGCATTCAGCTACATTCCTTAATTTCCCTCCATATGTCATAACTTTGTGCATAATCTATCAAATTTCAGTATTCATTTGTAATGTCTGCTGCCAAGCTCCGTAACTTCCCTGTTACTTTACCTGATTTCAGGCTGTATCCATCCTCTATTTTTTTCTGGGGCAAGAATTTTCCTCATAATCATTCACCCATCCTTCAGGGTGTATTTCAGATCACCTTTTCTGCTGAGAAGTAATTTTTCACTTCCGTAGAGAACTTCACGTTTGATCACCGTGTTGTAGTGCTCAGCCATGTGCGTGGACCGGCAGTTCTTGTTGGGATGCTATACATTCTCCCGTCGCACTCTCTGTTGAGTTTCTGTAATCAAACGCTCTGTCCTTTTTGTAGCTTCTTTGGTTCTAAGACCTCACCGTGGTACTTGAACTGTCTAGCCCCTCTTCATTTGCCTGTACTTCGTTTAGTTTCTGAAAGTTATATTTAGTGCAAATGATCTTTTCTTTGATTTGCAGGCCATCTTTTTCCGCGCATTCTTTGAAGACTTCTGACTTTTTGAGTGCTGTGATTTTATTATCCGCTAGTATCACTAAACCGTCTGCGGAAGCTAAGCAAAACATATGAATGTCATCTTTAGTCCGTCCTAGTTGTTTACGTTACCAGAGATTTTGGTTTTTCCTTTTTTTCCGCTCTTCAGTGATTTTACTTACTGTGAGATTGAAGAGGAGTAGTGACCGTCCATCTCCTTGGCGAACACTCACAAATTTTGCTTTCGACTTTTTGCTTCATGAGGCTTCCTGTCTTTGAATCTAGCCCCTGCCCTTCTAGTATGTCAAAAAGTGACTGTTATTCATCCGACCCGTACGCTTACTCAAAGCTGGCGAAATTGTAGTTGATTGAGCTGTTTCGGCTTGACTCATATTTTAGGATTGCTTTCAGGTTGAAGATTTTTTTCTGTATAGGAGCGCCCTGGTCGAAAGCTCGCTTGATATTTTCCTATCTCGTATTCAATCTATGCTTGTGTTCTTTGAAGTAAACATGCTGAGAATACCTTTACGTGACTTGAAGGAGAGACATACGTCTGTAGTTATTTACGTCCTAACTGTCATCTTTCTTGTGGAATGCGAGGATGAGTCCGTACTTCCAAAGTCTTCTGGCAGTTTTTCAGTTTGATAAATATCCATGATGATCTGTGTAAGTCCTTAGAGTGTGCTTCGCCCTTCTTATAGCTGTAGCGTATGAAAACCTTTTCGGTGGATTATGTTCCTGAGAGACGTTAGGTGAGTTCATGTTATTTTTTACCATGTTATTAGTAGGTCGCTTCCTTGTCTGTTTGTTCTTTACAAAATTTGTAATTATTTTAAGAGACTTCTCGATAAGCCAGAGACTTGAAATTTTAAACATAGCTCGAAACTGGATGACAACGGATTAGTGTGGAGGTAAGAACCAATTACCTGCAAAATGGGGAAGAGGATGGGAGTGGGAAAGGGAGGATAAAAAAACATAGCGCAGAGCACCGCCTATCCAATTGGAGTTCATGCGCTATGGCTTTGCTTTGCAGATTGCGTCACGGCCCCTACAAGAGCAATGTGCGTAAATTACCTGCTGCAGGACGAGTCAGCGACACACAACTCATTCGATGTAGTGTTGCATCTCTGTAACAGCTGAAGCAATTTATACCAAACTGGGCTAACAGGGTGACCATGCCGTGTCTATGATCCCCAAGAAAGCTCCTTTAGCCGGCCGAAGTGGCCGTGCGGTTAAAGGCGCTGCAGTCTGGAACCGCAAGACCGCTACGGTCGCAGGTTCGAATCCTGCCTCGGGCATGGATGTTTGTGATGTCCTTAGGTTAGTTAGGTTTAACTAGTTCTAAGTTCTAGGGGACTAATGACCTCAGCAGTTGAGTCCCATAGTGCTCAGAGCCATTTGAACCAAAGCTTCATTATTTGTTTCTGTAACGCCACAACTATCGAGACATAAAAGAACTTGACAGGCCTAAACTGTACAGTGAGTTTTTGGAAATGAAAGTAAAATATATGAGATTTCTTTTTGGCACATATAAAAGGGGCTGGTAAAAAGAAGAAGATGCTGTAGTAGCAATCCCCATTCTGAAGCTTCTCCAGAATAACTGTCAATTGTGACGTCACGAATTAACGGTAAAAGTAATTACAGTGATATACTCTTAACAAAGAATATTTCCCCCAAGTAGTGTATTGAAAGTTTAGTTTATCGGTGACATACAAAGATTCCATGAATTACTATATCAAGGAAAGATGCCATGTTATTTTTTTCTTATCGCTTGTCTTTTTAAACTTGCTGCCTAGCTCTTCTATTGCGCTCGAGGCTCTGTATGCAATTCGATGTATAGAGGCTTACTGCCTATTCATGTAAGTTGAGTTACAGTTAAATAATAATTATAAATGTTAAATTTTAAAAAATTTTTCTTGCTATGAAATGGAAACCTTTTCCTGTCCTTGCCATTTACGTAAATGTGGACAATGCTTTGTACGGGTGGAAGCTCATATGGTATTTTAATTTAATTCCCAAAAGTACCTTAAATTAGTTTTCTTTCATTTCTTGCGCTCTACATTCTGAACAACCGGCATTTTAAAGTTATTTACGTAGTCCGATTTTCAGTTAACACAGCACAATTATCCTTAGAATGAAATTTTCACTCTACAGCGGAGTGTGCGCTGTTATGAAACTTCCTGGCAGATTAAAACTGTGTGCCGGACCGAGACTCGAACTCGGGACGTTTGCCTTTCGCGGGCAAGTGCGCTACCGACTGAGCTACCCAAGCACGACTCGCACCCTGTCCTCACAGCTTTAGGAGACGAGGTACTGGCGGGATTAAAGCTGCGAGGACGGGGCGTGAGTCGTGCTTGGGTAGCTCAGTCGGTAGAGCACTTGCACGCGAAAGGCAGAGGTCCTGAGTTCGAGTCTCCGTCCGGCACACAGTTTTAATCTGCCAGGAAGTTTCACGATTATCTTTGACTGTTCAAAATTTATCTTTTCGTAAAACCACAGTAGCAGAAGCTGACATTAAATCTGGCTTCAGCCTGATGAGGTACTAATTAAGAATTAACAGAATTTTAAATTTATTTCGAGTCAGAAAGAAAAATATTTAATATCCATACTAGAGATAATTTTACGTGTCAGTAAAATATATCTATGATATCAGAATATATCTATGATATCAGAATAATAATTCCTAATATCATGATATTTTCACTTTACATAAAGCATAAGTATTTAAAATGCAATTTCCATTATTAAATGAAGAGAGAAGTTCATAATAATAAAAGGTATTTATCGTTGCTTCTCCAGTAATTTTTTCGGGAGATACTTTCACAATTTACCGTAATAAAATCAGGCAGGTTCTAGTTCACAGTCAATTATATTCCACCAATAAATCGTAATCGCCTTTAAGTAGGGGCTCAGCCAAATATAAAACATTTCTTGCTCTCTGGGAGTTGAGTTAACAGCTTGATAAAAAAAGAAGAGATGGACCGTCATTTATCAAAGTCTCCGAAGAATTAACGCAGAGTACAGAGTCGATTAATCAAAGCACATTTCTCCACGTTCCCGGCATATCATTATGGACGACACAAATCAATTAATATGTTCTTAAGCCCAGATTTTAATATCTACTGGACGAACGGTACATTTCAGACAGTTCACCCAAAAACAAACACTGATCAGCTCAGCTATCGCTGTTTTCAGTAGAAAGGTCCGTTCAGATACTTGTACGGCTTGTGACCTAATAGCGACGAAAGAGAGAATAGTTGTGGGACCGGAGAAGCTGAGATGTGTAGGTAAGGTGAGAAGGTCGCGAAAATCTTGGAAGCGACAGGTCTTGAGAGCATTCACGTATCATTTGCGCATCACGTAAGGACATGCCGCCGGTGATGGACTGAGGAGACAAGTCACGGGATACCTCCTAACACCGCAAATATCGTGTCGGACGTCCTCTTGCCCGGCTAGAGCAGCAGCTCGACTTGGCATGGACTCAACAAGTCATTGGAAGTCCCCCGCAGAGATAATTAGCCATGCTGCGTCTATACCCGTTCATAATTGCAGAAGTGTTGCCGGTGCAGGATTTTTGCACGATCTGACCTCTCGATTATGGTCCATAAATGTTGGATGGGATTCATGTCGGGGATGTGGGTGGCCAAATCATTCGCTCGAACTGTTCATAATGTTCTTCAAACCAATAACGAACAATTGTGGCCCAATGATATGGCGCACTGGCGTCCACAACAATTAAACCGTTCTTTGGAAACATTAAGTTCATGAATGGCTGCAAATGGTTTCCAAGTAGCCGAACATAACCATTTTCAATCAATGAACGGCTCAGTTTGTCCGGAGGACTCAGCCCATTCCATGTAAACGTAGCCTACATGATTGTGGAGCTACCACCAGCTTGCAAAGTGCTTTGTTGACAACTTGGCTTCGGGGAGTCTGCGCCACACCCGAACCCTACCATCAGCTGTTGCCGACTGAAATCGCGACTTATGTGACCACGCCACGTTTTCCAGTCGTTTAGGATCCAACCGATATGACCACGAGCCCAGGAGAGGCGTTGCAGGTGATGTCATGTTGTTACCAAAGGCACTCTCTTCGGTCGTCTACTGCCACAGCCCGTTAACGCCACATTTCACCGCACTGTCCGAACGGATACGTTCGTCGTAAGTCCCTCATTGATTTCTGCTATTATTTTACGCAGTGTTACTTGTCTGTTAGCACTGACAACTCTACGCTATTCTCGGTCGTTAAGTGAAGGCCGTCGGCCACTGCGTTGTCCTTGGTCAGAGGTAATACCTGAAATCTGGTACTCTCGGCACAGTATTGACACTGTTGATCTCTGAATGCTGCATTCCCTAACGATTTCCGAAATGTAATGCCATGCGCCTAGCTCCAGCTACCAGGCTGCGTTCAAAGTCTGTTAATTCTCGTTGTGCGGCCACACCGTTCCACATGAGTAACCTGTGTACAAATGACAGTTCCGTCAGTGCACTACCCTTTTTTACCTTGTGTAAGCGATGCTACCTTCAGCTGCACATGTGCATATCGCTATCTCATGACTGTTGTTACCTCCATGTAAATCACTTCACCGTTGACCCATTCAAATATATTTTATACCAGAGAGTTATCAAATCGAAATCTGTGTCGGTGTGTTGACAGCAATGGGCAAAGTTTTGAGGGTTTTTGGTACATGGGTATGGTTCAAATGACTTTTATATGTACCATAACCAGATTGTACAGCTGGAAGCACTCTTAAATGAACGCGCTCATAAGCGTGTTTCGCGTCTCCTGTAAAATCTAGGTTTGTTACTTAGGGGAGATGAGGACAGGTTGGCCCACTTTTTTACCTTGATATTTTCCAGCTTGTAAATGTTTTCATTGAACTTTTCATGTGGGAACATTAGTGCATTGTTTCAGCACGTTCACAACTAAATAATTATGGCGTACCACTGACTGTGTATTCGTAAAAAAAACGTTTAGTTCGGTAATACTACATTGGTCAGTCGATCACAGCACAGGGTACGTCGGTTCCGCAGTTGGGGAAAATTGGCCCATATGATTTTATCAGTTAATTAGTTACGAGATTGTTTATTTAACTGAAAGTATATCGACTTCAATACTCGCAGTGTATTTTAATATAAATTCCTAAAGCTTTATGAGAAAAATTACAATCATAAATTGTGTTATCATTGTTATAACAACAGCGTGGCTGAAAAGTATGTTCAGAACTTTTATCAGTCTTCGTCTGAATGCCCAATTAGATCTTCATAGTTCAAACATTCCTCAAAAAAAAGTTTCTTTCACGTCACTTTTAACACATGGCGGGTGTGTCCACTCCTCCATTGAATCCTTTCATCACCTGGATTGCTGTGAGAAAACAGTTTAATACACCTCAAAGGAAGGGCGTCCTCATCCTCATCTTCATCTTGAAGAACCTTCTCGGGAATGCCTACTTCCTTATTGCGTTTTATTTGAGGAGTTTTATCATACGATTTAGCTTGATCATGGGTACTTTTTAAAAGAATGGGTTTTTATGCAGAGTACATATACTTCCCCTTAAAGTGTTTTCTTTTACGTCTATATAGGCTTGCTGTTCTCATTGTAACGCATCTATCACAAGAGTGTCTGTCAGTACAGTTGCAGCTCTTTATCGTTAGTTTTCTGTCTTTTTCCTTGGTTGCCATTTCTCAAAAGGCAGGAATTCTTCAGGCGTTGGGTAGCACGGTTTGTCAGCTAAAGTGAGGTTCCACTTTTTTCTGATGAAGGCACTCATAGTAGAGCAGAAACCTAGGCAAAAGACTCCTTTTTTGCGACAGACAGCTGCTATTACTTTAATTATACTTTGCAAACGGTCGCTGACTACGCAGCCATGTTCAAAACTTTAGTAGACGTTGTTTTGAGAACATAGGCCTACCATTGTGTTCTTGAGCAATTGAAGGGGCATGTTTCAGCAATGAAAGCACAACCAACAGAATTAGGATCAGGTTTACCGGCTATAAACGAAGTATTCGATGAAAATCAAAAAAATTAAATAGAAATCAAAATCAAAATCGCATACATGTCATCGGTTCGAAATTAATACAAGACACAAGTTGCTTAGCTTACGTAAAAACCGCAATGGATATGATTTAGACTTCGATTACAAATGTATATATTAAATAAGAGCAGTTGCTTACATAAAGACAGTGGAGCAGGTTGGCCGCTGGGCAGACGTGCTCCTATTTATGTGGGTCATTGTGCCCTATCACCACATTGGAATTTTTTGTTTCATGTACGAAAACTTTTTAAACATTTATCGCTGTTAACAAGGTCAATTAATCTTTAGACTGTGGACTTTAATCATTGTACTTACTTGTTTAGTAAGAGTATTGTCTTGGGACACACAACGTAATATACTGTGTAAGAAAAATTTAATTTCACTAATAAGAAAACATATAATGCTTGCCCAGCCTCGCTCGACATTTTAAATGCATTAACGTGCTTGTGGAAAGACGACGGGATTGTCGCTATCAACCTCCTTGGTTCGTGCCGTATTCTGACGGCACTTTAACGAAATAATACCGTGCCAACTTGCTCCCGCTATGTGATTACCCATGCTAATGCCTCTTGAAGATTCTTTGCAGTTGATTGGTGAAAAATTGGACGAAGAAACTACTAAGCTTTGTCACCACATGTTAACGTCGTATTTTTTATTTAATGACAAATACTTTGAACAAATTGACGGAGTGGCTATGGGGAGTCCATTTCCCTATAGTCGCCAATTTGCTTATGGAAGATTTTGAGGACATGGTACTGAAGACGGCATTCTTAAATACAACTTGCTTCTGGAGATACGTCGACGATACGTTTATGGTATAGCCACATGGGAGGTGTAACGCCGGAAATGCATATCCTCCTATTTCCATCTATTGCACTGCAAATTTATTCCTTATTTTGTTACCTGAAGATACAACATTTCTGTGTCTTTGTATATTGTAATTGTTTTACTATTTGTATATATTTATGCATTTATGTCGATGTATAATTGGTTTGTTTTGTAAATATTATTTGTATTTTTACGCTGATCTGGCCTAGGGAAAACTATACTATCGAACGAATACATGGATAGGTCGTGTGGAGAACCAAAGTGTTTAGGATCTTCGGTAGTGTTAACTCTGCCGCGTGGAGCGCGGGCAGAGGAGGAAGAGTCTGCCTGGAGTAGCGAGTGGAGCAGGTGTGTTGTGTGAAGCTCCCGCGAGTTGCCGCGCTTTCGGGGTTTGGCAGCATGTAATTGCGCTCGACTTGCGATGATAGTTTCCGACATGGTGTCGCGGACGGGAAGCATTAGCTGGCGCACATCAAGAGCCCGTTTCGTCTGGTGACCGTGTCGAGAAGAAGGCGCGCCAACATCCAGCTTCTGCAACAGCGACGGCCGACAATGAGTGACTGTAGCCACCTCCTCGATCGACGGCTTCAAACCTTCAATCAACCAACAAGGAAGACTGGAAGCACGTAAAGTTTTAGAACTGTATGGCAGACCTCAGCTTTTCAAACTTTTAAAATGGTTGCATCACAAAATTACAGCAACTTAGCATGAACCTTTGTTGCTCATTGTCCCAATTGCATTACCAAGCAGGGTCCCTTCCTTTTCCGGAATGAACCCGAGTGTCGTTGAAATTCAAACGCCAGCAGCATTCGATTTCACTGCTTTAATTTCAAAGTTCAGTTAAGGTATTCATAGCTGGCTACAATATTTAGATTAGACAAGCACAAAATAAGAGTGCGAGTTTTGTTACCGTACTTTAGCTTACCTGTGACTGCAGCTCAGCTTGGTATGTACTAAATTTTACTATTGTTAATTGTTCAGAATCATTTAATTCAAGTTCAAAGTTAAATCTCTTATTTCTAAATTGCGTAGATTCAAGTAGCTTTTGAAATGATTGTTGAGGTAGTCCAAGACTAACCGTATCTTACTGAACTTTGATGTGCTTCAGAAAGAAAGCTCACTATTAACTTTAGTCACTAAATTAACTTTCGATTTTCCGGTTTTATTAATTCTTTTGCTAAATTAAGTCAGAGTGTAGCGAAATTTATTACTTCTGACAAACTTTCAGTTTTCACACTACACGTGTCAACCTTCAGTTGCCACGCTTCCAGTGCTAATTATATGTGTAATAACCTTTCTTTTTCAGTTACTATAGTAATTGTCCTTAGGACTGGCGACCGTAATTTCTCCCAAATCTCAAATATCTAATTAGCGCCAATTAATTGTTAACGTGACGACCGCACATTCACTTTCTTTATTAACTTTACCCCTTTTCAAAATTAATTTCCACCAGTTTCATTTGCATTTTTCCTTTCATTTAGATGTAACCCTTTCCTCCCTCTTTACCGACAGATTAACTTCGATGACGATTGCTTTTCCCAAATTTCCATTAGGCACACGCGGTTTAATTTTTCACTGTCATTAAGGTCGATAAGCGAGGGGGAGGTTACAGAGGGATGCCCTAGATCGTTTCCTAGATCATTTTAATTGCCTGCATCTCAATATTAACTGGACGATGGAAGTTGAAAAGGATGGAAAACTTCCGTTTTTAGATGTCTTGGTCTACAGGTGGCATGTTGGGACAATAGGAGATAGGGTTTATCGTAAGCCCACGCATACGGATCGATATCTTCACGCATTAAGTTTTCATACATCGCACCTACGCAACAGGGTCCTACGTACATTGGTGAAAAGAGCTTACACCATCTCAGATGCAGATAGTTTGACACAAGAACTGGACCATGTAAAAGCTTTGTTCAAGCAGAATGGTTATACTGACAATCAGATCCGTCGTGCTCTACAGATTGGATCTTCGCCTGAACCAACGGAAGATACAAACAAATCGGTGGCATTCGTACCTTTTGCAGGGAGCATACCTTCTAAAATAGGTACAGTTTTAAAGAAATTTGATATTAAAAGTGTATTCCGTCCGCCAGCTAAGACCAGAGCCGGATTTGAGTTTGAGAAAGCCCGGAGTACACAGGATTACCTGCCAAGCGGGAAGTCTATATTGAACAAACAATTCTTACGGTCAAGGGTCGCTGCGTGGAGCATAATCGCCACATGCGTTTATTTCAGCCAGAAAAACCTGCTGTGGTGGAACATTGTATTACGGAACGTGGTTGCCCATGTGTCGCGGTATTGGGACTGTGGTGTAGAGAAAGAAGCCATTGAAATCCGGCTATCTGACAGTATTATAAACAGAGATAAGGGGTATCCTTTAAGTAAGAGCTGTTTCGTTTGACATTAAGAAACAACGGTCCTTGTCTCGGTCTTTAAAAACTGTCAGTAGTGCTTGATATCGATTTATCATTTCCGCGAGCTTTCACCACCGGTGCGCTGTTGTGCCTGTCGCTAGAGGGAAGTTAGTTTCACGCACGCGTTGTGGACCCACGGTTGGTGTATAAAGGAGCCGCCGCAGCATGTTTGATTTCAGTTCCGGCGAGACAGTGCAACGGCCTACTCACCTGAAGATGGTGACCAGGTGGACTGCCGAAATATTGTGTCCAGATAGCGAGATGTTCGGGCTGGAGACCAGATATAAATACAAAGAAGGGAGAGGATGATAGGACATCTATTAAGAAACCAGGCAACGGCTTTGATGGTACTTAAGGGAGCTGTAGAGGGCAAAAACTGTAGAGGAAGACAGAAACTGGAATACATCCAGCAAATAATTGAGGACGTAGGTTGCACGTGCTACTCTGAGATGAAGAGGTTGGCACAGAAGAGGAATTCGTGGCGGGCCGCCTTAAACCAATCAGAAGACTGATGACCGAAAAAAAAATCACTTCGTTGTAGCAGGTTAAGCAGCCATCTGCTGTTGTTTAAACATAGGTGTCGGCGATCTGTGTGCACTGTGGTGTCTCAAGTACGGACGCATTTCCTTGCTTCTGCATTACTCATCAGTACTAGCACGTCTCGGAGTGGTGTAACTCTGATGCTGCATGTTATTACTCCGTATTGTAGGGTTTGCAGAATGACGTTCTTTGAGCTGTCGCGTTGCACCGTTTGTATTCCTTGCTACAGCCCTGCGTGCTCTGTAGCGATGAAGAATCGACGTTGTCCTGCTTTTGCAATACTGTCACTCTTTACGTGCTCCAGTTTATGCTCTGAGCAGGGCTTGATTTTTTTACCGTCTACGCCGAGCAATAGCTACGAAAAATTATTATTTCACCCGGTATCAAGTTTTCTGTGCAACTACAGGAATAAGTATAAAACAGCTGATAGTCCTACGGATATTCGTTACGTAGCCGAGTCCACGGAAAAAATAACATTGAACAGCTGTTAACGATGGATCAAAAAATAATAGTGTGTGACAGAAGCAGGGAGTCGAGAGTGAAGGTTCAGCAAGTATGTCGATACCCCTTCCTCCTAAGTAGCGGAAAGTGAAAATCCAGCAGTAGCATGTAGCTCAGTCCATAAGTCCTCCATAGAATCAATATCCCCAAACACTACCACGTGTCGCTGACCAGGATTTCAAGGTGCAGCAACTTACCTGTTTGAAAGATATCACTCTGAATCGACACTTATAAGGAAGACGACTATTACTATTTACATTCTTGTGAAAACTATTTGAAATGCCTCCTGATGAATTAAATTCCGTAATAACTATTGCAAAATGTATTTTAATACAGCAAAATATATTTTAATACATCACATTCCATTTTAGTTGGAGGATATGATTCACTAAAGTCTACAGTGAGAGGACGCGCACGCGCACAAAGACACGCACACTGACTCATTCACTTTAGAAACAAATGGCAACTTTATTTCAGTATCCAGTCTACAGTGAGGAGTTGGCAGTCGGATGCGTCCCACCGACTGACAGACGAGCTGTGGTGTTCGTAGCAGCGGTGGCAGCAGCAGTCGGTTTCGGATAAAACCCGACGAACCTAGCAGCACCGCTAACCAGACTGCGGAAGGTGCCCGATACCTGCACATAAACAAACGTGTCAACCGAGAATGATCCTCTTTGTTTTCTTGCGACAAAAACCACGACAACATTAAAAAATTGTTTTCAAAAAACCATCATTTGGCGTAAGGCGTATTTCACTTTACACTTTATACTCCGGGTAGCCACAGCTGCGGAAATACATCTTGACAAATGAAGACGCGCAACAGCTGTTAAATGATCCTTCACAGCAACTACCTGTTTCGTAGCTTATAGCTGCATCCTCAGATATACGCCTGGGTTGAAAAATGGGGGAGAAAATTAATTAACAGAATTGTCTATACGCCAAATTTAAAAAGAAAACTAGTAAGTAACGTATGAGAGTGCTCACATCACTTCACATAAAATCCAGACCGAGATTAAACAGACGACCATCACCAATTTGTGGAATAATTTAAAAATTTTGCACCATGAAAATAAAGGTCAAACCCTAAATTATTGAACAAAATTGAGATAATACGTCATAAGAATCGTCTCCCACAACACACTTACATGGTCGAACCGAATTAATACATCGCAATCTTCTTGCAGATTTTGACTGTAAATAGAATTACTTAGTTTTATTCACATTGTTAGCATTACAATACGTTTTTATGTTACACATTTTAGCCCCATTTCCTATTTCCTTCTGTTTCCCCCATTTACGTTTGATTCACTTCTCTTTCGCTATTATTCTATTATTTTTTTATTTTCCTCCACCTCCACTGCTCATGAGTTTTCCTTTATATCTGTCACCATCTTAACTAAAAGTTTTCGTCATTCTTGTAAGCAGATGATTAGTGGCTTTTATATTCTATCAAGAGTATTTCAAGTTGCAGGTTTGATTATATTTCGCTATCTTTGTATTAATCAGTTATGCAAGACGGCCACCTGACTTTCTCTGACCTGTTCATTTGTAGCATTTAGTGTTTCCGTCAAGCTCGCGAGCTCCTGCGCGCTCCACGTTCCATCGGCTCTTGCCTGTGCTTGTTCCGGCTACTTAACTACTAAGTATCACATTCTACATCTACATCTACGTTTATACTCCGCAAGCCACCAAACGGTGTGTGGCGGAGGGCACTTTACGTGCCACTGTCATTACCTCCCTTTCCTGTTTCAGTCGCGTATGGTTCGCGGGAAGAACGACTGTCTGAAAGCCTCCGTGCGCGCTCTAATCTCTCTAATTTTACATTCGTGATCTCCTCGGGAGGTATAAGTAGGGGGAAGCAATATATTCGATACCTCATCCAGAAACGCACTCTCTCGAAACCTGGCAAGCAAGCTACACCGCAATGCAGAGCGCCTCTCTTGCAGAGTCTGCCACTTGAGTTTGCTAAACATCTCCGTAACGCTATCACGGTTACCAAATAACCCTGTGACGAAACGCGCCGCTCTTCTTTGGATCTTCTCTATCTCCTCCGTCAACCCGATCTGGTACGGATCCCACACTGATGAGCAATACTCAAGTATAGGTCGAACGAGTGTTTTGTAAGCCACCTCCTTTGTTGATTGACTACATTTTCTAAGGACTCTCCCAATTAATCCCAACCTGGTACCCACCTTACCAACAATTAATTTTATATGATCATTCCACTTCAAATCGTTCCGCACACATACTCCCAGATATTTTACAGAAGTAACTGCTACCAGTGTTTGTTCCGCTATCGTATAATCATACAATAAAGGATCCTTCTTTCTATGTATTTGCAATACATTACATTTGTCTATGTTAAGGGTCAGTTGCCACTCCCTGCACCAAGTGCCTATCCGCTGCAGATCTTCCTGCACTTCGCTACAATTTTCTAATGCTGCAACTTCTCTTTATACTACAGCATCATCCGCGAAAAACCGCATGGGACTTCCGACACTATCTACTAGGTCATTTATATATATTGTGAAAAGCAATGGTCCTATAACACTCCCCTATGGCACGCCAGAGGTCACATTAACGTCCGTAGACGTATCTCCATTGATAGCAACATGCTGTGTTCTGTTTGCTAAAAACTCTTCAATCCAGCCACACAGCTGGTCTGATATTCCGTAGGCTCTTACTTTGCTTATCAGGCGACAGTGCGGAACTGTATCAAACGCCTTCCGGAAGTCAAGAAAAATAGCATCTACCTGGGAGCCTGTATCTAATATTTTCTGGGTCTCATGAACAAATAAAGCGAGTTGGGTCTCACACGATCACTGTTTGCGGAATCCATGTTGAGTCCTACATAGTAGATTCTGGGTTTACTAAAACGACATGATACTCGAGCAAAAAACATGTTCTAAAATTCTACAACAGATCGACGTCAGAGATATAGGTCTATAGTTTTGCGCATCTGCTCGACGACCCTTCTTGAAGACTGGGACTACCTGTGCTCTTTTCCAATCATTTGGAACCTTCCGTTCCTCTAGAGACTTGCGGTACACGGCTGTTAGAAGGGGGGCAAGTTCTTTCGCGTACTCTGTGTAGAATCGAATTGGTACCCCGTCAGGTCCAGTGGACTTTCCTCTGTTGAGTGATTCCAGTTGCTTTTCTATTCCTTGGACACTTATTTCGATGTCAGCCATTTTTTCGTTTGTGCGAGGATTTAGAGAAGGAACTGCAGTGCGGTCTTCCTCTGTGAAACAGCTTTGGAAAAAGGTGTTTAGTATTTCAGGTTTACGCGTGTCATCCTCTGTTTCAATGCCATCATCATCCCGGAGTGTCTGGATATGCTGTTTCGAGCCACTTACTGATTTAACGTAAGACCAGAACTTCCTAGGATTTTCTGTCAAGTCGGTACATAGAATTTTACTTTCGAATTCACTGAACTCTTCACGCATAGCCCTCCTTACGCTAACTTTGACATCGTTTAGCTTCTGTTTGTCTGAGAGATTTTTGGCTGCGTTTAAACTTAGAGTGAAGCTCTCTTTGCTTTCGCAGTAGTTTCCTAGCTTTGTTGTTGTACCACGGTGGGTTTTTCCCGTCCCTCACAGTTTTACTCGGCACGTACCTGTCTAAAACGCATTTTACGATTTCCTGGAACTTTTTCCATAAACACTCAAAATTGTCAGTGTCGGAACAGAAATTTTCGTTTTGATCTGTTAGGTAGTCTGAAATCTGCCTTCTATTACTCTTGCTAAACAGATAAACCTTCCTCCCTTTTTTTATATTCCTACTAACTTCCATATTCAGGGATGCTGCAACGGCCTTATGATAACTGATTCCCTGTTCTGTACATACAGAGTCGAAAACTTCGGGTCTGTTTGTTATCAGCAGGTCCAAGATGTTATCCCCACGAGTCGGTTCTCTGTTTAATTGCTCGAGGTGATTTTCGGATAGTGCACTCAGTATAATGTCACTCGACGCTCTGTCCCTACCACCCGTCCTAAACATCTGAGTGTCCCAGTCTATATCTGGTAAATTGAAATCTCCACCTAAGACTATAACATGCTGAGAAAATTTATGTAAAATGTATTCCAAATTTTCTCTCAGTTGTTCTCCCACTAATGCTGCTGAGTCGGGAGGTCGGTAAAAGGAGCCAATTATTAACCTAGCTCGATTGTTGAGTGTAACCTTCACCCATAATAATTCACAGGAACTATCCACTTCTACTTCACTACAGGATGAACTACTACTAACAGCGACGAACACTCCACCACCGGTTGCATGCAATCTATCCTTTCTAAACACCGTCTGTACCTTTGTAAAAATTTCGGCAGAATTTATCTCTGGCTTAAGCCAGCTTTCTGTACCTATAACGACTGCAGCTTCGGTGCTTTCTATCAGCGCTTGAAGTTCCGGTACTTTACCAACGCAGCTTCGACAGTTTACAATTACAATACCGATTGCTGCTTGGTCCCCGCATGTCCTGACTTCGCCCTGCACCCGTTGAGGCTGTTGCCCTTTCTGTACTTGCCCAAGGCCATCTAACCTAAAAAACCGCCCAGCCCACGCCACACAACCCCTGCTACCCGTGTAGCCGCTTGTTGCGTGTAGTGGACTCCTGACCTATCCAGCGGAACCCGAAACCCCACCACCCTATGGCGCAAGTCGAGGAATCTGCAGCCCACACGGTCGCAGAACCGTCTCAGCCTCTGATTCAGACCCTCCACTCGGCTCTGTACCAAAGATCCGCAGTCAGTCCTGTCGACGATGCTGCAGATGGTGAGCTCTGCTTTCATCCCGCTAGCGAGACTGGCAGTCTTCACCAAATCAGATAGCCGCCGGAAGCCAGAGAGGATTTCCTCCGATCCATAGCGACACACATCATTGGTGCCGACATGAGCGACCACCTGCAGATGGGTGCACCCTGTACCCTTCATAGCATCCGGAAGGACCCTTTCCACATCTGGAATGACTCCCCCCGGTATGCACACGGAGTGCACATTGGTTTTCTTCTCCTCTCTTGCTGCCATATCCCTAAGAGGCCCCATGACGCGCCTGACGTTGGAGCTCCCAACTACCAGTAAGCCCACCCTCTGCGACCGCCCGGATATTGCAGACTGAGGGGCAACCTCTGGAACAGGACAAGCAGCCATGTCAGGCCGAAGATCAGTATCAGCCTGAGACAGAGCCTGAAACCAGTTCGTCAGACAAACTAGAGAGGCCTTCCGTTCAGCCCTCCGGAATGTCTTTCGCCTCCTGCCACACCTTGAGACGACCTCCCACTCTACCACAGGTGAGGGATCAGCCTCAATGCGGGCAGTATCCCGGGCAACCACAGTCGTAGTCCGATCGGGGGATGCGTGGGACGAGCTGGCCGTCCCCGACAAACCCCCATCCGGAACCCCACAGTGATGCCCATTGGCAACAGCCTCAAGCTGTGTGACCGAAGCCAACACTGCCTGAAGCTGGGAGCGAAGGGATGCCAACTCAGCCTGCATCCGAACACAGCAGTTGCAGTCCCTATCCATGCTAAAAACTGTTGTGCAAAGAACGTCTGAACTAATCTACATTCTGGTGCTTTCCTTCATATCTCCCTTCTTCCAGTTTTCCGCGTCTTTTGGTTAGCCTGTTTCTCAATATCTATTTTCCCCCAACCATTCTTCATTGGTTATTAATGCCTTATTTTTGTTTTAGGTTTCTGATTTTATCGTGATTCTGATCTATTTTTCTGCCTTCATACCATCATATGCTACTGCCACAGTAGTCTATATAGCATTCTGTTGCTCGCTCAGTAGTGAGTTTATGTAATTATATTCCCGTTTCGTCCGCAGCACGTGCTTGTGCGGTAGCGTTCTCGCTTCCCGCGCCCGGGTTCGATTCCCGGCGGGGTCAGGGATTTTCTCTGCCTCGTGATGACTGGGTGTTGTGTGATATCCTTAGGTTAGTTATGTTTAAGTAGTTCTACGTTCTAGGGGACTGATGACTACAGATGTTAAGTCCCATAGTGCTCAGAGCCATTTGAACCAATTCCCGTTTCATTATTTGCCTTAATTTTAATTCCCATTTTTCAGTCTTTGAATTTTAGACTATCAGATCCCTTGCTAACTGCGGTTGTCGGTTCAGTCGTTCTGCCGATTTTATTTTCTGACGACTTCCCTTTGACGGACGTTTTGTTTTGATTTGACTAAGAATGTTAGGTCGTCGAGTTAAACCCGGCCTGGATTTTATATTAACTGAGCGAATTCTGTTGTGACCAGACGACACTACTTTCGTCCGGCCATAGCTGCGGTTACTTTGATTGCTCTGAGGGAAAGCTCGTCACATAAAATATTGGGTCACTTTGTTACATAAATGAATGAAATATTTGTTTGTACTGTTCTCGGGTCTCCAGCCGGGTGCAGTCGTTTTCAAACCACGATATTTCGACAGCGTTCCTTGCCGTCATCTTCAGGTGACACCTGCAGACTAAGCGTTTTCGCTGAATCACATAAAATATTGGTTCACTTTGTTACATAAATGAATGAAATATTTGTTTGTACTGTTCTCGGGTCTCCAGCCGGGTGCAGTCGTTTTCAATCCACGATATTTCGACAGCGTTCCTTGCCGTCATCTTCAGGTGACACCTGCAGACTAAGCGTTTTCGCTGAATCACATAAAATATTGGTTCACTTTGTTACATAAATGAATGAAATATTTGTTTGTACTGTTCTCGGGTCTCCAGCCGGGTGCAGTCGTTTTCAATCCACGATATTTCGACAGCGTTCCTTGCCGTCATCTTCAGGTGACACCTGCAGACTGAGCGTTTTCGCTGAATCACATAAAATATTGGTTAACTTTGTTACATAAATGAATGAAATATTTGTTTGTACTGTACTCGGGTCTCCAGCCGGGTGCAGTCGTTTTCAATCCACGATATTTCGACAGCGTCCCTTGCCGTCATCTTCAGGTGACACCTGCAGACTGAGCGTTTTCGCTGAATCACATAAAATATTGGTTCACTTTGTTACATAAATGAATGAAATATTTGTTTGTACTGTTCTCGGGTCTCGAGCCGGGTGCAGTCGTTTTCAATCCACGATATTTCGACAGCGTTCCTTGCCGTCATCTTCAGGTGATACCTGCAGACTGAGCGTCTTCACTGAATCTCCACCCTTTAAACTCAGATCGCTCCCCACCCCTTCCCCCACGTCCTGCCGCACGCGGCGCTGCCTGGTGCGGTGGTGGGGAGGTGGGGAGGGGCGGGCTGCTGGCTGCTGGATGCGAACCGTGGACCATCAGATGTCCTGTGGCCTTCGTCGGGCGCGGAAGTCGCTTTGGGTCGGCGCTGTGCTTTTAGTTGGCTGATTACTGGGTCCCAGGCTTTGCTGAGGTTGAACACGGCGTCTCTGTTGATCAGCCCATCAGCTACACGTATTTCAATCGTGTCCTTCAGAACACAATCCCAAAAAGACGAAGCCAACCGTAAAACTTCCGCTTTCGCGTACTCCACAGTACCTCCAGTATCCATGTAATGTTCCGCACCTGCAGATTTTGTAGGCTGCTTCAGTTCAGTGTGCCTTCTGTGTTCCTGGCATCTTTCTGCGATTGTCCGTACAGTTTGCCAGATGTATGCCTTACCGCATTTACACGGAATACGGTAAACACTCGGTTTGCGTAGCCCCAGGTCATATTTTACTGTACCTAGCACGGCACGCGTTTTCGGAGGTGGGCGGGAGACACATTTGATGTTACGCCGAGCCAGAATTCTGCCGATTTTGTTGGATACTTTGCCGGCGTAAGGCAGGTACGCCATTGTCTTCTCGTTCTCTTCGTTCTCTCTCTGCTGGGCTTGTGCATTCTGCCTGAGAGCACGTCGAATTTCAATCTCGTTATATCCGTTCTTCTTGAAAACGTCCTCAAGGTGGTTAAGTTCTCCTTGTAGGCTTTCCTCATCCGATATTGCGCGGGCCCTGTCTACCAGACCCGAGAACAGTACGAACAGTTAATTCGCCGGTAAAGCCTAAGATCACACAAAATATTTACTTAACTTTGACACAGTTTTTGCAACAGAATTGCTTGATAATTTACAACGGTCATTGACTATGAAAGCATCTCTTGCTGCACAGATTAACAAACTGTTCTCTTGCAATGCAAAATTCAACGTTTACGAAAGTGCATTTCATCATAAATTTAAATTGTCACTGTCTTACACGATTATGTTGACTGCTGTAGCTGAGGCCTTAAACTGGGTCTGAGCTCTTGTATGCTCGACATTATATTGACTCAGCATGAGAGAGCACTGCTATGCTGAGAAACAAGCATGGAATCCTGGGGTGCCTCCAGTTTGTTGTTGCGAGTTGCAGCGAATTCTCGCTAATGCCTTCGGTATCGATTCACATTGCTGACTGGTATGGCACCACGATCTCTGGACGAAACAACAAGTACACTTATCCATTATTTACTACACCCTTTTTTAACTTGGGATTTGGTCAATACAGTTTAGTTAACTTTCTCCCCCATTTTTCTACTCAGGTATGTAACTGAGGATGCAGCTATAAGCTGCGAAACGGCCGTTTCAATACAGTATCACTTAACAGCTGTTGCGGTTCTTCACTTGACAACATGTATGCATATGTCACTTTATTAAAATTCCCACTTTCAGTCAAACAACAGTCCATTTTCAGGCATCTCTGTGCAATGAAAAAGAACGTAATTAAACAACAATTAAAAAAATCGATCATCATACATTCGCTATATAACCCATGCTTACAAAAGGCAACATTAACGACAAGATATGTGTGCAGCCACGATCGTATAAATGAACATCAGAATTCTATAATGGAGGAACGTACCTGATTTATACATTAGGCAGTATGTTGTGAGCCAATCACAAGGCCAAACGGAAACGTGTGTCATAAGACAGCGTCAAAGATTGTAATGTCATTCCAAAGATGTTCTCTACGCTTAAGTCAAGTCATGGAAGGTGTACCTCTTGTGTCAACGAAAAGTTCAAATGGTTCAAATGGCTCTGAGCACTACGGGACTTAACATCTGACGTAATCAGTCCCCTAGAACTTAGAACTACTTAAACCTAAGTAACCTAAGGACATCACACACATCCATGAACGAGGCAGGATTCGAACCTGCGACATTTGTGGTCGCGAGGTTCCAGACTGAAGCGCCTAGAACCGCTCGGCCACACCGACCGGCAACGAAAGTTTCGAAAAGTGGAATATAGATACCTATATTGTCATGTCGTAACCACATTGAAGTTCAAATCTGTAAACAGCGTAATCAATTAAATACATCACTCTGTACTGAAATCATGTTTGTTATGAACGCCAGTGTACAACCAAAACAGAACTCCTGAACAGAGAGTGATGCCATTTATAGAAACATCGAATATTCCAGAATGTACAAACAAAAGAAATGATAAATATGAAATAAAAAATAACTACTGGTTGTGGGATTTGAACTGCCGATCCGCAGCAGAAATGCTAGCAGATGCTAACCACCACGCCACACTCTTAGCACAACAACTCAGTTAATTGCTGCCTCTCCTGGCCAAACAGCTACCCGCTGTTTCAGAAATTCTCTTTGTAATACAGTCTTCTTTAGTTGATAATAAGCATCCGACATTTTAGAAACGGGAGCCCCTGAGTCGACTAGTATCCTGACTGGTTTACCGTCGTTGATGACTTCGATGAAATTTCCTGACGTCTTCATCTTGGTGAGTGTCGTACATTGACGAGTTGCATCTATGGTGGCCTCATCTCCGTAGACGTCACATTGCTTAGTTTTTCTGAAATTGGCGGTCAGGCGAGCGCCTGGTACTTCAGTACGGCAACGGAGAACAGCTACAGCATGTTGGTGAGAGACCTCGTCCGGGAAAGACGATCTATGTCTACGTGACTACTCCGCAATTCACACCTACGGGCTTTGCGAAAGGTTCTTCGAACCACCTTCAGACTGTTTCTCTACCATTCCTCTCTCTAACACCGTGTGTAAAAAAATGAACACTTAATGGGCATGCTTCCACAGGTCAACTGTAATCACTGCAGTTAACTACTGTGAACTGAGCTTTTATGGTGCCTGACATATGGCGGCGTGGTACTCACCGAAAACTTTCCTTCATTCTCTGCAACTTGTCAAGGGCATCCACAGTAGAAACACGCCGGAGTGTTCTCCTCTGTCCTCCAAACGTCTGTATTTCTACAGGGTGAGTTTATTGTACCTAGGGTAGACGGGTGCTGGGTTATCATTTGTTGTCTGCAGCATATGTCTATGTTGTACTAATCCAATCTTCCTAGCACGTTCGATTAGTTGTGGAGACTGGTGCTACAGATCAACACACCTCTTCAACATTCTCGTGACGTACTGGGTCGACATTCGTAGCTGTTAGCTCTTGCTTACGCGGGCCTTCAGGTTGCCGTAAAATGATGTATTTCCTCTCTAGTAAATATTTTATGTTATCCGTCTTTCCCTATACTTTCCCTCTTATTTTCCTCAGAATTTCGAACATCTTGCACCATTTGACATCGTCCAATGTTTTTTCCAGGTTTAACAGATGCCTTACCATCGTATCCCTTCTCCTTGTCAGTGTTTTCCACATATTCCTTTCCTCTCCGATTCTGCACAGAACCTCCTCGTTCCTTACCTCCTCAGTCCACCTAATTTGAACCTTCGTCTGTAGCACCACATCTCAAATGTTTCGATTCTCTTCTGTTCCGCTTCTCCCACGTCCATGTTTCACTACCACACAATGCTGTGCTCCAAACGTATATTCTCACAAATTTATCCTGAAACTGAGTCCTATGTTTGATTCTAGTAGATTTCTCTTGGCCGGCAATGCCCTTTTTGCCTGTGCTAGTCTGCTTTGGATGTCCTCCTTGCTCCGTCCGTCATTGATTATTTTGCTGCATAGGTAGTAGCATGCCTTAACCTCATCTACTTTTTGACCATCAATCCTGAGGTTGTTTCTTGCTGTTCTCATTTCTGCTACTTTTCATTACTTTCTTCTTTGATTTACCCTCAATACATACTCTGTAATCATTAATCGGTTCATTCCATTCAGCAGATCATGTAATTCTTCTTTACTTTCCCTCAGGATAGCAATGTCACCAACGAATCTTATCATTGATAACCTTCCACCTAGAATTTCAATTCCACTCCTGAACCTTTCTTTTATTTCCATCATAGCTTCTTCGATGTACAGATTGAACAGTAGAGGCGAAAGACTACATTCCTGTCTTACACCCTTTTTAATCCGAGCATTTCGTTGCTGGTCGTCCACTCTTATTATTCCCTCTTGGTTCTTGTACATATTACATATCAACCGTTTCTCCCTATAGCTTACCCTATTTTTCTCCGAATTTCGAACATCTTGCACCATTTTACGTTGTCGAACGTTTCTTCCAGGTCGACAAATCCTATGAACGTGTCTTGATTTTTCTGTAGTCTTGCTTCCATTATCAACTTCAACGTCAGAATTGTCTCTCTAGTGCCTTTACCTTTCCTAAACCCAAATTGATCGTCATCTATCACATCCTCAATTTTCTTTTCCATTCTTCTGTATAATGCTCTTGTCAGCAACTTGGATACATGAGCTGTTAAGCTGATTGACAAGTGCGAGAATTGTTGCACAGCTCTTCCAGTCTTCGGAATTATGTGGATGATTTTTTTTTCTGAAAGTCAAACGGTATATTGCCACGCTGGTACATTCTACAGACCAACGTGAATAGCCGTTTTGTTTCCACTTTCCCCAAATATTTTAGAAATTCTGATCGAATGTTATCGATCCCTTCTGCCTTATTTGATCTTAAATCCTCCAAAGATCTATTAAATTCTGATTCTAATACTGGATTCCCTAACTCTTTTAAATCGACTCCTGTTTTTCTTCTATCACATTAGACAAATCTTTCCCCTCAGAGGCTTTCAGTGTACTCTTTCCACCTATCCGCTCTCCCCTCTGCACTTAACAATGGAATTCCGGTTGCGCTCTTAATGTTACCACCATTTGCATTAATTTCACCGAAATTTTTTTTCACTTTCCTGTATACTGAGTCGGTTCTTTCGATTATTTCCTTTTCGATTTCTTCACATGTTTCATGCTTCATTGCAATTCCTATTTATTTCATTCCTCAGCGATTCGTACTTTTGTATTCCTCAATTTCCCTGAACATTTTTGTACTTTCTTCTTTCATCGATCAGCTGAAGTACATCTCCTGTTATCCATTGTTCCTTTGCGTTTACCTTCTTTGTATCTACATTTTTCCTTCCAGCTCCTGTGATTGCCGTTTTTAGAGATGTCCATTCCTCTTCAACTGTGCCGTCTACTATTCTTTTTTGCTGTATCTACAGCCTTAGAGAACTTCAAGCGTATCTCGTCATCCCTTGGTGCTTCCGTATCCCACTTCTTTTGGTATTTATTCTTCCTGTCTAATGTCTTAAACTTCAGCCTAGTCTTCATCACTACTATATTGTGATCTGAGTCTGTCTGGTCGTGGGTACGCCTTACAATCCAGTACCTTATTTCGGAATCTCCGTCTGACCATGATGTAATCTAACTGAAATCTTCCCGTATCACCCGGCCTTTTCCAAGTGTACCTCCTCCTTTTGTAATTCTCGAACAGAGTATTCGCTATTACTGGTTGAAATTTATTACAGAACTCGGTTAGTCTTTCTCCTCTCTCATTCCTTGTCCCAAGACCGTATTCTCCTGTACCTTTTCCTCTACTCCTTCTCCTACAACTACGTTCCAGTCCCCCATGACTATTAGATCTTCATCTCACTTTGCGTTTTCTATCACTCTTTCAATATACTTTCTCTGTCTTTACATCTACAGCTTGCGACGTTGGCATGTATACCTGTACCATCGTAATCGGTGTTGGTTTGTTGTCGATTCTGACAAGAATATCCTATTACTGAATTGTTCACAGTAACACACTCTCTGCCCTACCTTCCTATTCATAACGAATCCTACTCCCGTTATACCATTTTCCGCTGCTGTTGATATTAACCTATACTCATCTGACCATAAATCCTAGTTTTCTTTCCATGTAACTTCATTGACCCCTACTATATCTAGATTGAGCCTTTGCATTTCCCTTTTCAGATTTTCTAGCCTCCCTACCACGTTCAAGCTTCTAACATTGCACGCCCGGACTCGTAGAACATTATTCTTTCGTTGGTTATTCACGCGTTTCTCATGGCCTCCTCCCCCTTAGCAGTCCCCTCCCGGAGATCCGAATGGGGGACTATTCCGGAATCTTTTGCCAATGGAGATATCATTATGACACTTTTTCAATTACAGGCCACATGCGCTGTGGATACACGTTATGTGTCTTTAATGCAGAGGTTTCCATTGCCTTCTGCATCCTCATGCCGTTGATCATTGCTGATTTTTCTGCCTTTATTGGCAGTTTCCCACCCCAAAGGCTAGAGAATGCCCTGAACCTTTGTCTGCTCCTCCACCCTTATGCCGGAAGTCTTCGGACGACAATGTTGATTATTAATCAAAATTTAAGCAGTGGCAGGTTTCGAACCCAGGAGCGAGAACGTTTTGATTATCAATCAAACTCGCTACCCCTGTTTTTCTTCTATATTAGTATCAGAATGACTTGGTACTATAGTGACACATCAGTAGACCATAGTCAAATCATCACGTCATTTAAGTTGCAAATTGGAGAAAAAAATTGAATATGATAACCGAGTAATAAAAAATGAAAAAAATGAAAAAGAAAAGAAAAAAGAAAAAAACGGAACATAGCAGACGAAAAACTCACACGATATGTATCAACAATTATTTTTATATGGGCTTTTTGTATTTATTACTTTTTGTTTTTTATTTAATTTTATAGTTTGTAATAAAATCAAGTAAAAGGAAAACGAAACCAGATTACATTCGAAATAGAAAGCTAAGAAAATCCCAATTTGGGCCCCTGGACCACGGCTAGTGTAGGTATGTTGGCATATTGCAAGTGTCATACTTGTTAGACGCCAACGTGAGTCGTTTTGTTGCCACTTCCCACAATGATTTTAGAAATTCCGATGGAATGGCTTCTGCCGTACTTGATCTTAAGTGGTCCAAAACTCTTTTAAATGTGTGCGTGAAATCTTATGGGACTTAACTGCTAAGGTCATCAGTCCTAAGCTTACACACTACTTAACCTAAATCATCCTAAGGACAAACACACACACACCCATGCTCGAGGGAGGACTCGAACCTCTGCCGGGAGACTCTTTTAATGCTGATCCTAACACTGAATCCCGTATCTCTTCCCTGTTGATTTCTCTTCCTTCTTCTATCACGTCATCAGACAACTCCTACCCCTCATAGAGGCCTTCAGTATACTCTTTCCACCTGCTCGATCTCTCCGCTGCATTTAGCAATGGAATTCCTGTTGTACTCTTAATGTTACCGCCGTTGCTTTTAATTTCATCGAAGGTTGATTTGATTTTTCTATATGCTGAGTCAGTCCTTCCTACAATAATTTCTTTTTCGATTGCTTCATGTGTTTCACCCAGCCATTTCGTCTTCGTTTCGCTGAATTCGTAAATGACTAGTATTTCTGTATTGTTCGCCCCTGGTAGCTGAGTGGTCAGCGCGACGGAATGTCATACATAACGGCCTGAATTCGGTTCTCAGCTGGGTCGAGGATTTTTTCCGCCCAGGGACTGGGTGTTGTGTTGTCCGTATCACCATCATTTCATCCCCATCGACACGTAAGTCGCTGAAGTGGCGTCAACTCGAAAGACTTGCACCAGGCGAACGGTCTACCCGACGGAAAGCCCTAGCCACACGGCATTTTTATTTCTGTATTCCTGAATTTCCCTAAACCATTTTCTGCTTCCTTCTTTCATCGTTAAAATGAAATATTTCTCCTCCTGCCCATGGTTCCTTCACAGTTATCTTCCTCATACTTTCGTCATTCATTCCAACTTTGCAGTTTTTAGAGAGGTCCATTCCTCTTCAACTGAACTGCGTACTGAGCTATTCATTATAGTAGTATCTGTGGATTCATATATCTTCAAATATATCTCTTCATTCCTTAGTACTTCCATATCCCACTTCTTTGCGCATTGATTCTTCCTGATTAGTCTCTTAAACTTCAGCCTACTCTTCATCTCTGCTAAATTATGATTTGAACCTATATCTTCTACTGAGTATGCCTTACAATCTAATCTGACCTAGATGTAACTTTACTGCTTTCTTCCTGTACTTCCTGGTCTTCTTCATGTATACCTCTTCCTCTTGTGATTTATTGCAGAACTCGTCTCTCTCCTCTGTCGCTACTACCACCGTGCCAACATTCTCCCATAGCCCTTTCTTCTACTCCTTCCCCTACAACGCATTCCAATCCCTTATGACTATTAGATTTTCATCTCTCTTTACGTACTTTTTCTATCTCTTCATCTCCTGCTTGCGAAGGCGGCATGTATACTTGACCAATTACTGTCCGTGTCAGTTTGCAGCCGATGTGCCCAGCACATTTTTCGCTGATGGCTAGTAATGAATTGCAGAGACAATTCCCAGTTCGTTGGATTGGACGTGGAGGAGATATGTCGTGGCCGGCTCGTTCGCCTGACTTGACGCCTCTGGACTTTTTCTTGTGTGGATTCGTAAAAGACATTGTTTATAAAGACATTCCAACTATACCTGAAGATACACGAGAGAGAATTGTCAGAGCATGTGCTTCGATAAGTGCCGAAGTGATAAAGAATACCATTCAATCCATGATAAAAAGATTGCAGCACTGCATTGATACCAATGGTCATCACTTCGAACACCTTCTGTAAATTGACATTCATGCCACCTATTCGACCTTCGTTGACATTCAAAGACCTTGCTGTTACACATTATTGGATTCGTCTCGATAGCCTCTATCAGAAAATAAGCACCAAACTATAGTATCCCATTAAAAAAAGTTGAACTTCATATTCTGACGCGACCCCACTTAGCAACAAAAAACCAACGTCATATTATGGCTCTCGTCGTTCCATGCAAAAATTGTCCCAGAAACTTTGCAGCTACTATCATACTTTCAGAGTTATTCTAGATGGCAATAGTTAGAGACTCACCCTGTATAAGACAAAGACTGTCTGACACAGTTGTTAGATTGGTTACTGCTGCTACAATGGTAGTTTATCGAGATTTAAGTGATCAGAATGAGATTTTCACTCTACAGCGGAGTGCGCGCTGATATTAAGCTTCCTGGTAAACTAAAACTGAGTGCCAGATCGAAACTAGAACTTAGGACCTTTGTCTTTCGTGGGCAAGTGCTCTGCCGAGTGAGCTACCCAAGCACGACTCACGACCCGTCCTCACAGCTTCAATTCTGCCATTATCGCGTTTACTACCTTCCAATCTTCACAGAAGCTTTCCTGCGGAACTTGCAGAACTAGCACTCATGGAAGAAAGGATACTGCAAAGACATGGCTCAGCCACAGCCTGGGGGATGTTTCCAGAATGCGATTTTCACTCTGCAGCTTACTTTGTACTGATATGAAACTTCCTGGCAGCTTAAAACTGTGTGCCAGACAGAGATTCGAAGTCAGAACCTTTGCCTTTCGCGGGTAAGTGATCACGCGCGAAAGGCAAAGGTCCTGACTTCGAGTCTCGGTCCAGCACACAGTTTTAATCTGCCAGGAAGTTTCAAGATTTAAGTGAGTTTGAACGTGGTGTTATAGTCGGTGCACGAGCGATGGAACACAGCATCTCCGAGGTAGCGATGAAGTGGGGATTTTCCCGTACGACCACTTCACGAGTGCACCGTGAATATCAGGAATCCGGTAAAAAATCAAATCTCCGACATCGCTGCGGCCAGAAAAAGATCCTACGAGAACGGGATCACCAATGACTGAAGAGAATCGTTGATCAACGTGGCAGAAGTGCAACACTTCCGCAAATTTCTGCAGATTTGAATGCTGGGCCGTCAACAAGTGTCAGCGAGCGAACATTTAACGAAACATCATCTTTATGGGCTTTCGGAGCCGACATTGGACTGTTAATGACTGGAAACATGTTGCCTGGTCGGATCAGTCTCGTTTGAAATTGAATAGAGGGGATGGACCTTTACGGGTATGGAGATAACCTCATGAATCCATGGACCTGCATGTCAGCAGGGGACTAAGCTGGAGGAGGCTGTGTAATAGTGCGGGACGTGTGCACGTGAAGTGATATGGGACCCTGATACGTCTAGATAGGACTCTGACAGGTGACACGTACATAAGCATCGTGTCTGATCACCTGTATCCATTCATGTCCATTATGCATTCCGACAAACTTGGGCAATTCCAGCAGGACAATGCGACACCCCACTCGTCCAAAATTCCTACGGCGTGGCTCCAGGAACACTCTTCTGAGTTTAAACACTTCCGCTGGCCACCAAACTCCCTAGAAATGAACATTATTGAGCATATCTGAGATGCCTTGCAACGTGCTGTTCAGAAAAGATCTCCACCCCCTCGCACTCTTAAGGATTTATGGACAGCCCTGCAGGATTCATAGTGTCAGTTCCCTCCAGCACTACTTCAGACATTATTCAAGTCGATCCCACTTCGCTTTGCGGCACTTCTGCGTGCTCGCGGGGGCCCTATGCATTATTAGGCAGGTATACTAGTTTGCTTGGCTTTTCAATGTATGAATAATGCAATTACAAATATCTGTCAGTCTATAAGATAGGTTTAAAGGGACATCATTGTTCTGCATTGTAATCAAAGATATGGTAGCATTTATGTATTACTGCCAGTTGTGAAACACGAATTGGTTCATTACGTGTTGTTGATAAATTAGCTGTCATATGTTGATATGCCTTGAAATAGACAATTAAGGTTTTTCCCAGTGCGTATTGTTTGGGTCAGGGAAAATCATTCTGCACAGACATTATTCTACTCGACACCCCTCCCACAGCAAGCAGGGTTTCTAGCGACGAGCAATAGGAAGTTTGGAAGGTAGGAGACGAGGTACTGGCAGAAGTAAAGCTGTGAGTACCGGGCGTGAGTCGTGCTTCGGTAGCTCAGTTGGTAGAGCACTTGCCCGCGAAAGGCAAAGGTCCCGAGTTCGAGTCTCGGTCGGGCACACAGTTTTAATCTGCCAGGAAGTTTCAGGACCAGTTATAGCTGCAAAGTGTTTGTTTCCAAGGGCTGGTTTTACGTTTACCCGGGTCTCCTCTCTTTTGGTGTGGCGTCCTCTTTACTATCCTGCTTCGATAAACCTTTCGGCGTCTGTGCTATCTGGGATTAACTAACATCAGCGGAGAACGGCGTGCGTGGGTCACCTGGTGCAAACTTTACAAACATACTTCGAGAACCTTCCAGAAATGATAAGTACCAAATAACAAACAATTGCTGTTGGTAGGATTGGACCTGGCGACTGGCAGCTCGGAAGCCACTGTCAGTGAACACTACGCCATATTGCATGCGTCACCGTTCGAGGCAGTACAGCGTTATTTATGAGCATATGTATATGTCTGAGTAGTGTCTGTTCTGTTGCCCACGTCCGACAGACACCATTCAGACGTATGCATTTGTGAAAAAAAAGGGTAATAGCTCTTCGTCGTTTGCTGCAGTGTGAATGCATAAATGTCATATGAACTCCTACGGGGATCAGGATTTACGAGTAGAAAGTTTAATGAACGAAACCATTGCAGCGTGCGAGAAGTTGGAAATTTGAGTCAGTCTGGGGCTCTGTCCGGATGCTCGAAGCGGTTAGGGTAACAGCTCATGAGAGGCGGAAAATCAGGCTTCAAGTCCCAATCCGGCAGAAATTTTAAACTTTGGCCATTTCGTTGCCACAATGCCCAGTGCGGTTAGTTGTTACGATTTCCCAACCAGCCTTTCCCTTTCCTACAATTCGCGTTAACTTATGAGCATGTAATACACAGTCACATTAGCCTGACCAACTGTCAAAAGTTTCAGTAATCCCCTTTTGAAGCGCGGACCACTGCGGAGATGCAGAAAGAGTCAGCGAGGTTCTGGAAGGTACCAACAGGCCGTGCCGTGTATGATTTCTCGCCCGAGGATGCATGACGCGAACAGCCCGATCGACGTGGTCCCACAGATTCTCGATTGGGTTTAAATACTGGAGTTCGGTGGCCAGGGAGTACAGTAAACTCGTCTGGTGTTCTTGGAACCACGCGAGTACACTGCGAGCTGAGTGAAAGCACGCTGCATTGTCCTGCTGGTAAATGTCGTACCGAGGAACGGCAAACTGCATTTAGGGGCGGACGTAGTCCTCGAAGATGGATGCATTCTTGTGTTGATCCATTCTGCCTTCCATAATGACGAGATCAGTACCGGCAGACGCCGAGTCGAGCGGACGCACCATCAGCGGTGGCAGCGGTAGCAGTTGTTTGATACACAGTAACTTAGTTTAGTGTCCGCCAGCGGTAGCTGAGTCGTCAGCGCGACAAAATGTCAGTCCTAAGCGCCCGGATTCGATTCCCAGCTGGGTCGGAGATTTTCTCCGCTCCGGGACTGTCCGCCCCGATAGCTGAATGGTCAGCGTGACGAACTGCCGTCGTAAGGAGCCCGGGTTCAGTTCCCGGCTGGGTTGGGGATTTTCTCCGCCCAGGGACTGGGTGTTGTGTTGTCTTCATCACCATTTCATCCTCATCCGGCGCGCAGGTCGCCCAGTGTGGCATCGAATGTAATAAGACCTGCACCGTAAGGGCCTCCGGGGCAATGTCGCCAAACGCTCATTTCCATTTTCCGTTCAAGGACTGGGTGTTGTGTTGTCCTCATCATCATCATTTCATCCCCATCGACGCGCAAGTCGCCGAAGTGGCGTCAAATGGAAAGACTTGCACCCGCCGAACATTTATTTTACTTAGTTTAGTTTCTGTTTTTCTTCTTTTTCACGTGCTTCTGCAAAGAACTATATCTGTGAATTTTATTGTATAGACTAGTGGGTAGCAAATTTCGCTAAGTTTTTGTTTTTGCGTAAATCTTGGTACATTTCCGTAAGAAGGCTTCTTAGTGTATTTTTCACGCCTCCAAAAGCTCCACGTCACGCCACTAAGATTAAATCTCGTACTGGTAGATAGCATATAATTTAGATCAGTACTTTCTAGTTGGCACACTTATCTCGTGCAGCAGCTTTTGGGTAAGCAGAGTTTCTAGAAACAGGTAACTGTAGATACCCTCACTTCAGCAGAGAAATTTATTTCAGTTTAAGAGGATATACTGAGAAACTTCAGAGCAATTTTGACTGTTTTTTATTCTCCTTGTTATATTTTACTTACATTCCAAACTCAGTAGCGCCATTAGAGATCTTATATCTATTGTTTACACAGTACAATATGGCTTGGGTTTGTGCTTGTTGTGTGCGGACACAAAGAGAATTGGCTGCTGTCCATAAACAGCTGGAAGTTGCGTTGGGTACCGTCGACATGCTCCTGGCGACATCGGGGCGTTGGTGGCGAGGTCTTCGACACCTTTGGTGCCATTGGAATCCCAGGGTGTCGCTGCATCCTCTGATACGCAACGTCTGACCGGTCCGTCCTCATTCAGTAATGGGTGGCGGACAGTGGTGGGTTCGCGCGTCACTGGGCAGAAGGCGAAAGAGGGAGCAGGTCGTGCTGCTGGTTCCCTACTCCAACAGGGACGAGGTGCTACCTAGCGTACATGATAACTCTGAGGCAGCACGGGATGACTCTCCTGTTGGGCCAGCAGACAATTTTCCCAACCAGTCCGGATAAGTGCGGAGGGTGGGTGTGCTTGTCATTGGTAGCTCAAATGTTAAGTGGGTGGCGGAGCCCCTCATGGAAATAGCACGCGAGACGAGAAAGAATGTCAGTGTGCACTCGCTATGTTTGCCAGGGGTCTCGTCCGTGACGTGCAGGAGGCCTGCCAACGGCTATCGAGCGCTCTGGGTGCAATCGGCTACATATAGCGGCATTTATTGGCACGCATGACGCCTGTCACTTGGATTCTGAGGGCATCCTCGGCTCCTTTCGGTGGTTGGCTGATTTGGTGAAGGCAATTAGCATCGCACAGGGGGTGCAGGCTCAGTTGTCTATTTGTAGCACTGTACCGCTGATTGTTCACGGTCCTCTGGTTTGGAGCAGAGCAGAAGGTTTAAACCAGAGCATCAGATGATTCAGACGGTATCCGATGCGAATTTCTTGACGTCCGCTATTGGGTGCAGAACTGTAGGGTTTCCCTTAATTGGTCAGGCGCGCACTACTCACAGGAAGCGGCTACTACGGTAGCAGAGTACGTGCGGCGTGCGCATGGGACTTTTTTAGATTAGACAAGCCATCCATTGGGATCAAAGACTATTTGCCTGATAAATTAGCCACAATTTCCTCAGAAAATGTTCGTCGTCGCAGATCACAGGTAGAAAAGGTTAATATAATTTTAGTAAACTGCAGAAGCATCCGTGGAAGGTCCCAGAATTAGTATCGCTTACTGAAAGCTATAATGCAGAGATAATATTAGGAACAGAAAGTTGGTTGAAACCAGACGTTAATGACAACGAAATCCTAAGGTCGGGTGGGAATATTTATCGGAACGGTAGGTTAGTTGCCGATGGGGGCTGCGCGTTTATTGCTGGACAACCTCTAGCGAGATTATCACGGATTCCGATTGTGAATTAATCTGGGTGAAGTTAAATATCAAAGATAGGTCAAAAATCGTAATCGGATGCTTTTACAGACCATCTCCATAAGGAGCTCTAGTGGTAGAGCGCTTCGGACAGAACTTGCAGAAGGTCGTTAATAATTTTCCTGACCATTCATTGTCATAGCGGTGACTTCAACTTGCCAAGTACAGATTGGGAATGCCAAGTTTGGTGCCAGAGACAGGGATTCGTGTGACATTGTTCTGGACGCCTTGTCCGAAAATTACTTTGGTCTGATAGTTAGAGAACCAACCAGTGACGGTATCGGCTTAGACCTCCTAGCAACAAACAGACCTAAACTTTTCGAATGAGTTAACGTAGAGGAAGGAATAAATGATCATAAGGCTGTGATAGTATCTATGAAAACAGTTCTTACAAAGAATGTCAAGAAAAGTAGGAAGATATTTTTGCTTTGCAAGAATGACAGGCAACTAAGTTCATAGTATCTGAGCAGTCATTACCAAATATTCGGTGATGAGTACGAGTGTGTGGAGACCAATTGGATAAATTGAAAAGCATTGTTCAAGACGCCCTAGACAAGTATGTTCCGAGTAAGGTCTTTTCTTTGTCATTAGTCTTCCGATTGGTTTGATGCGGCCCCCACGAATTCCTCTCCTGTGTCAACCTCTTCACCTCAGAGTAGCCCTTGCAACCTACGTCCTCAATTCTTTGCTGGATGTACTACAATCTCTGCCTTCCTCTACAACTTTTTCCCTCTACAGCGTCCTCTAGTACCATGGAAGTCATTCCTTGATGTCTTAACAGATGTCCTATCATCCTGTCCCTTCTCTTTGTCAGTGTTTTCCATATATTCCTTTCCTCTCCGATTCTGCGCAGACCTTCCTTATTCCTTACCTTACCAGTCTATATAATTTTCAACATTCTTCTGTAGCACCATATATATATATATATATTGCTTCGATTCTCGTCTGTTCCATTTTTCCCACAGTCCATGTTTTACTGCCATCCAATGCTGTGCTTCAAACGTACATTGCCAGAAATCTTTTCTTCAAAATAAAGCCAGTACTTGATACTGGGAGACTTCTCTTGATCACGAAAGCACTTCTTGCCATAGCTAGTCTGCTTTTGATGTCCTCCTCGCTCGGTACGTCATTGGTTATTATGTTGCCTAGGTAGTAGAATTCTTTAACTTCATCTACATCATGACCATCAATCCTGGTGTTAAGTTTCTTACTATTCTGATTTCTGATACTTCTCATTACTTTCGTCTTTCTTCGATTTACTCTCAGTTCATATTTTGTACTCATTAGACTGTTCATTCCATTAATAAGATCATGTAATTCTTCTTCACTTTCACTCAAGATAGCAAAATCATCAACGAATCCAACGAATCGCATCATCGATATCCTTTCACCTCGAACTTTGATTCCATTCTCGAATCTTTCTTCTATAACCATCACTGCTTCTTCAATGTACTGATTGAACAGTAGGGGCGAATGACCAAATCTCTGTTTTTTTTTTTTGTTATCAGTCTACTGACTGGTTTGATGCGGCCCGCCACGAATTCCTTTCCTGTGCTAACCTCTTCATCTCAGAGTAGCACTTGCAACCTACGTCCTCAATTATTTGCTTATCTTACACCCTTTTTAATCCGAGCAATTCGTTCTTGGTCGTCCACTCTTATCATTCCCTCTTGGCTCTTGTACATATTGTATATTATCCGTCTCTTCCTATAGCTTATCCCTATTTTTCTCAGAAATTCTAACATCTTGGATCATTTTACGTTGTCTTAAGGGATGGGAAAGACCCATCATGGTTTAATAGCCGTCTCAGGAAACTGCTACATAAATAAAGAGAGCTTCATCTCAGATTCAAGAGAACGAAAGTTTAGCTGACAAACAAAAGCTGAAGAAAGAGAAAATGAGCATAAGGAGAGCAACAAAAGCATTCGATGACTTTGAAAGTAAAACTTCGTCAGTCGGATCTGAGTAAAGATCCTAAGAGGTTTCGGTCGCGTGTAAAATCAGAAAGTGGTTAAAATCATCTATTCCCTCACTCAGTGACCATATTGGCACTGAAACGGTAGATAACAGAGAGAAGGCTGAAATACTGAATCCGTATTCCGAAATAGCTTCACAGCAGAAGATCGTAACAAGATCCCTCCTTTCAGTCGTCGTAGAAATGTCAAAATGCCTGAAATTGAGATAAGCTATCGCAGACTGGAAAAACAACTACAATCACTGAGTAGTGGAAAGGCGACAGGTCCAGATGAGACAACCATAAGATTGGTGTGACGAACAGCAGCTGGCTCTTAATGTAGAAAAACGTCTGTTAACGCATGCAAGTAGGAAAAACGAACTGTTAATGTTCGGATACAGCATTAGTAGTATCCTGCTTGACACAGTCACATCGTTTAAATATCTGAGCACAACGTTGAGAAGCGATATGAAGGGGAACGAGCATGTGATATTGTGGTAGGGAAGGCTAATGGTGGACTTCGGCTCATTGGGAGAATTTTGGGACGGTGTGGTTCATCCGTAAAGGAGACTGCATACAGGACGCTAGTGCGACCTATTCTTGTGTACTGCTCGAGTGCAATTCAGAGGCGAGCTGCTAGATTTTTTACAGGTAGGTGCGATCAGCAAGCAAGTGTTATGGATACGTTTCGGGAGCTCAAGTGGAAATCCTCAGAGGGAAGAAGACATTCAGATGGAAGAACACAACTGAGAAAGTTTAAAGAACCGGCATTTAAAGTTGACTGCAGAGCTATCTTACTACCGCCAACATACGTTTCACGTAACGGCCACGAAGGTAAGATACGAGTAATTAGTGCTCATCCGGAGGTGTACAGACAGTCGTTTCTCCCTCGCCCTATCTGCGAGTGGAACAGGATAGGAAACGACTAGTTATACAGAGTTCCCTCCGCCACGCACTGTAAGGTGTCTTGCGGAGTATGTATATAAATGCTGATTCTACAAAGATTATGCGAAAGAATTTTCTTCCCTTCTAGCAGTAATTTATCGTACATCGATTCAGCAACGAAAGGTACCTCACGACTGGAAGAAAACGCAGGTCATTCCCTCTTTTAAGAAGGGCCGTAGGACAGATGCGCATAATTATAGACCTATATCGTTGACGTCATTCTGTTGCAGAATTATGGAACATGTTTTCTGCTCAAGAATTATGACGTTTTTGGAGAATGGAAGTATCCTCTATAAAAATCAACATGGATTCCGTAAACAGAGATCCTGCGAAACTCCGCTCGCTCTGTTCCCCCATGAAATCCACAGCGCCATAGACAACGCCGCTCAGGCTGATGCCGTGTTCCTTGACTTCAGAAAGGCATTTCTCACCGTCAGGTACTGCCGTTTTATGAAAAGAAGTAAGAGCTTATGGAGTGTCCGAGCAGATCTGCGACTGCATTCAGGACTTCCCTGCAGATAGAACTCAACACGTTGCTATTAACGGTACAAAATTGACAGATGTAAAGGTAATTTCCGGGGTACGGCAAGGAAACGTGATAGGACAGTTACTGTGTACAATATATATAAATAACATAGTAGAAAACGTCGGATGCTCTTTAAGGCTGTTCGCAGATGATGCGGTTGCCTATAAGAAAGCAGCAACGCCAGAAGATAGTAACGATTTGCAAAATGTTCTCCAGAGAAATGATGAATGGTGCAGGCTCTGGCAGTTTAACCTGAATGTAAATAAATGTAACATACTGCGCATACACAGAAAAAGAAATCCACTACTGTATAGCTACACTATTGATGACAAACTGCTGGAAACAGCATCAACCGTAAAACATCTAGGAGTAACTATCTAGAGCGATCTTAAGTGCAGTGACCACATAAAACGAACAGTAGGAAAACATAGCAGACAGATTCAGAGGAAGAATCTTAAGGAAATGTAACTCATCCATGAAGGATGTGGTTCATAAGGCGCTTGTTTGGCCTATTCTTGAGTATTGTTCATCTGTCTGGGATCCATAAGAGGTAGGACTGATAGAAGAGGTAGAGGATCCAAAGAAGAACGGTGCGTTTCGTGACGTGATGGTTTAGCCGGAGCGAGAGCATTACGGAGATGATCAACAAACTCCACTGGAAGACGTCACAAGAGAGGCGTTGTGCGTCACGGAGAGATTTATTTTTGAAATTTCGAGAGAGCACTTTCCGGAAAGAGTCGGACAACATATCACTTTCTTCCACATATGAATTATGCCGATACTAAATCAATTGCTAAATCCAAAATCACTTGATAATTAAATCAAATTACTGCAAAATAGGACATTTAGTTTAACAAAACTTACATATAATACAAAGAAGAAGTCCTCTTAATGCCTCGAGGAGAAATTAGAGTCAATCCAGAGGCTAACCGACTATAATTCTTCCCATACGCTATTCGCGAATGGAACGGAGTTGGAGGGCTCGGTTGATGGTACAAGGAGCTCAGAGCCATTTTTTTTAAGACGTTTCACGCCGATGGACCATAAAACGTGTTTCATCTGAAAAGACCTCTCAGTGGACATCCATCTGCGGTACTGGTGTACAAAGTGGTGCTCACCGCCGACGAACAGCAGTCAGCATGGGTGCATGAACCGGGCGCCAGCTACGGAGGTCCATATGCAGCGCCATCCGCTGAACAGTCATTGAAGAGACACTGCTGGTAGCCTCTGGTTCATCTGGGTGTTCAGTTACTCAACAGTTGCACATCTATTCGTCCATACACATCGCCCCAGCCATCGTTCACCCCTGTCGTCTACCTTTATTGCCCATCGTGCACCACAGTTGCCTATGTACCGGTTCCCGATAGCGCCATTTTTCCATATATAATATACATTAGCCACGGAGGCACGCGAACAAACTTTCCAAAATGCTTCTACTCTTTGAGCTAAAGCTAATGATCATGCCCTTTTCAATTTCACATAAATTCCTCCTTTTCCGCATTACGACAACGACTGCACTGTTTTCCGCGTCCTCCGGCACACACTTTTCGTACCCTCTACTGTTTGTGTTTCTTCTTGCCGTCTGAGAGTGGATATTGCACTCTGGCGTCGAACATATACTATGTGATCAAAAGTATCCGGACACACCCAAAAAACATACATTTTACATGTTAGGTGCAGTGTGCTGCCACCTGCCGCCAGCTACTCCATATCAGCGACCTCAGTAGTCATTAGACATCGTGAGAGAGCAGAATGGGGCACTCCGCGGAGCTCACTGACTTCGAACGTGGTTAGATGGTTCGGTGTCACTTGTGTCATACGTCTGTACGCGAGATTTCCACGCTCCTAAACATCTCTAGGGCCACTGTCTCCGATGTGATAGTGAAGTGGAGAAGTGAAGAGACACGTACAGCACAAAGGCGTACAGGCCGACCTGACGTGACTGACAGACTGCCAACAGTAGAAGACGGTCGTAATGTGTAATAGGCAAACATCTATCCAGACCATCACACAGGAATTCCAAACCGCATCAGGATCCACTGCAAGTGCTATGACAGATAGGCGGGAGGTGAGAAAACTTGGATGTCATGGTCAAGCGGCTCCTCATAAGCCACACATCATGTCGGTAAATGCCAAACGACGCCTCCCTTGGTCTAAGGAGCGTAAACATTGGACGACTGAAAAGTATAAAAACGTTGTGTGGAGTGACGAATCACGGTACACAATGTGCCGATCCGATGGCATGATGTGGGTATGGCGAATGCCCGGTGAACGTCATCTGCCAGCGTGTGTGGTGCCAACAGTAAAATTCGGAGGCGGCGGTGTATGGTGTGGTCGTGTTTTTCATGGAGGGGTCTTGCACCCCATGTTGTTTTGCGTGGTACTATCACAGCACAGGCCTACACTGATGTTTTAGGCAGCTTCTTGCTTCCAACTGTTGAAGAGCAATTCGGGGATGGCGATTGCATCTTTCAACACGATCGAGCACCTGCTCATAATGCACGGCCTGTGGTGGAGTAGTTACACGACAACAACATTCCTGTAATGGACTGGCCTGCACAGAGTCCTGACCTGAATCCTATAGAACCGCTGTGGGATGTTTCGGAACACCGACTCCGTGCCAGGCCTCATCGACCGACATCGATACCTCTCCTCGGTGCAGCACTCCGTGAAGAAAGGGCCCGCATTCCCCAAGAAACCTTCCAGCACCTGACTGAACGTATGCCTGCGAGAGTGGAAGCTGTCATCAGTGTTAAGGGTTTGCCACCGCCATACTGAATTCCAACATTACGGATGGAGAGCGCCACGAACTTCTAAATGATTTTCAGCCAGGTGTCCGGATACTTTTGATTACATAGTGTAGGTTGTGGTCACACAAATGTGACTAAATTATGTACAAGTAAATGTGTGATCGCATATGACGCTATCGACTGACAGAGAGTGAGGCAGCTAGGACAGGCCAACCCAGATATATCGAGAATGAATAAGTATATCGAGGTGGGGTTTTCGCTAAGCTATAGCGGACAATATGACGAATTTCTTGACACTCGCATGTGATTTTTGTCGTTTATAATCGTCGAATTACGACATCGAATTTTTTTTCCTAATGGGACAGTACACTTTTTTCTGTGGCATTAGAAAGAAGATTCTAAAAGAACTTCAACGACATAATATATTTGGGACTTGATAAAGTAGTTTCAAGATAACAGCATCCCAAACTACTGTTTTACCGTCAGGAGAAGAGGTCCCACTAACGTCTGTCCTACTACACAAATGTAAGCAGACACCCAGCTGAGGTACTGTTCGTGTGCTTACCATCACAGCTGTCATATGAAGTGCTCAAAATGTTGAACTCGAGCACCGCTGCAACCTATAAAGTGATTCTGGAGAAACAATATAGCACGTTGAATTTCCTGTGGGGTTAAGTGCAGCACAGGCCCGTGTTATAAGACATTTCATTCCTTCGGCAATCGTCGGTGTTTCCAAAGATAACTCTTGTTTTAATTTTCGATACAGATAAAAGTACAGGGATGTTAAAATGGTGAGTATGCAGAACATTTTGCATTTCTTGAACGACCGTTCAAATACTCCTTAAATGTTCTCTTGCGTGTGCGGAATGGGAGGGACATCCGTCATGCTGGTACTATACAGTCTTCCAATAATTGCGCCAGTAGCATACCTTAGGAGCTCGAAATACTTGAGTGCATTTGATTCCCTTGGGGATGGAAATTTTTGGTACTCTTGAATTAATCAGGAAGAAGGTTTGTAGTGACATTTATTTAATTGAAATCACAAACTGAAATCTTAATGTGCAAATATTATCAAAACATGCCATGGGAGTTTAAGGTACTCTTGAATTAACCACTAGGAGAGCTCATAGGGACATTTATTTAATTCACTGAAACCACAAATTGAAGTCATAACATGCAAACATTATCAAAAGCTGACTCTTGGGATAATCTGTTCCTCCACAGTAACCAGTAATTCCATAAAGGGACAACAGAATGATACACAAGTATTTGTGAGAACAGCTGATCCCCATTAAAACCAAAAACATGTAGAATCCTCCATACCATAAATTCCGAACATCCTCTCCCTCACCCGACTTAAAATTAAGAAACTGCCAGAGGTGACTCTGCCATAAAATAACCAACAATAACCTTATTTCATATTGCTAAAAACACCTATTAACGAATGCTTACAACTACACACATCAAAAGAAGTTTTGCATCGCCTCGGTTCCGAGAGTTCCGGAACCTGTATAGAAAATTGGAATAGAAATCAACATAAACATCATTTCCGCCCTTTTTATTGCTCATGAAAACCACACATTGCATGTTATACCAAACTATAGCAAGACCTTCAGAGGTGGTGGTCCAGATTTCTGTACATACCGGTACCTCTAATACCCAGTAGCGCGTCCTCTTGCATTGATGCCTGCCTGTATTCGTCGAGGCATACTATCCACGAGTTCATGAAGGCATTGTTGGTCCAGATTGTCCCACTCCTCAACGTCGATTCGGCGTAGACCCCTCAGAGTGGTTAGTGGATTCACGTCATCCACAAACAACCCTTTTCAATCTATCCCAGGCATGTTCGGTAGGGTTCATGTGTGGGGAACATGCTGGCCACTCTAGTTGAGCGATGTCGTTATCCTGGAGGAAGCCATTCACAAGATGTGCACGATGGGGGCGCGACTTGTCGTCCATCAAGACGAATGCCACACCAATATGCTGCCGATATGGTTGCACTATCTGTCGAGGGATGGCATTCATGTATTGTACAGCAGTAACGGCGCCTTCCATGACCACCAGCGGCGTACGTCGGCCCCACGTAATGCCACCCCAAAACAGCATGGAACCTCCACCTTGCTGCACTCGCTGGACAATGTGTCTAAGGCGTTCAGCCTGACCGGGTTGTCTCCAAACACGTCTCCGACGATTGTCCGGTTGAAGGCATATGCGACATTCATCGGTGAAGAGAACGTGATGCCAATCCTGAGCGGTCCATTCGGCATGTTGTTGGACCCATCTGCTCCTCGCTGCATGGCGTCGTGGTTGCAAAGATGGACCTCGCTATGGATGTCGGGAGTGAAGTTGCGCATCACGCAGCCTATTGCGCACAGTTTGAGTCGTAACACGACGTCCTATGGCTGCACGAAAAGCATTATGCAACATGGTGGCGTTGCTGTCAGGGTTCCTCCGAGCCACAATCCGTAGGTAGCGGTTATCCACTGCAGTAGTAGCCCTTGGGCGGCCTGAGCGAGGCATGTCATCGACAGTTGCTGTCTAGGCATGGTTAAACTACAGACAACAGTAGCCGTGTACCTCCTTCTTCGTGAAACGACTGGAACTAATCGGCTGTCGGACCCCCTCCGTCTAAGAGGCGCTGCTCATGCATAGTTGTTTACATCTTTGGGGGGGGGGGAGGGGGGGGTAGTGATATATCTGAATAGTCAAAGGGACTGTGTCTGTGATACAGTATCCACAGTCAACGTCTACCTTCAAGAGTTCTGGGAACCCGGGGTGATGCAAAACTTTTTTTGATGTTTGCACATGCATAAGACATTAGTATAACCGACTGCGATTCACTTAACGTATCTTTAATTGATGAGACAGTGCGTCCGGTATAATTCCATAACCGTATCTCCGAGTGAGAACATTTCCAAACATGTCATGCATGCAGTTGATCAAGAACCAGTAGTCCTTCACGCGTATTCCTGATTTCATCATCCTCACAGCTCCCTGTCCCAGCGGGTCAGATCGAAGATTAACACACAAGAACTCATACGACGCGCGCGATGTGAATAGCACTCAACTATAGTACCTCATTTGCAATGTCGTTATCAGTGCTTCAGAGACCGTGAAACTCTCTGCTAGTACCACACCAGCCATTGTTCTAAAAATCAAGCGACAACAGGATGCTCATAAACACAACTTGTATAAACTGCTGGCCACAATCCAAAGTTCCATGTTAGTACCAATTAACCTTTGCATTACTTTTCTAAAATCCATATATCATACGATTTCAGACAATACAGCGACGCTCAACCTCTTACTGCAACACAACTTCGTCATTTCTCTTAGCGAACTGAACACCGTTCCCCAGTCCACCGTTTCTCGCCACAGCACGCCAAACACGCTTTCTGCGGTTGCCACTCGTAGGCTACTTTCCCAGCTGCCACGCCGCCTTGTGGCTCCGCCCCGAAGGAAAAGGATGCTAGACACTAATTTAAAACGCCAGTCGATTAGCAAAATCATGACAGCCGGCACATACTGCCCCCGTTAATTCCATAGCTTCCCTCCCACCTAAACAACAGGGCCAAGATAAAGTTTTTGATAAAATATCGTGCTGAAAGTGCTCCGAACAAATCCGATATGTGAGGAAACCGAACGATGGACCTATCAGATCCCTTTTATTGTGCCACTTACATGTAGTTATCATTGTTAGCAAAGTGGTTATCGCCAAGCGTGAACGTGCGTAGTTTTCCTTTCAGTTCCTCCTCCATGGGGAATAGGCAGAATGCCAGCTTTTTGATTCACAGAAAATCTAATTATAAATCAATACTTAAATACACAGCTCTAAAATCGGCAGTATATTGCAAACGATATTTTTACACGCAGGTACGACGATATATCTTGCGCTATATGTCGATATATCGGGACTTTTTCTGATCTATCGAGAGCCGGTAGTGATGCGTTTTTAAATATCGATATATCGGATTCCCGATATTTTCTAAAATATCAGCAGTCCTACTGCTACTCGGCGGCTACTTTCCCAGCTGCCACGCCGCTAGGGAAAGGACGCTAGACACTTGCTTAAAACCTCACTCCATTCGCAGAATCGTGCCAACCGGCACATACTGCTCCCGTTAATTCCACGACCTCCTCCTCTTCCAAACAACAGGGTTAGGACCCACAGGACCAGAACTTAGGGTGCATCTTGGTTCCACTTCTTCGCCTGGGAAAGATGAGCCCGAATGCTATGTCACGCACCGGCATCGAACAGAAGTAAGCTAATGTGATCCTAACAAATCTGCCACTCGATTTTTTTTTCTTTTTGAGTCATGAGTCTTCTGACTGGTTTGATGCGCATGTTGACTTGTCCATGGTTTGTAAGCGATGCTTCTTCCTTTAACAAAATTTTGCATAGATAAACAGCATAGCTTTGCACCTTTCGTAGATAAAATTTGGAGAATTCCAACCAATTTTGGAAATTACCTGCATGAAGCTGTAGTTGCAGCGAAATGTGAAGAGGATAAAATGCGATGGAATGTAGTTTTTGCAGAACAGTCGTGTGGTTGGTGCTTCTCGTACTTCCGAGATGCCGCTTAGTGACATTTGCATTGTGTTACTGCTGTTAAAATGTTAGTTTCATATCTTTCATCAGCTGCTCCTCTTTTTCCTTGTTGTATCTTATTCTCCACTCTTACAGTTTCTAGGATCATTTTATAATGTTTTCAAAGACAATACCCTGATATGTGGTTGTGAGTTGACAAGTTTCTGACGCAATTATTTAGATCTGAAGAAGATCCATAGTGATCAAAACGTAATCTAATTGAAAATGTGCAACTGAGACGGAACAATAAATGAGAATTATCTTTATGATCCTGAGTGCTTGGTACTGTCTGGATACTGCTCAGCATATAACCACACCGCTCATCTAATAGTTTGCCAATATTCGCCATAAACGATGTTAATCTTTCTCGACTGTCGTATACATTGTGAATGTCGCAATAGCTTAACCTGCAAGTTATCTGATTGTACAACAGCAGAACACAGACCGATGAGCTTCAAGCGCGTAGGTTAACACGAGAACCATACCTGAGTTACGTGTTTGTTTTCATTCGGTATAAAGACAGACGTTTGTAAAAGCCCTTATCCTGACGGCGGACAGAGGTTTGCGGAGCCTTTATCTCGATATTATTTGTTCAAGTCTCATACATGTTACGTCACTGAAGTTCCATAAGAAGCTTCTTTACAGTGCCACAGAAAAAGAATGAAATAGTTCCATTATAAAAAGAACAATGTCGATGTCGTATTTCGGCGACTATGAACGATGAAAATAACTTGCTAACATCAGGAAAGCCGCTATATTGTCCGCTATAACTGGGTTAAAAAACACCTCGATACATTTATCATTCTGGATACAATTTGGGTGGTCTGTCTAGCGCTTCCCCTGTATTTGTGTGTCCTTCAGTCAGTGCATCAGTATGCTACATAGTACAACAATTTTACAAACGTGTTAACTGACATCAAATAATGTTGACTTAATAGACTATCCACAACATACATACACTATGTGATCAAAAGTATCCGCACACCCGGCTGAAAATCACTTACAAGTTCGTGGCGCCCTCCATCGGTAATGCTGGAATTCAGTATGGTGTTGGCCAAACCTTAACATTGATGACAGCTTCCACTCTCGCAGGCATATGTTCACTCAGGTGCTGGAAGGTTTCTTGGGGAATGGCAGCCCATTTTTCGCAGAGTCCAGCACAGAGGAGCGGTATCGATGTCGGTCGGTGAGGCCTGGCACGAAGTCGGCGTTCCAAAACACCATACAGGAGTTCTATAGGATTCAGGTCAGGACTCTGTGCAGGCTAGTCCATTACGGAGATGTTATTGTCGTGTAACCACTCCGCCATAGCGCCGTGCATTATGAGCAGGTGCTCGATCGTATTGAAAGATGCAATCGCTATCCCCGATCTGCTCTTCAACAGTGGGAAGTAAGAAGCTGCTTAAAACATCAGTGTAGGCCTGTGCTGTGATAGTACCACGCAAAACAACATGGGGTGCAAGCCCCTCCATGAAAAACATGACCACCATACACCGCCGCCTCCGAATTTTACTGTTGGCACCACACACGCTGGCAGATGACGTTCACCGGGCATTCGCCATACCCACACCCTGCCATCTGATCGCCACGTTGTGTACCATGATTCGTCACTCCACACAATGTTTTTCCACTGTTCGATCGTCCAATGTTTACGCTCCTTACACTAAGCGAGGCGTCTTTTGGCATTTACCGGAGTGATGTGTGGCTTATGAGCAGTAGCTCGACCATGAAATCCAAGTTTTCTCACCTAACTGTCATAGTACTTGCAGTGGTTCATGATGCGGTTTGGAATTCCTGTGTGATGGTCTGGATAGATGTCTGCCTATTACACATTGCGACCGTCTTCAACTGTCGGTGGTCTCTGTCAGTCAAGAGACGAGGTCTGCCTGTAAGCTTTTGTGCTGTACGCGTGTCTTTACGTTTCCACTTCACTATCACATCGGAAACAGTGGACGTAGGGATGTTTAGGAGTGTGTAAATCTCGCGTACAGAAGTATGACAAGTGACACCCAACCACCTGACCACGTTCGAAGTCCGTGAGCTCCGCGGAGCGCCCCATTCTGCTCTCTCACGGTGTCTAATCGTTGGGTGTGTCAGGATACTTTTGATCACATAGTGTATATACTCGTATATAAGCTGCGCAACCTAATTAAAATGTCTCTTTTTGAAACCCATTACCGTGCAGAAGTTTGAAATTTGCCTCAAATGTGCCGGCAATCTTCGTCTATAATGGTGCAAAAGCATAGGGCCCTGCAATCTCATCCTGGGGCTCGCGACATTTCAAACAGCAAGGTAAGGACTTATGGGAGAAAAGCACCAGAGCTGAGAAGTTTATATGAGTTGTGAGGTGTGTTAATGATGTCACATTGGCACTAAATTTTACCACTACTCTGGCCAACGTCACCGTGGACGTGTCACGAGATGTGAAAGTCGTCAACGCCCTCTTACCCAAATTTCACCCCTTCCTTTGACGCCTGTGCGATGGAGGTCAGAACTGGAACGTCTAGCGTTGAAACCACACGGTTTTCTTATGGATGGCTGAGGAAAACTTTTCGGACACACCGCTGCTCAGAATCGACACGAAAAGGTCTTCGGAGACGGCCAAAAGGGCATCAATGAAACCATCCCTTCCCTTTGGATGTTGTTTCCCATATGTTTCGCGGTCAAAAGTGACATTTCGATGAAAACAGGACGACGTTGTTGACACCATACGACACTTCTAACACCCCCCTCCCCTACCTCAAAATGATTCACCCCTTCTCTAAGGACGTCCTAAGGCTGGCACCCAGTTGAACGTGATCTGTAAATACACTATAACCATTCCATGCACTCATTATGTATTGTTTCATCAATAAATTTCGAACGAATTGAATAAGCCTCGCCATGCTGAAACACCCAGAGTGATAGTGTAGCCACCGTAGGTGGCAATGCTGTCACTCATTGTGGACTGCAGTCGATCATAAATGTAGCGAGTACTGTCTTGGGATACCTTATCCCACAGCTGGTCGATGTTTTCGACTAGCTGTCAGAAGCCTAAGCAACCACCTTTTGCAGCGGTTACCACTGCGAGACGTGCAGAAAGAGAGTGAGGTTGTGCACGGCACGGACAGAGATGTTGGAACCACGCCGATTCCAGTGCCGTGGCCAGCTGCCTAGGTTTCTCGTTTGAGGATGCGTGGCGCGAACAGCCGGACCGACGTGGCGCCACAGATTCTCGTTGGGCTGGCCTGGTGGCCAAGGGAGTACAGTAAACTCGTCTGGTGCTCTTAGAATCACGCACCTACACTGCGAGTTGTGGCATGTTGCATTGTGCACCTGGTAGATGCCATGGTGCTGAGGAAAAAAACTGTTTGTAGGGGTAGACATGGTCCCGCCCCTAAAGAAGTCGTCTTGATTGGCCTGGTTTTCAACATTTCCGCCACTGTCTCAGCATGGCGTGCTTTTTGAATGGATGTGAGCAGTCGCGGAACCACCATACAGCGACCTTGATCATAAAAATGTCGTGCAAGAGGTTCAAAACTGGTTTATGTGCGATTTTTGTTTTTTCCACTGTCGCCTCGATTGGGATATGCCATTCGCCAGACACCAGAGCCCCCACTTCTATGAGATTGCCAGTTCTTCAAAAAGATGGTCTGTCATTTACAGAAAATATGAGCGTAGGCTTCAATTTAGAATGGTACGTCTCCTCCAGCACTCGGCATTTCCCCTACAGTGCCTGCCCGTAGCCCCCACCACTACTGCTTTCTCCACACGTGCCCTGCTGTCTCCGCATCTAGCGGCCACTGCACGTACTATATCTGTCGTCTGTCCGACTGTTAAAAACCCTTTTCCTCACAAATGTGTAGACGTTTCTACACTGAGAGCCGGAGAAACGAGTACAACAGCCTAATATCTTATAGGGCCCCTGTGAGAACGCAGAAGTGCCACAACGCGACGTGGCACCGACTCGACTAATGTCTGAAGTAGTGATGGAAGGAATTGACACTATGAATGCTGCAGGGCTGTTCATAAATCCGTATGAAAGGGTGGAAATATCTCCTGAACAGCATGTTGCAATGCATCCCAGATATGCTCAATAATGTTCATGTCTGGAGAGTTTGGTGGCCAGCGGAAGAGTTTAAACTCAGAAGAGTGGTCCTGGAGCTACTCAGTAGCAATTGTGGACCTATGGAATGTCGCATTGTCCTTCTGGAATTGCCCGTCCGTCGGAATGCACAATAGACATGAATGGGTGCAGGTGATAAGACAGGATGCTTACGTACATGTCACCTGTCAGGGTCGAATCTAGACGTATCAGGGGTCCCATATCACTCCAACTGCACACGGCCCACACCATTACAGAGCGTCCACCAGCCTGAACAGTCCGTTACTGGCATGCAGGGTTCATGGATTCATGAGGTTGTCTCCATACCCGTACACATCCATCCGCTCGATACAATTTGAAACGAAACTCGACCGACCAGAGAACATGTTTCCAGTAATCAACAATCCAGTGTCGGTGTTGACGGGCCCAGGCAAGGCATAAAGCTTTGTGTTGTGCAGTCATCAAGGGTACACGAATGGGCATTCGGCTCCGAAAGCCCGTATCGATGATGTTTCGTTGAATTGTTCACGCGCCAGACACTTGATGGCCCAGCATTGAAATCTGCATAAATTTGCCGAAGGCTTGCACTTCTGTCAGGTTGAATGATTCTCTTCAGTCGCCGTTGGTCCCGTTCTTGCAGGGTCTTTTTCGGGCCGCAGAGATGTCGGAGATTTGATGTTTTATTGGATTCGTGATATTCACGGTACACTCGCGAATTGGTCGTTCAGGAAAATCCACACTTCATCACTACCTCGGAGATGCTGTGTCTCATTGCTCGTGCGCCGACTGTAACACCACGTTCAAATTCATTTAAATCTTGATAACCTGCCATTGTAGCAGCAGTAATCTCTCTAACAATTGCGCCAGACACGTCTTGTCTTATATAGGTGTTGCCGACCGCAGCACCGTATTGGCTCTGAGCACTATGGGACTTAACATCTGTGGTCATCAGTTCCCTAGAACGTAGAACTACTTAAACCTACCTAACCTAAGGACATCACACACATCCATGCCCAAGGCAGGATTAGAACCTGCGACCGTAGCAGTCACGCGGTCAGCACCGTATTCTGCCTGTTTACATATATCTGTATTTGAATACGTATGTCTATACCAGTTTTTTTTTTTTTTTGGCGCTTCAGTGAATTAGTAATTTATACCCGATACTAATATCTACGGTCCCTTGGGCGGTGTAAAGAAGTAAGCTTCTTGTCCACTGCAATCAAAAGGTACAGCCACTCCTGTCACATATTTTGATACTCACAAACTCACTCATAATCACCTGTAAGGTACTTCCCATTCACCTATAATCATGAAACTGGACAAGAAGTAAGGTTTCACAGTACAAGTAGAAGAAAAGATTTGAAAATTGTTATTTATAATTAAGTCACATAGCAAATATTTCGTTTCTCATTTGCATTGCGACTTCTGGCTTAAAATTAAAACATTTTCGAAAGACTTGAAATTCTCAGGACCGATATCTCACTAGTGTCAGTGTCCATAACAGTCAGAAATCGTTGAGATTCTCGATCCCCTATAGGACGGACCGTCTATATTCATAATTAAGGCTGTACGGAACCTCAGAGTCCTATTCGCAACTGTGCATTTTTTTTCTCAGTCATCAGTCTTCAAGCGTGTTTGATGCGGCCCACCACAAATTCCTCTCCTGTGCCAACCTCTTCATCTGGGAGCTGCACTTGCACCCAATTTCCTCAGTTATTTTTTCTCTGTCTTCATTTACAGTTTTCACTCTCCATAGCTCCCAGGAGTGCCATGAAAGTTATTCCCTGACGTCTTAATACATATCCTGTCTCTTCTTCCTCTCAATGGTTTCCCACATGTTTCTCTCTTCGCGATTCCACGTGGGGTCCCCACATTTCTTATCAGTGCACATAAATTTCCAAATACTTGCGTAGCACCACATCTCAAACGCTTCTATTCTCTTCCTTTCCAGTTTTCATGCAGGCTAGAATTCATTTGCATACAATATTGTGCTCCAAAACAACATTCACAGAAATTTCTTCCTTATTTTAATGTAGAGGTCTGACACACGTTCCTTTGGTGAGGACTGCTCTCTTTACCTTATCTAGTCTACTTCTTATGTCCCTCTTGATTCGTCTGCCATGCGTCATTTCTCTGGGAAGGTAGCAGAATTCCTTCCGTTCTTCCAATCAATTTGAATGTTAAGTTTATCGCTAATGTCATTTCTGGTACGTCTAATTATTTTCGTCTTTCTTCGGTTTGCTCTCAGTCCGTAGTGTGTTCTCTATCTGTTCAGTCCATTCAATTGTGTGCTCTATCGGTACATTCCATTCAACAGTTCCTGTGATACTTCCTCACGTTCACTGAGAATAGGAATGTCATCAGTAAACCTTATCGTTCAATCCAGCGCTGGATCATTTAATCCCGTCATTGTTCTTTATGTATGAACTAAACGGCAGGAGCAAAAGACTGCATCCCTGCCACACACCGTCAGGTGGCTTGTGGAGTATGGATGTAGATGTAGATATAATGTGAGCACGTCGTTCATAGTCTTCCATTCTCATTTTTCCGTTTTGGCCTTGCACATTATTGCATATTACCCGTCTTTTCCTATATGTTACATTTATTTCTGAGAGGTACGAACATCTTGCATCATTTTATATTTTCGTGTGCTTTTTCTATTTCGACAAGTCCTACGAACTCATTCTCTAGACTTGCTTTCATTATCAAGAGCAATGTAAGACCAACCTCTCTTGTGTATTTACCTGTCCGAAATGCTGTAAATGAGAAAATAATTTTTTTATTGAGATTTAATACAACATAATACGAGTTGTTTCTCGCACCCTTGCTTCCAAAGTCGCTTGTCTTCCACACTTTCGCCTACAAATTTCTCTTTGACATAGCTCTTCTTACCACATCTTCCCACGACATTTTCGGGTGACTTCTATTAGTGGGAATACAGTCATTATCTTTTCAAGCCATATGCCCTCGCTCAAACGGCGTACATGCACATACTGTCTCAATCGCTTTGCTTCGATCGTATCCGTTATAGTGCTGCCCAGGTTCGGTGTCTTACGTATGTCTTCATTTTTAACTTCATCCCGTAGTGTCAGCCTACAGAAACACTTCCAAAATCTGATCTTCACTGACAAAAAGTAATGTTAATTCTTTTACTTATTTCCCAGTTTTCTGCTCCATATGTTGCTATAGTTTTTACAATAGTTTTAAACGTTCTGATCTTCGTTTTTATCTACATTACCGAGTTAGCACACTAGACTTGCATTCGGGAGGATGACTGTTCAAAACTGCATCCGGCCATCTGATTTAGGATTTCCCTAAATCGCTCCAGGAAAATGCCGGGATGGTTCCATTGAGAGGCCACGGCCCATTTTCTTCCCCATCCTTGAAACAATCCGAGCTTATGTCCCATCTCTGGTGACCTCAGTGTTGACGAGACGTTAGACCCCTATCTTCTTTCCTTCCTTCCATTTGTTTGCTTCTTCTCATATTGGCCAATGCACCTCTTAATTTCGCTTTCACTGGATTCATCTTCGTTAATATTACAAGAGTTCACAAATCTTACTTCCTCAAAATCTAATTTGAGGTTTTGACTCACTTCCCCAGCACCAAATATTCGGTTTTCTACAAATCAATGGTTAAACCCCATTTTGACATCCTTTGAGTAACTTCCTAACCATCTAGTTTCAGTCATTCATTCTTCTCAATTACTTGGTCATCACCAAAATACAAAGTAAAGACCTTTTCATCACTTTAACGACATTTCCATACCACGACAAGGAATGTCTTCATAGCCTAAGGCAGATTTCGAGTAAATTTTAATCCAGCGGAAAAATAATCCTGTTGGAGCTCAAAAAAGATGAATATGTTCCTCTTTAAAAGACTCTGACGGGAAATGCAGAACCAGCTACGTCAATTCTCTTTCCGCCATCCTCACCAAAAAAATTCGACAGTGTATCTTTGTAGTTCAGCCTTCATACTCAGCATCTCCCTGTCACTGCCACTTTTTACACACGTCTCTCTCCCAATTGTTCTTTTCCCCTAGTATGCTTTCTCCTGTCTGTCACTTCCACTGCCACTATCTTCATCCCTTTCTTTTACTCTTCTATATCACTGTAACGTGTATCCACAGGACATGTGGCCTGTAATTGAAGAAGTGTCATGATGATCTCTCCATTGGCAAAAGATTCCGGAATAGTCCCCCATTCGGATCTCCGGGAGGGGACTGCCAAGGGGGAGGTTACCATGAGAAAAAGATTGAATAATCAACGAAAGGATAACGTTCTACGAGTCGGGGCGTGGAATGTCAGAAGCTTGAACGTGGTAGGGAAACTAGAAAATCTGAAAAGGGAAATGCAAAGGCTCAATCTAGATATAGTAGGGGTCAGTGAAGTGAAGTGGAAAGAAGACAAGGATTTCTGGTCAGATGAGTATCAGGTAATATCAACAGCAGCAGAGAATGGTATAACAGGTGTAGGATTCGTTATGAATAGGAAGGTAGGGCAGAGGGTGTGTTACTGTGAACAGTTCAGTGACCGGGTTGTTCTAATCAGAATCGACAGCAGACCAACACCGACAACGATAGTTCAGGTATACATGCCGACGTCGCAAGCTGAAGATGAACAGATAGAGAAAGTGTATGAGGATATTGAAAGGGTAATGCAGTATGTAAAGGGGGACGAAAATCTAATAGTCATGGGCGACTGGAAAGCAGTTGTAGGGGAAGGAGTAGAAGAAAAGGTTACAGGAGAATATGGGCTTGGGACAAGGAATGAAAGAGGAGAAAGACTAATTGAGTTCTGTAACAAGTTTCAGCTAGTAATAGCGAATACGCTGTTCAAGAATCACAAGAAGAGGAGGTATACTTGGAAAAGGCCGGGAGATACGGGAAGATTTCAATTAGATTACATCATGGTCAGACAGAGATTCCGAAATCAGATACTGGATTGTAAGGCGTACCCAGTAGCAGATATAGACACAGATCACAACATAGTAGTGATGAAGAGTAGGCTGAAGTTCAAGACATTAGTCAGGAAGAATCAATACGCAAAGAAGTGGGATACGGAAGTACTAAGGAATGACGAGATGCGTTTGAAGTTCTCTAACGCTATAGATACAGCAATAAGGAATAACGCAGTAGGCAGTACAGTTGAAGAGGAATGGACATCTCTAGAAAGGGCCATCACAGAAGTTGAGAAGGAAAACATAGGTACAAAGAAGGTAGCTGCGAAGAAACCATGGGTAACAGAAGAAATACTTCAGTTGATTGATGAAAGGAGGAAGTACAAACATGTTCCGGGAAAATCAGGATTATAGAAATACAAGTCGCTGAGGAATGAAATAAATAGGAAGTGTAGGGAAGCTAAGACGAACTGGCTGCAGGAAAAATGTGAAGACATTGAAAAAGATATAATTGTCGGAAGGACAGACTCAGCGTACAGGAAAGTCAAAACAACCGTTGGTGACATTAAAAGCAACGGTGGTAACATTAAGAGTGCAACGGGAATTCCACTGTTAAATGCAGAGGAGAGAGCAGATAGGTGGAAAGAATACATTGAAAGCCTCTATGAGGGTGAAGATTTGTCTGATGTGATAGAAGAAGACACAGGAGTCGATTTAGAAGAGATAGGGGATCCAGTATTAGAATCGGAATTTCAAAGAGCTTTGGAGGAATTACGGTCAAATAAGGCAGAAGGGACAGATAACATTCCATCAGAATTTCTAAAATCATTGGGGGAAGTGGCAACAAAACGACTATTCGCGTTGGTGTGTAGAATACATGAGTCTGGCGATATACCATCTGACTTTCGGAAAAGCATCATCCACACAATTCCGAAGACGGCAAGAGCTGACAAGTGCGAGAATTATCGCACAATCAGCTTAACAGCTCATGCATCGAAGCTGCTTACAATAATAATACACAGAAGAATGGAAAAGAAAATTGAGAATGCGCTAGGTGACGAGCAGTTTGGCTTTATGAAAAGTAAAGGGACGAGAGAGGCAATTCTGACGTTACGGCTACTAATGGAAGCAAGGCTAAAGAAAAATCAAGACACTTTCATAGGATTTGTCGACCTGGAAAAAGCTTTCGACAATATAAAATGGTGCAAGCTGTTTCTGAAAAAAGTAGGGGTAAGCTATAGGGAGAGACGGGTCATATACAATATGTACAACAACCAAGAGGGAATAATAAGAATGGACGATCAAGAACGAAGTGCTCGTATTAAGAAGCGTGTAAGACAAGGCTGTAGCCTTTCGCCCCCAGTCTTCAATCTGTACATCGAGGAAGCAATGATGGAAATAAAAGAAAAGTTCAGGAGTAGAATTAAAAAACAAGGTGAAAGGATATCAATGATACGATTCGCTGATGACATTGCTATCCTGAGTGAAAGTGAAGAAGAATTAAATGATATGCTGAACGGAATGAACAGTCTAATGAGTACACATAATGGTTTGAGAGTAAATCGCAGAAAGACGAAGGTAATGAGAAGTAGTAGAAATGAGAACAGCGAGAAACTTAACATCAGGATTGATGGTCACGAAGTCAATGAAGTTAAGAAATTAAGAAATTCTGCTACCTAGGCAGTAAAATAACCAATGACGGATGGAGCAAGGAGGACATCAAAAGCAGACTCGCTATGGCAAAAAAGGCATTTCTGGCCAAGAGAAGTCTACTAATATCAAATACTGGCCTTAATTTGAGGAAGAAATTTCTGAGGATGTACGTCTGGAGTACAGCATTGTATGGTAGTGAAACATGGACTGTGGGAAAACCGGAACACAAGAGAATCGAAACATTTGAGATGTGGTGCTATAGACGAATGTTGAAAATTAGGTGGACTGATAAGGTAAGGAATGAGGAGATTCTACGCAGAATCGGAGAGGAAAGGAATATGTGGAAAACACTGATAAGGAGAAGGGACAGGATGATAGGACATCTGCTAAGACACGAGGGAATGACTTCCATGGTACTAGAGGGAGCTGTAGAGGGCAAAAACTCTAGAGGAAGACGGAGATTGGAATACCTCAAGCAAATAATTGAGGACGTAGGTTGCAAGTGCTACTCTGAGATGAAGAGGTTAGCACAGGAAAGGAATTCGTGGCGGGCCGCATCAAACCAGTCAGTAGACTGATGACAAAAAAAAAAAAACACTTCGGGTCACTTTCACTTTCTTTCTGTCTGACTGCCATTGTTTTTGTCTCACTCTTTTTCTCTCGCATTACCACTGTGTCTTCCTTTCTCGCTTACAGTCTGCTGTCTTTTTCTTCAAACACCATTGTCTACTCTCCAAATACGTCCTAGGGGACGGATTACTCTTGCTTTTGAGCCCTAGACCAGGGATCTTTTAACACGTGGCTCTCACTTACACTGTCTTCTTTTGTCTTTCTTTCCCATTGACTGTTTCCATCACATCTCGGCAGCTAGAATTCCAGTTCAGTTCACTATGCTCCCTCCTTTACTTGCTTGTTTAAGGTCGCCCATCCCAGGGATGGGATGTATGTATGGCCTCCACTCATGTCCCTTTCAATTTCACTGTCTCTTCTCTCTTTTGCTCCCACTGCTTCTGTCTCCATCGATTCTCTTTCTCTTCTACTGTCTGTGTCTCCTACTGCTCATCACTATCTCCTCTCTCTTTGAATCCCACTCCTATTGTCTTCACCAGTCTCTCTCTCTCTCTCTCTCTCTCTCTCTCTCTCTCTCTCGCTCTCTCTTCCACTGCCATTTTACTTTCCCACAATCACTGTTTTATCTCTCTGTTCCTCCCATCATCGTTTCCTCTGTCTTTCTCTCCCAGTAGCACTGTCTTCTCTCTTTTCTACTGTCTCCCTGCTACTCACTTTCAGTACAAAAAAGCGCGAATATGTTTGCATGACAAAATTGTTGGTAAGGAAGGAAGAATGAAGAGTGAATTAGTTGGTTCCCCATTTTTCTCTCAGAGTATCTTAAAGAAGTACATATTCCCCTTTTTTTCTGCTCTGGCAGGAGCATTTTCCCCCTGGTACCCTTCTTTACCCTACTATAGCAAGGTGTGTTGCTTGTATAGGACAGTCATGGTTTGACAGTTGATTCATAATCTACAACACATTTAAAGTGAGTGCAAGACTCCCATCCTACACAAGTTGACTTCACACAACACAAAAATGCACAACATTTTTAGACTACGCTTACAATGTACCAAAAATTGCGGTGCTTAATTTGCAAGTACAAACAATTTCGCATGACAAACTACACTAACGCCTCACACAGGATATACCGAGCAAGGTGGCGCAGTGGTTAGCATACTGGACTCGCATTCGGGAGGACGACGGTTCAATCCCGCGTCCGGCCATTCCGATTTAGGTTTTCCCTGATTTCCCTAGATCACTTCAGGCAAATACCGGGATTTTTGCTTCGAAATGGCACGGCCGATTTCCTTCCCCATCCTTCCCTAATCCGAGCTTGTGCTCCGTCTCTAATGACCTCTTTGTCGACGGGACGTTAAACGCTAATCTCCTCCTCGTCCACACAGGATATTACGTGCACATTTTACGTGCCTAATTACAGCAATTTTAAATATCTGAATCTCTGTAATCGAAAAAAGTTCCAAAGCTCCGAGAGAACATCATCTTCAGACCATAGGCCTATGGTAAAAATTTCGACATGTTGCCATGAATAGAAATGATGGCAGTGCCCATCACCAGAATTGGTAGTTCTGGTGCCCAAAAAACTTGGTTTTTCGGGTATGTCTTGATAAAGGATAGGATAATTTCTGCCCATGTTGCAAAAAACTGCAAATCAACTGCTTTTGCAGTTTTTTCAGGAATAGCCCGTGGACAAAAGTGCGTTTATATGCCGCGTAAGGCCCACTCTAGATTACACCTAATGCAACAGAACCGACCGATTTGCTGTTTGTCTGTGCTGGAGGCCGTGTGTAAAATTTTGACCCTGTACCGTCGAATCGTTACAGTATGCACGTTCTTACGATAGGTATAATAATGGTCTCTACGTCATGGGCAACCCATTAGCTCTTTCCATCCCTCTGGTGATTATTCCCTCCTTAGTAAGCAATTGACAAAATAGGCCATTAATTTCTAAAGTTTTATTTCGTCCACTTTTGAATCATTCGATAGTAAAACGAAATACCGACCGATACTCACTTTAGTAATGATCTTCGTCGTTTTGCTTTGTTCCTCTAATGGCGTCCTAGGGTACTGTGGCGGTGGAGTTTCATTGTCAAGCATGACTGCAGAGAAGTACCTGCAAACAACCAGAACATAAGTTACGTAAATATGCGTAGAGCTGTAGTTCAGCTGACTGGATCGTACAAAAGGTCACACAGCAGGTAAAGAATGACTGTTGATCACAGAATATGCATAACGCGTTTCGGAATTATTTCCATCTTCAGAAATCCAAGTGCAAAGACAACCAAGGACAAGAGTATTACTAGTTGTGTATCTAATGCGACATGACAGATGAGAGTAGTCTGCCATGTCATGTTATACACAACTGGTAATAGTCTTGTCCTTGTGCTACCTTTTCACCTGGATTTCTGAAGAGGGAAATAATTCCGAAACGTATCATGCCCACTTTGTGATCAATAGAGATTCCTCACCTGCTGTATGACCTCTTACACGACCTATTCATTTTAACTACAGTTCTAAGCATATTTACTAGAATGATCGCGAGCCTCCTACGTGACTTTATGCACACCCCTATTATAAATTACGTAACTTTATTTTCTCTTAGCTAGGAGCATCCGAGTGCGCGTAAACATGAGAGATATGTGCTGTGTCAGACGGGTATGGAGCTTACCATACTAGCGGCCAAGGCAAGAGCCCATCACGGCGCGCATTACCTGAGTGCAGGGAACAGCAGCCCGGTCACACTCCGAGAGATCCGCTTCTGCGTGGCACCTGCCGACACACACACACACACACATACCGCTCTTTGCTACATTTCTGTTCAACACGACGCTCTTCTCATAAATCAAAGTTCTATTGCAACCGATCGACCAAATCTAAATCGATTACTTCAGATGCAAACTGCCTCGTTCGTCAGAATGTAAATTCTAGGTGAAATGTTCTTTCACTGGCAGCGGCAGGAACTAACGGCACGGCCAGGCTCCAGCAAGATTTATTTCGTAAAAACATTTAAAACATTTCTTTACAATAGAACGGAGTGAAAAGCCAGTTAACAACAACCAATATTCATAGAACGCCAGAAGGGCTTAAAAATTTGATTTGGAATTTATTCCTTTAAAAAAATTCAATATCAATAATCACAGACCGCAGAAGGATCAGAATTTATTTAAAAATTCTCTCTTTAAAAAAAATTTACAACAATATCAAAATCAGTAAGCACCAAGCGCCAGAAGGCTTAAAAATAGCTTGAAATTTCGAAGTATTACAACAAGCTCGAGATCAATACAGAGAACCAGAAGACTTAGAAATATTTCCTTTAAAAAAGAATTTTGAAAAAGAGACTTTAACGGAAATAGGTCAAGATATTAAACAAGAATACAGTTCAATAATGAACAGGTGTCAACAGGGGGAAGACAAACTCCCCACCCCCCTCCCTTTCACACACTGGCACAACCACACTCTGCGACCGCTGAAATGTTTCATTGGTGGCGGCAGGAATTCATGGAAGGGGCAAGCTACAGGCTCAACATCACTTGTGGTTGGTAACATCTAGATTTATTTCATAAAAATATTTTTTCCTTTGCAATGGAATGAAGCGAAAGGCCAGTCAATAACAACCAGTATTCACTTTTCGTCAGAAAGACTTATAAACTTACATTGAATTTTGCCCTTTTTTAAAAAGAAAATTACAGTAAGATCAACAACAAATATCACGGAGCGCCAGTCTGGCTTAGAATTTACTTTGAAATTCTCTCTTTAAAAAATTTATAACAAAATGAAAATCAATAATCACCAAGTGTCATAAAGCATAGAAATAGCCTTGAAATTTTTAAATATTACAGCAAAGTCAAGAATAACATAGAACCCTGGAACGCTTAGAAATATTCACTTCAAAAAATTTTTAAAAAAACACTTTAACAGAAATAGGTCAAGGAATTTTACAATCATTCCAAAACAATTTAAGTGAGTAAATGCCCAGCTACGAAACAACTAGGCCACAGTAGTGGCTACCAGGAATACAACAAATGTAAAAACAGTGACTGCAAGTGGGCCTGCAGGGGTTTAAACGTTTTTAAGAGGACAAGGCGTTATTTTTAGGAAATATGGTGCGAAATTGTGATTGTGTTTCAGTGCGCGATGCGCCACCCTCACGGCAGACGGTGGATGAAGGCTGGCCGGCGCGTTATGCAGGTGACACAGTTTTGCAACGACCGTCGGTATGTGTGTACGAGCGCGGCAGCCATCGACAGCCAGAACGCAGCATTAGCAGAATTACGCAGGCGCGGGCCGTGTGTGGCGCGGTTTCGTTAGCCAACTCATCGACAACATTCTAATAAACACGGCGCCGCGTAACCGGCGGATCCGGCAGTGGTCTGCACTATTTAAGGGCATCGGAGGTGGGCGTCGGCATCAGTTCGACTGATTGGGCATTCGGTTGCTGTTACGTTGTCGTCATCAGGGACGGCGGAGGGCGTTGGCCGCTGCTGCATCGGCGACTCCCGGCGTCGTCACGAGCCGCAGCGTCTGCAGGAGGCGAGCTAGGCCGCGCCTCGTGCTGCTACCCTCCTACCGCCCGCACAGCCGCTGACTTAGCACGGCGTCGCGTTCCCCAGGCTGAGCGCATCAGCACGTCTCCACCACGACACGAGCAGTGGGGCTGAGCTACCAGAAAATGTATTGGAAGAACCAACAATAAAGAGAAAGATTGCTAAAAACAGCCACCTTCTTCTGCCCAGCCACACCTACAACCCCGACCACGTCACCCGCTCCGGTCATCCTATTGCAGTTTGATGAATCGGCAACAATTCTAAACATATATGTGGTGAAGTAAACTTGCAATAGGGTTTAACTTGGTGAAATTTCAGAACTATCTGGTGGCTTGAAACCTTCCTATCTGCACAATTTTTAGGCATGATTCTGGGAGTGGAAGACAGGCAAGGGCAAATTTAACGAGGAACGGAAAATTAAGATGATTCTTGGGACAGAGCATCACAATAGGCATAAGGACTTAATTTGAATGTCCACAAACCCGCAAGCGCAGCTCGCCACAGAATAGCGGTCCCAATGGAGTCCTCCACCCAGAACCGCACCCTCTTCCTCTCCCGTCGTCAAGTCGGTCGGATGGTGAGGCACACCGGAATAATTTGTTGGTCAGTCAGACAATCAGGAACTGGGTCAGCATATAATATGGCTAACTAGTCCAGTCCACAAAACTGACAACCTGATAGTGTTAGATCAACTAAGACAGTAACCACATAAAACACAAGACTAATTCACCACTTGAACCTTCTGTAAATTTGTTCCCTTTTTTTAAAAAAAAATGACGAACTCTTAAACAAGATTATAATACTTAAGCCCAAAAAATCCTATACTTTGACGGTGTTAAGACGGACTGTTTATTGAAAAATTCCACTAGATACAAATACTGCACCTTACCAATATACGGCAATAATCAACAGTCCACAGTGTCTGGAACACGATATCCGTCTCCCTTTGCAACTAGGGCAAATGGATATCCCCACTGGACGTCCAATATAATTCTAAAAGACAATTTAAAAGACGTTTAATAACTCAGCACAATAATTGCCCTGTCTATCCTAGTAGGACCCATATTAGTTGGACCTCTTCACAGATCCACCCAAAAAACAATGCCACAAGCAATTCAAACAATACTAAAACCAATCAGTGTGCAGCAACATGGACGAAATGCAAGTAACAAGAGGTATACAGTATCCAGAAGCGGCCAAAAGACCCACCACACGTCGTCAACTGAGACGACCGACCGACCAACCAACCAACCAATGGTCGTTCCTGATGAAGTCACTGGTAAGGGAAAAGGTAAGTGAATCGCTTATTGATATCTTGTTACCCAGAAGTCACTTCCACAGATGGCAACACAATCGGTGGCAGTGGCAACACACTTTCGATAGAAAACCAAAAGCAATCAGCCTCTCGCAGAACGGAGCCTTTGGTCACTTCCCACACAATCGGCCAACAGTCGTCCCAACCGCTTTAGCTCGGAGCCCCAGCTTCCTCCCAGCGCTATCCAAACGAGACTTGCACGCCGTGAAAATTCGGCCCACTACCTGCGGCGGGGCCATATTACAAATCCCAATGGTAATTGAACTGCCTGAGTCTAACTGGCTGAGACTAGCTGGCCGCAGACCAGTTTCTGGTTGAGTTCAAACGTACGGCAAGAAACAACCGTTAATGCTGCGGACACGAGCACATCAGCTAGCAGGTTTGGGCCGACCAGTCTCAATACGGCGCATATGGTGTCATCCATTAGGTCTCGAGCCTCGCTCGATTGGAAATTCGCGCACCAAATGATCCCTTTTTCCACATGGGGAAACGCTTTATGACCAGAAGGTTTAAATGGTAACTAGTGGGGTTTACTGTCTTGGACTCTAACCCTTTGCATGGTTGCGCTGCTCGTCTGTGAATCTCAAAGCCTTCATGGAAGACAATTCATTTAATTCAGAAACCGTAGTGGGCTTCTGGGCGCATGCAGTCCATAACCGATCTTCCGGTCTCCTGCCCTGGAGAATGTTGAACATACTGTCATGTTCCATCTACATCTACATCTAAATTTATACTCCGCAAGCCACCCAACGGTGTGTGGCGAAGAGCACTTTACGTGCCACTGTCATTACCTCCCTTTCCTGTTCCAGTCGCGTATGGTTCGCGGGAAGAACGACTGCCGGAAAGCCTCCGTGCGCGCTCGAATCTAATTTTTCATTCTTGATCTCCTCGGGAGGTATAAGTAGGGGGAAGCAATATATTCGATACCTCATCCAGAAACACACCCTCTCGAAATCTGGACAGCAAGCTACACCGCGATGCAGAGCGCCTCTCATGTAGAGTCTGACACTTGAGTTTGCTAAACATCTCCGTAACGCTATCACGCTTACCAAATAACCCTGTGACGAAACGCGCCGCTCTTCTTTGGATCTTTTCTATCTCCTCTGTCAACCCGACCTGGTACGGATCCCACACTGATGAGCAATACTCAAATATAGGCCGAACGAGTGTTTTGTAAGCCACCTCCTTTGTTGATGAACTACATTTTCTAAGGACTCTCCCAATGAATCTCAACCTGGCACCCGCCTTACCAACAACTAATCTCATATGATCATTCCACTTCAAATCGTTCCGTACGCATACTCCTAGATATTTTACAGAAGTAACCGCTATCATATAATCATACAATAAAGGATCCTTCTTTCTATGTATTCGCAATGCATTACATTTCCCTATGTTAAGGGTCAGTTGGCACTCCCTGCGCACCAAGTGCCCATCCGCTGCAGATCTTCCTGCATTTCGCTGCAATTTTCTAATGCTGCAACTTCTCTGTATACTACAGCATCATCCGCGAAAAGCCGCATGGAACTTCCGATACTATCTACTATGTCATTTATATATATTGTGATTTTCATCTGCAAAGCGTCAACTTCCGTGCGCACACGCTTCATGTATTCGAGCAAATTCTCAGTAGACCTTGTACCCGCCAATAACGGTCGCGCTCTAATTCGTTGCGGAAACAAGGTGGTAACTTTATCACTTGACTCCTAAGATCTTCTATAGTGCCTCGTTTACTAAGCATTCCCGAAAGTACGCTGCTCAGTGAACCTCGAGTCAAAGCATATAATAAACACAATGTAACAGACGAGGAATCTGCAAGGCATCAGCATGACCCTCAAAATTATCAATCAGCCATAACAGCTCTTCAGCCTGGGGCAGCTGGTCAAAAGCTAAATCGGAAACTCCCGTAGCAATTGCATGATTGGTTTAGGCAACTTAGCATGTGAGTCTACAGCCGATCTATCCTGATCCGCCTCTCCTGCCAAGTCCCGGGTGGCGCTGCCCCTCTCTGTGCCACTCGCCTCTCCTTCTAAACTCATCGCGCTAGTAGTTACTTGTAAATCCTTGATGAAAGTAAACAATTGACTGACCATGTCATTGTTGCTTAGTAAGAGGGAGGTGTCTCAAATCAGAGATACAGTTCCTCAGTGGAAAAGTTGATCATGAACTTTCGCTATCTGCTTGCGACTCGGCTAATCCCCTTCACGAAACCGAATATTGAAACTAAACTCACTGAGAGCGCTAGAACAAGTAGAAAGCACTGTACCTAGCTCACCAATCAGGTTGGAAGAATATGAATTGTAAGCCAGCCCAAGGCAGCTCCTGGGATCCATCTCCCCTAATAAACCCCCACAAAATCACAAAAATATTGCACGAGAATATTAACCAGTAATACAATTCAGTAATGAAACCACGGGTGATGTCAACAGGGGGAAGACAAACTCCCCGCCCCCTTTTCACACAATGCAACAACCACACTCTGGTGCCATTAAAACGTTCTTTCATTGACGGCTGCAGGAGCAAACCGCAGGTTCAACATCACTTGTGGCTGGCAATATGTAGATTTATTTCATGAAAACATTTAAAGTTTTTATTTACAATGGAATGAAGCGAAAAGCCAGTTAACAACAAGCAATAATCACATAACGCTAGAAAAGCTTCAAAACTTTTTTCGAATTTTACGGGTATTTTTAAAAGAAAATTACAACACGATAAACAGCAATAACCACAGAGTGCCAGAAGGCTTAGAATTTACTTTAAAATTAACTATTAAAAATTTACAAGAAGATCAAAATCAGTAAAAACCAAGCGCCATAAGGCTTGGAAATAGTCTTGAAATTTTTAAGTATTACAACAAATTCAAGACCAATGCAGAGCCGTAGAAGGGTTAGAAGTATTTCCTTTCCAAAAAAAAATAAAAAATAAACACTTTAACAGAAATAGGTCAAGATATTTTACAATTGTTCCACAACAGTTTAAGTGAGTAAATGCCCCACTTCAAAACAATTAGTCCACTATGGTGGTTACCAGGAATACAACAAATGTAAAAACAACGACAGCAGGCAAGCGTGTAGGGGCTTAAACGTTTGGTAAATTGGCAAAAAAAACAAACATTATATACATATATAAAACAAACATCACTATTCCTAGCTACACAATTTTCAGGCTTGGTTCCAGGACGGAAAGGCAGGCAAGGGCAAATTTAAAAGGAGCGGAAAATTAAGAAGATCCCAGGACAGAGCGTTGCAGTAAACGTAAGAACTTCGCTTAAGTGTTTGACGACCCGCAACCGCAACTCGGCATGGAATAGCGGTCCCAATAACGTCTTTTTTTTTCTTTTCTTTATTGTGATTTCATGCCCCTGCCCCATATGGGCAGGGGAGGGCTGTCAGCAGCACAATCCGCCGCTCTTCAGCCGAGTGACATGGGAACTAAAACAAGAATAAATTAATACATACATAAGGAGATAAAAAAGGGGAACATAAAACAGAGTAAGGGGAGAAAATGGAGGTAAAAATACACTGTCATGTAGAAGTTCATTGGGAACAGTTAAAAAGGTCACCAGAAAGTTAAAAAACACAGTTGGCGATTCTTAAAACACAGAGAAGACACTGGATGCGCATGCACAGGTTAAAAGTTGGCCACAGTATAAAAAACACTCCGAAACAACACACTTAAAACCCACTTGGAGCACATACGACGAGGAATAAAACTACCAGGCGGGACCTGCCGAGGGAAAGGTCAGAGAGGATGGAAAAGGAGGGGAGAGCACGGGGCAGCTGGGGAAGCGGCGGGATGATGAGAGGAGGGGCAACCGTGGGTTCACGAAGAGGCAGGAGACACATGGGGCGGGAGAGGAAAAGGGAAGACAGGGCAGGAGGGAGCGCAGAGACACTGAAAGAAGGCACAAGAGATGGACGGGGAGTAGGAGGGGAAATCCGCTCAGAAGGAGTGAGGGGGAGGAGAGGGAGCCCTGAGGAGGAGGCAGGAAGAGGGGGTTAGAGTTGGTAGGAAGGGTAGATGTCAGGGCGAAGCTCATCATCCGGGAGTGGTAGACAGTGGAAGTTGTGTTGGGAAAGGAGATGGAGGGTGTGGAGATGGAGAGAGGGAGGGACACAACGGTAAAGGCGCGGCAACTGGTTGGGAGTGGAGAGGAAGGGAGACACCAGGAGGTGAGGGGGATCAAGGCGGCGGACAATATATAGTGTGCGAATGTGTTCAAGGAAAAGGAGAAGGTGGGGGAAGGGGATGAGGTCATAAAGGATGCGCGTGGGGGACGGAAGGCGGATGCGGAAGGCGAGGCGGAGTGCATGGCGCTCAAGGATTTGGAGGGCTTTATAGAACCGGGGAGGGGCGGAAATCCAAGCGATGCTGGCATAACAAAGGATGGGGCGGATCATGGATTTGTAGGTGTGAAGGATGGTGGAAGGGTGCAGACCCCACGTCCGGCCGGACAGGAGTTTCAGGAGGCGGAGGCGATTGTGAGCTTTGTTTTGGATGGTAAGGAGATGGGGAGTCCAGGTGAGGTGGCGGTCGAGTGTGAGGCCAAGGTATTTGAGGGTAGGAGTGAGGTGGATAGGACGGCCGTAAATGGTGAGGTAGAAATCATGGAGGCGGAAGGAGCGGGTGGTGCGGCCTATGATGATCGCCTGGGTCTTGGAGGGATTAACACGGAGGAACCACTGGTTGCACCAAGCGGTGAAGTGGTCAAGGTGGGTTTGGAGGGTACGTTGGGACTGTTGAAGGGTAGGATAAAGGGGTAGGAAGGCGGTGTCATCAGCGAACTGGAGAAGATGAACAGGAGGGAGAGGTTTGGGCATATCAGCAGTGTACAGGAGATAGAGGAGAGGGGAAAGGACAGAACCTTGGGGCACGCCGGCAGAGGGGTAGAAAGTATGGGAGTTGGAATTGTGGATAGTCACATAGGAGGGACATGGGAGAGGAAGGAAGCAACGAGACGGACGAAGTTGATGGGGAGAGCATAGGTCTGGAGTTTGAAAAGGAGCCCGGGATGCCAGACACGGTCATAGGCGTTCTGGAGATCAAGGGAAACAAAGATAGCAGAGCGACGGGAGTTAAGTTGGAGGGAAAGAAGATGGGTAAGGTTAAGGAGCTGGTCGTCAGCAGAGAGGGAAGGCCGGAAGCCACATTGGGTAAGAGGAAGGAGGCGGTGCTGGTTAAGGTGGCGGTGGATACGGCGAGAGAGGATGGCCTCAAAGACCTTACTGAACACGGAGGTGAGGCAGCCCCATAACGTCCTCGTACCGGCCCTAATATAGGTCTCCGCCCAAAACTGTGCCTGCTTCCTTTCCCTTCGTCAATTCTGCCGGCTGGTGACGCACACCGGAACAATTTGTCAGCCGATTGGACAACCACGTACCGGGGCAGCATACAATATAGCCAACTAGCCCATCCTGTAAAACTGACAATTTCATGCTAGTGTTAGATCAGCCTAGACAATAACCACGTAAATCACAAGAATAATTCACCCTTGAACCTTCTGCAAATTTGTTCCCTTCTTCTTTAAAAAAAATTACCAACAGTCAAATGACGTTATAATACTTAGGCCCAAGAACTAATCAAAGATAACTGCAATTAAACTATTATTTGTCTCCATAACTCTGACAAACATTTAAACAAGAGGAAAATCTAGTATCGGACAGTGTTAAGATTGACTGCTCATTGAAAAAAACTTCTCTAGATACAATTACTGCACCTTACTAATACAGGGCATTAATCAACAGTCCACAGTGTCTGCTACATGCCAGCCATCTCTCTGAGCGGCTAGGGGTAATGGACACCCCCAATGGTTGGCCACTTTCATTCTGAAACACAATTTTAAAGAAATTTAACAACTCGGCGCAGTAAGTGCCCTGGCTATGCCAGTAGGACTCCTACTAGTTGGACCCCTTCACAGATCCACCCAAAAAACAATACCAAAAGTAACTCAAACGATACTAAAACATGTCACTGTGCAGCAACAGGGACGAACTGCAAGTAATCAGGGGCATACAAAATCCAGAAGTGGCCCAAAGACTCAACACACGTCGTCCGCTGAGACGACCGACCGCTGAGACGACCGACCGACCAACCGACTTTCGTTCCCGATGAGATCACAGGCAAGGGAAAAGGTTGTAAGTGACAGCTCGTTACCATGAGATCACTTCGACGGATGGCAGCACAATCGGCGGCGATGGAAACCAACAGCCACCAGCCGCTCACTGAACAGAGTCCTTGGTCACTTGCCGCACAATCGACCAACCGTCGACCCGACCGCTTCCGCTCGGAGCCCCAACCTTCTCACAGCGCTGTCCGAACGAGACTTGCGGGCCGCGAAAATACGGCACACCGGCCGCGGCGCGGTGGCAGCGCCAACGGACGACCAGAGAAGAAACCGAGCAGAGGAAGGCGCACGGAAAACAAATCGATACAAGCCGACACGGCTTACTAGGTGATGAAAGTTGATTCTTATGTAACATATCTCACGCTTCGTATAAAATTGTCTGTCTCTTTCCAGACAGATCTTTTATCAGTTTTCTTCATGCGATTCAAGTTTTCGTAATTGGGCTTGTCTTTTATAAATGACCAGTAACCCGCCCCTATTGTTATCAAACACTACATGAGTGGATAGTCAAGGCAATTCACGCTCACTTTTAAGAAAAGCTAGTTTTTCACGCATTTCAGTGTTTATGACTTCATATCTCGTGAAGTTTCTGACGAAAAATTATATGCTTTTGAATGCACATTCAGTAACACATGTGGATACCCTCTGCAAAATGTGACGATGATGTTTTGGTTTGTGGGGCGCTCAACTGCGCGGTTATCAGCGCCCGTACAAAGTCCCACCCTTTACTTAGTCCAAACTCGTCCTTTTCATGAAGTGATGAGGACAACACAAACACTCAGTCATGTGAAAAATCCCTGACCCCGCCGGGAATCGAACCTGGGACCCCGTGCTCGGGAAGCGAGAACGCAACCGCGAGACGACGAGCTGCGGACCCTGTAAAATGTGTTACGAGTGGAGTTACTATTACAGAAGTAATAGTGCCTTATGCACTAAAAGCTAAAATGCAGTGAAGGATGAACAGTTTCCCTATCATTGATGTGTGGGAAGTGTCAGCAAGAATAATTTAGGAACGGTTTGTAATTATGTCACTAAATGGTCTCATTCTCCATCACTGGAGGAACATAGACTGGCTAAATTGTACGCCGTAGGTTATGATGCCTCAGTAGGTTACTTATTGCAAACAATTTACCTAAGGTATACCTCCCAATGGGTAGATTGTGACAGCAATTTAATTTTTGCAGTTAAGTCAATAAACTGTGTGAAATAGTGAAAATTACAATTTTGTTGACTCCAAAAGCGGTTAGATAGGTCTACAGCAAATGTAATTGGGTTATCATTGTGTAGTAGTACAGGTCCCTGCCTTCACTGACATGTGTTGGAAGCCAGAAGCAACCCATAGTCTAAACAGTGTAATAGGTTTTGTGGGTGACAGCTTCTATCGACTAATCGGGCAAAGCCCGATGTGAGAGTTCTTCTCATCGCATGTATTGACACTTTTATAGAAAAAGCTACTGAACGTATGGGGGCGTTACAATCGAAACACGAGGTCACAATACCTCTGATAACTAGTTCTGTTCAAAAGACGACAATTCAATTATTTTTAATTAATTGAAATACTGACGATACACATTAATAACTATCGTGGTATATTGTCCTGTCAAAAGTATCCGGACACCTCCCTGTAACGCAGAACTAAATAAGTTATGACGCGGATCTGCCATTATACACTATGTGATCAAAAGTATCCGGACACCCCCAAAAACATACGTTCTTCATATTAGGTGCATTGTGCCGCCACATACTCCCAGGTACTCCATATCAGCGACCTCAGTAGTCATTAGACATCGTGAGAGAGCAGAATGGGGCGCTCCGCAGAACTCACGGACTTCGAACGTGTTCAGGTGATTAGGCGTCACTTGCGTCATACGTCTGTACGCGAGATTTCCACACTCCTAAACATCTCTAGGTCCACTATTTCCGATGTGATATTGAAGTGGAAACATGAAGGGACACGTACAGCACAAAACCGTACAGGCCGACCTCTTCTGTTGACTGACAGAGACTGCCGACGGTTGAAGAGGGTCGTAATGTGTAACAGGCAGACATCTATCTAGACCATCAAACAGGAATCCCAAACTGCATTAGGATCCACTGCAAGTACTATGACAATTAGGCAGGAGGTGAGAAAATTTGGATTTCATGGTCGAGCGGTTGCTCATAAGCCACACACCACGCCGGTAAATGCCAAACGACGCCTCGCTCAGTTTAAGGAACGTAAACACTGGACGATTGAACAGTGGAAATACAGTGAGTGGAGTAAGGAATCACCATACATAATGTGGCGATCCGATGGCAGGGTGTGAGTATGGTGAATGCCCGGTGAACGTCATCTGCCATCTTGTGTAGTGCCAATAGTAAAGTTCGGAGGCACTGATGTTATGGTATGGTCGTGTTTTTCATGGAGGGGTTTGCACCCCTTGTTGTCTTGCGTGGCACTATCACAGCACAGGCCTACATTGAAGTTTTAAGCACCTTCTTGCTTCCCACTGTTGAAGAGGAATTCGGGGATGGCGACTGCATCTTTCAGCACGATCGAGCACCTGTTCATAACGCACGGCCTGTGGCGGCGTGGCTACACGACAATAACATCCCTGTAATGGACTGGCTTGCACAGATTCCTGACTATAGGATGTTATGTTTTGGAATGCCGTCTTCATGCCAGGCCTCACCGACCGACATCGATACTTCTCAGTACAGTAATCCGTGAAGAATGGGCTGCCATTCCCCAAGAAACCTTCCAGTGCCTGACTGAACGTATGCCTGCGACACTGGAAGCTGTCATCAAGACTAAAGATGGGCCAACACCTTATTGAATTCCAGCATTATCAGTGGAGGGGGGGGGGGGGTGGGGGGTGTCACGAACTTGTAAGTCATTTTCATCCAGATGTCCGGATACTTTTGATCACATTGTGTAAGTAGAGGCGGGGAGGACTGTGTCGTCAGTAGAGACGCAGTAACAGTCGAATGTGTCAGTCAGGATAGCTCATTGACTTCGGACGTGTACAAGACTAAGTGTCATTAAATTTTACCTATCAAATCGGTCAAGGACAGTGTAATCCTTCTAAAGTTGCCATGTCAACTGTTGGTGATGTGATTGTGAAGTATAAACATGAAGCAATAACCGCAGCTAAACCAAGCCCAGGAAGACCTCATGTACTGAAGGATGGGGACCATCAAACATTTCGGAAGGTGGCTGTAAAAAATAGTATCAAATTAGCGGAAGGAATCACTCCTGAGTTCCGAAATGCTACCAGCAGTCCACCTAGAATACGACCGTGTGTAGGAATTTAAAAAGACTGGCGTACAAAGTTGTAGCAGCTCCTCATAAGGCACACATTTATGTAGTCAATGCTAACTGACCCTTGACCTGATGTGCCGGCCGTTAGCGGCCGAGCGGTTCTAGGCGCTTCAGTGCGGAACAGCGCGACCGCTACGGTTGCAGGTTCGAATCCTGCCTCGGGCATGGATGTGTGTGATGTCCTTAGGTTAGTTAGGTTTAAGTAGTTCTAAGTTCTAGGGGACTGATGACCTCAGATGTTAAGTGGCTGGTTCAAATGGCTCTGAGCACTATGGGACTTAACATCTGTGGTCATCAGTCCCCTAGAACTTAGAACTACTTAAACCTAACTAACCTAAGGACATCACACACATCCATGCCCGAGGCAGGATTCGAACCTGCGACCCTAGCGGACGCGCGGTACCGGATGAGCGCCTAGAACCGCTGGACCACCGCGGCCGGCAGATGTTAAGTCCCATAGTGCTCAGAGCCATTTGAACCCTTTTTTTTTTTAACCTGATGTAAAGAGCAACGTCACATGACTATGTATGGCTGGAAGCAAGTGATCTGGAGTAATGAATCACGCTGTACCTTGTGACAATCCCCTGGAAGAGTTTGCGTTTGCCGAATGTCTGGAGAACGTTACTTGACGACCGAGCGAGGTGGCGCAGTGGTTAGCACACTGGACTCGCATTCGGGAGGACGACGTTTCAATCCCGTCTCCGGCCATCCTGATTTAGGTTTTCCGTGATTTCCCTAATTCCTTTGAAAGGGCACGGCCGATTTCCTTCCCCATCCTTCCCTCACCTGAGCTTGCGCTCAGTCTCTAATGACCTAATCTCCTCCTCCATTACTTGACGTTATGTGTGTTACCAACAGTGAAATACGGATGGGCTGGTGCTGTGGCGTGGATCGTTTTTCGTGGTTAGGGTGTGTTTCCCTTATTGCGCTTAAGAAAACGTGGATTACGGAATGATATGAACACATTTCAGAGCATTGTGTACTATGTACAGTAAAGGGATACTTCAGAGAGGATAACTCCACCAGCATGATAATGAACTCTGTTAATAACGAGCATCTTTGAGGCAAATGTATGTGGACGGCAACACTGCTGAAATGGACTGGCCTGTGCAGAATCCCAACCTGAATGCAATGGAACAGCTTTGTGATGAGTCAGAATGCCGACTACTCCAGTAACACTTCCTGCTCTGGTTTCTGCTCTTGGGGAAGAATGGGCTGTCATTTCTCCACAGACGTTTATACACCTCGTTGAAACTGTCCCTAGCAGAGTCAAAGCCACATAAAAGTGAAAGATGGGCTCACCTCACATAAATGGCCATTAAAAGATATCCACATTCTTTTGATCGGACAGTGTACTTTGCCTAGACAAAGTATAATTTCAGTTTCTAACTCTCTGATAAACCAGAGTCGTTTGATGTACGTTACTATAACATTCTTTGCGATTTTCATTTCACATTTTTGCAGATTTTTTTGTTTTTGTATGCTTTAAGCCCTCCCACTCCATCTAAATTTGGCTCAATCAATATTAAGCAACCGGTTTGGAAGCTATCAGAATTAACTGAATTGTCTGTATAATGAGCCACCAACATAACGTAAAGTTGTACGATAATTTACTTCGCAAAAAGTTACAATTCTGACCTGGTGTGTATCTGACGCCATGACAATGACGTTACTTGGAACTAGAATAAAAGCAGTAGACTTACCTGAAGGGCGGTAGTAGTATCTGTGCAAACAGTCTTGAGAGGTACAGCAAGCAGGCTTTTAAAAGCTGCAAATGTGCGATTTTTCTGTATGGCTTGAAATTGGAAACACTTCTGTAGTTAGATAGTTAAGTACAGTACATTAGTGTTGTTAATAAACAGTGGTGTTATCAGGCCTGTTAGAGTATACAAGAGCGTCAGATGGTGAACTAACGGAGGTGCCGCGTAATAATGTAAGACAGTGTTATCAGCATCTTACAGAGTTGGAAAAGGGAATCATTGTGGACCTCCATATGACCGTCTGGTCGAATCGTATAATATTCATATTTGTGAGTCATTTGAATGGACAGTGCTTTGATGCTGGACTGCGTGGAAGCTTGAGGGCACATATATTCATTGTCAAGGTTTCCAGTCAACCACGTCTGTCCACCACAGAGCAGGACTGCGTGCTGCCCCTGAGCAAAAATTCGCTCATATTTTGTCAGCACAAGATGTACGTAGCCTCAAAATATGCAAAGTGGTTGGATAATAAATTTATAAATTTTATTCGTTAAAAGGAATTCTGTTATACGTTATAGAGCGCACGACAAAGTGGTGGGTTTGGCTGCCGATCGCGGTACAACAGCGACCTGGCGTCTAAAGAAAAAAGAATACGGGAGGCCAAAGAAGAGTTAATCATTTAAAACAATAATGATGTAAAAGAATAAGAATTTTAGTAGTATGTCCGAAGTGGGTCTGAAGTAGACGCAGAGTTCGTCGATTGTTCATGGTTAGGACACTAGTTCGGCGTTTGACGCTTAATTAATATTATATCTTGTAGTAGGAGAATTTATGATCTGACTTACGTATTTACATCGATACGCAAAGACAGGAAAATTAGCAAGATAATATTGGATTCTATCCTGATTGGAAAGTTTGAAATTTCTCATCACTTACGTAAGACTCATGTTTTCGTTTAATTCTGAAGAAGACAAGTCTGTTTTCACTTGAGTGAACAACCATATAAAGTTCAGCTCAGAAGTGGTGTGCTGTTTTCCTCAGAATTGATGTTTTACTCTAAAGCGATTATCTATTATCATTCTCTTTGGGATCTTCTGTTGAACACTGGCCGGTAATAATAATCTTTCTTCAGGGGTAGCAGTTCAACTGCCATATGCATTGATATGATCAGTGATCCAATGCTGGACTGCATGGCGGCATGAGGGCAGATATACTCGTCAAGGATCTGGTCAACCATATCTGCCCACCACAGAGGAGGACTGTCATATACATTATTTGGATGGACAGTGATCCGATGTTGGACTGCATGGGTACTTGAGAGCAGATACATTCGTCGTCAAAGTCCTAGTCGGCAATGTCTGACCACCACAGAGGAGACCTGTCATTTGGATGGAAAGTGATCCAATGCTGGACTGCATGGCAACATGAGGGCAGATATACCCGTCAAGGATCTGGTCAACCATATCTGCCCACCACAGAGGAGGACTGTCATATACATTATTTGGATGGACAGTGATCCGATGTTGGACTGCACGGGTACTTGAGAGCAGATACATTCGTCGTCAAGGTCCTAGTCAGCCATGTCTGACCTCCACAGAGGAGACCTGTCATTTGGATGGAAAGTGATCCAATGCTTGACTGCATGGCGACATGAGGGCAGATATACTCGTCAAGGATCTGGTCAACCATATCTGCCCACCACAGAGGAGAACTGTCATATACATTATTTGGATGGACAGTGATCCGATGTTGGACTGCATGGGTACGTGAGAGCAGATACATTCGTCGTCAAAGTCCTAGTCGGCAATGTCTGACCACCACAGAGGAGACCTATCATTTGGATGGAAAGTGATCCAATGCTGGACTGCATGGCGACGTGAGGGCAGATATACCCGTCAAGGATCTGGTCAACCATATCTGCCCACCACAGAGGAGGACTGTCATATACATTATTTGGATGGACAGTGATCCGATGTTGGACTGCACGGGTACTTGAGAGCAGATACATTCGTCGTCAAGGTCCTAGTCAGCCATGTCTGACCACCACAGAGGAGACCTGTCATTTGGATGGAAAGTGATCCAATGCTGGACTGCATGGCGACATGAGGGCAGATATACCCGTCAAGGATCTGGTCAACCATATCTGCCCACCACAGAGGAGGACTGTCATATACATTATTTGGATGGACAGTGATCCGATGTTGGACTACATGGGTACGTGAGAGCAGATACATTCGTCGTCAAGGTCCTAGTCGGCCATGTCTGACCACCACAGAGGAGACCTGTCATTTGGATGGAAAGTGATCCAATGCTGGACTGCATGGCGACATAAGGGCAGATATACTCGTTGCCAAGGGTCCGGTCAACCAAGTCTGACCATCACAAAAAAGGATTGCTATATATGCCATTTGGATGGAAGGTGATCCAATGTTGGACTGCATGGCAACTTCAGGGCAGATATACTTGTCGTCAAGATTACACTCGACCATGTGTCACAAAGGAGCACTGCCGTATAAGCCTTGCGAATGGACAGAGATTTGATGTTGGACTGCATGGCAATGTGAAGGCAGATACATTCAATGTCAAAGTTACTGTCGATCATGGCTATCATAAAGAAGGACTGCCATATATGCTATTCAGACGGATTGTGATCTGATGTTGTACTACACGGCAATATGAGGGCAGATATACTCGTTGTCAAGGTTTTGGTCGACCGTATCTGACCTCCACAAAGGGTAATTGCCATATTCGTCTCCAAGCACATCACAACCCATTTACACCTGCAACTACCATCCGAGAGCACGTAATGGACACCCTGCAAAATTCTGTGTCATCCCACATCTTTGGTCAGAGACTAACGGCAGCCAGACTACTGACCTAGCGCCTCACCATCAAAACAAAGGGCTGCGTGCGATTAGAGCGGTGTCATGACCAAGAAGCATGGACTGCTAATGAATGGCGTCACATTATTTTCAGGGATGAATCGCTATTCTTAACATCGCTTATGATCATCGGCTGTGAGTATCGCGGCAACCTGGGGTGAGTTTCCCTAATTCCAATGTTTTGGAGAGGCACAGAGGTGTTACTCTGGCGTCATGATGTTGGGACACATCAGGTACTATTTCAGGATGGGGCTGGTAGTGACTGAAGGAACTCTGACGGCAGTGGACGAAGACCGGAGCCCAATGAACTGTACTGTTTCCTGACACAGTCGATTAAGGAAGCAGCGCAGGAAGGTTTAGGAAGGGAAAGAGAGCGAAGAGTAAAAACTGAATGGATGACCACGGGATCGTTGATGTGGTTGAGAAAAAAGAAACTGTATCACATGTAGTTCAATCTCGAGTTGAAGAGGGTTGCAACAGATTTATTTCTTTTTCTGGTCATCAGTCTTCTGACTGGTTTGATGCGGCCCGCCACGAATTCCTCTCTTGTGCTAACCTCTTCATCTCAGAGTAGGACTTGCAACCTCAATTATTTCCTGGATGTATTCCTATCTCTGTCTTCCACTACAGTTTTTGCCCTCTAAAGCTCCCTCTAGTACCTTGGAAGTCATGTCTTAACTGATGTCCTATCATCCTGTCCCTTCTCCATATCAGTGTTTTCCACATATACCTTTCCTCTTCGATTCTCCGCAAAACCTCCTCATTCCTTATCTTACCAGCCCACCTAATTTTCAACATTCGTTTGTAGCACCACATCTCAAACGCTTCGATTTTCTTCTCTTCCGGTTTTCCCACAGTTCATGTTTCCCTACCATACAATGCTGTACTCCAGACGTACATTTTCAGAAATTTCTTTCTCAAATTAAGGCCAATATTTGATTTTAGTAGATTTCTTTTGGCTAGGAATGCCCTTTATGCCATTGCTATTCTGTTTTTGATGTCCTCCTTGCTCCGTCCGTCATTGGTTAATTTACTGCCTAGGTAGCAGAATTCCTTAACTTCATCTACTTCGTGACCATCAATCCTGATGTTAAGTTTCTCGCTGTTCGCATTTCTGCTACTTCTCATTACCTGCGTCTTTCTTCGATTTACTCTCAAGCCATACTCTGTACTCATTAGACTGTTCATTACGTTCGGTAGATCACGTAATCTTCTTCACTCTCACTTAGGATAGCAATGTCGTCAGCGAATCGTATCACTGATATCACTTCACCTTGAATTTTAATTGCACTCCTGAATCTTTCTTCTATTTCCATCATTGCTTCCTCGATGTACAGATTGAGCAGTAGGGGCGAAAGGCTATGTCCTTGTCTCACACCCTTTTTAATACGGGCACTTCGTTCTTGGATGTCCACTCTTATTATTCCCTCTTGGCTGTTGTACCTATTGTATATGACCCCTCTCTGCCTGTAGTTTACCCCTACTTTTCTCAGAATTTCGAATACCTTGCACCATTTTACACTGACGAACGTTTTTTCCAGGTCGGCAAATCCTATGAAAGTGTCTTGATTTTCCTTTAGCCTTGCTTCTATTATTAACCACAAAGTCAGAATTGGCTCTCTCGTGCCTTTACCTTTCCTAAAGCCAAACTAATCGTCATCTAGCGCATCCTCAATTTTCTTTTCCATTCTTCTGTATATTATTCTTGTACGCAACTTGGATGCATGAGCTGTTAAGCTGATTGTGCGGTAAATCTCGCACTAGTCAGCTCTTGCTGTCTTCGTAATTGTGTGGATGACGCTTTTCCGAAAGTCAGATGGTATGTCGCCAGGCTCACACATTCTACACACCAACATGAATAGTCGTTTTGTTGTCACTTCACCCAATGATTTTAGAAATTCTGTGGAATGTTATCTATCCGTTATGCCTTATTTGATCTTAAGTCCTCCAATGCTCTTTTAAATTCTGATTCTAATACTGGATCCCCTATCTCTTCTAAATCGACTCCTGTTTCTTCTATCACATCCGTCAAATCTTCCCCCTCAAGGAAGCTTTCAGTGTATTCTTTCCACCTATCCGCTCTCTCCTCTGCATTTAGCAGTGGAATTCCCGTTGCACTCTTAATGATATCACCCTTGCTTTCAATGTCACCGAAGATTGTTTTAACTTTCCTGTATGCTGAGACAATCATTCCTTTTTCGATGTCTTCACATCTTTCCTGCAGCCATTTCGGCTTAGCTTCCCTGCACTTCCTATCTATTTCGTTTCACAGCGACTTGTATTCCTCTATTCTTGAATTTCGTTGAACATTTTTATACTTTCTTATTTCATCAATCAGCTGAAGTATTTCATCTATTGCCCATGATTTCTTCGCAGTTACCTTCTATGTACCTATATTTTCCTTCCCAACCTCTGTGATGGCCCTTTTTATAGATGTCCATTCCCCTTCATCTGTACTGAATACTGAGCTATTCCTTATTGCTGTACCTATAGCCTTAGAGAACTTCAACCGTCTCTCGTCATTCCTTAGTACTTCCGTATCCCACTTCCGTGCATATTAATTCTCCCTGACTAATGTCTTAAACTTCAGGTTACTCTCCATCACTACTATATTGTGATCTGTGTCTATGTTTGCTCCTGGCTGCGCCTTACGACAGATGCTGGGTATATAAAAAGGGGGCTAAGAAACTTACAAGAAAGCTTAAGGAAGAAGCATGGGAAAGAGAATGAGGGGAAATCATTCACTTGGATAAAGGAGACTGGCAGATGCGTGAAGGACAAGGAAGATTAAAACGCTTGTAGTCCTGCATCCATAATTCAACTTATATATAGTGGATGGCGGCAAAAGCACTTTGAAGAACTTCTGCAAAAGAAAGATAAGACCAAGATAAAGAATTCTACAACATAAGTAATACATTAGGCAATTTAGAGCCAATATTAGGAGGTAAAGTAAAAGAGTTGATGAACAAGGCAAGAAATAGAAAGCCAAGTGGACGTGGAGCAGTTGTGATAGAATTGCGGGAATGGGGATCTCCACAGATGGCGAGAGTTATATTTAAATTGTTCTGTCATACTGTGGGGAAGAGGGAGAAAATATTGGGAGAGTGGTGAGATCATACATGTATCTTCTATCTGTAAAAATGGAAACTTGAGGCACCCAAGTAATTATACTGTTGTTACTGTCTATCAGCAGACGTTTCAGCGCCACACTGAAAAACACGTCGGAGATTGAGACTGAGGGAAAAGATACCAGAGGACGGGCGTTTTACGCTTGCACTATGTTGTATGCATTATATTTTTAGCCTAAGACAAATACGTGAGGATACGTATTCTAAGGCTAAGGAAGTACGCCTAATATTGGTGGATTTAGAAACAGCGTATGGGACTGTAACCATCAACGTAGTATGGGAAGTGACGGAATGTAAATATATAGACGCACAAAAAATATCCGTAATTCGGAACGCATACCAGCAATTATACGCAGTAGCCAAACTAGGGGGGGGAATTGAGTGAGCCATTCAAAAGAGCGCTGAACCTGTTTAAAATATTTATGCAGTACACATTGGAATGATGGAATCAATCGTGCAGAGATGCGGGAACCCCTTTCTGCCATGGAACTACCTATTCATTATAATCTGCCTGTGATCTTGTTAGCACAATGTAGGGAGAATGCCAAGCTCATGATGAAGAAATTAATGTAAGCTTTTGAAGCGGGCGGAATTAGAATAAATACGAGCAAAACAGAATATCTAGTAGTAGGAGGAGATGGACGGGATATAGCACGGCCGCAATGAAATATTAAAGCAGGCTCGGTTATCCATACCTCGGGAAGCTCTAAAGCACGTGAGAGAGGCAGGATCCAGCATGCAAGAAGAGGAATTAAGATGCTACGTGGGGTTCTGTGGAGCAGGATAATGTATAAGAAAAACCATAGAAAAGGATTCTACAAACAGTAGTTGAAACTACACATAAATATCGTACAAAAGGAGGGACCGCCGCGCGGAATGGCCACGTGGTTTGAGGCGCCGTGTCACGGATTGCGCGGTCTCTCCCGCCGGAGGTTCGAGTCCTCTCTCAGGCATGGGTGTGTGTGTTGTTCATAGCATATGTTAGTTTAAGTAGTGTGTAAGTCTAGGGATCGATGAACTCAGTAGTTTGGTCCCTTAGGAATTCACACACTTTTTTTTGAGGGACCCTCGGAAAATGGCAGAGAATTCGAGAACAGGCAGTACAGATGGCTGGAATAAGGAGGACAGCCAGGATATCCAGAACAGAGAGAAGAAGAAATGAGGAACTCAGGGAGATAATAGACATGGAACAAACAGTCGCGCAAAGAATCGAAAAAAGAGTATTTCAATGGGATGGCCATGTACGGTGAATGGAGCAAGAATGATGGGCAAAAGCAATCCTGGAATGTTCGCCGCCAGGAGGAAGGAAGCAAGGACGGCCGATATTAACATGGAGAGTGGCAGTGATTGGAACGATGAAGAAGAGAAATCTGCAAGAAAAAGTTGGCGAGTGGGTATACAGGGCAACTGCTGAAGTGTGCACAGGCCCTTAAAAGTAAGACTCCTTTTTCTGGTACTGAGCGCCGCGGGTTTTGAATCCGCGCCAGACGACATGGACCTTGATTACCACTAGAGGTCTCTCCAGCCGTCGCGCTGTAAGCCGTAGCTGCACACGTTCCTGGCTCGAGTATAACGTGAGGGTGCCACAGTGGAGCACGTGGTCCCAGCAGCCAATAGCGCCTGCCTCTCGCTCAGTTAGGTATCTATATCCGCCCCGCAGCTCCTCTCCCCAACGACTTCATTTCCCACCTATATGATTTCCGCCGACCTCAACATCCACAACCGTGATCCTGCCACCCTTCTGCGGTGGCATCAGTTTCTTGCCACCCTCCACGGTGACCTTGTTCCTCTCCCACAACACACTGTTCTGAAAGTAACACCACGTCCGATGTTATCCTCGCTTCCCCCAACCTACTTGGTCGCATCACTGTGGACATCCTCGATTCTGTTGGTGGTGACCATCTCCCTGTCTTTCTCACCATCTCCTCTGCTCGTGACCCCCCTGCAGTTGCCTGCTCAGCTGCCCCTCCGAAGTCCGTCCATGACTACCGCCGCGCCGACAGGGATGCCTACTGGGAATCCATCGCCTCACAGGTCGAAAGCCACCCTATCTCCTTTCAACATCCTGCTGACATCATCCATACCCTATCCATCACTGACGCTGTGGAGGCCCATGTCCCTACCAAACTCATCCACCCTCACCCCCCTACAATTCCTATACAGGCCATCCTTCTTCTTCGTGAACCCCGCAGGCTCTACCATTCCTTCCTCTTCACCCGTGACAGGGATACACTCATCTGCCACCAGCAATTACAGTGACACATCCGGAACCTCCTTACAGCAAAGAAACGCCGGGACTGGCGCCAGACATGCACACGCCTCAACCCCACCCTCCCTGTCAACTCCTCCAAGTGCCGGTCAGCCTTCCAGCGCCTTACTGGAACCCATACCACCCCACATTACCCTATCCTCAACAACAATCGACCCTTTCCTGACAACCTCAGTGAGGCTAACCATTTTGCTTTCCCCCTTCCCAAGGTCTTCTCCATTCCTGCCAATACCCATTTTGATTACTCCCTCTTCCTCACCATCCTTGACCACACTGATACCTCTGCCCCACCGCTCACCTCTAGCTTCCAGTACCCCCCCTCAGACATCAACACTTCCATCACCGCATGCGACATCACAATGTCCTCTGCTCCAAATGCAACACCTTCCCGTCCTTCCTGGCTGTCCTTGATACCCTATACAATGTCCTCCTCTCCACTGGATTTTACCCCGACCTGTCGAAGTCTTCCTGTGTCCTGCAGTTCCATAAACCCAACAAATCCCCCTCTGATACCTTTTCCTATCATCCCATCTGCTTCACTTCCATGTTCAGTAAGGTCTTCGAGACCATCCTCTCTCGCCATATCCACCACCACCTTAACCAGCACCACCTCCTTCCCCTCTTACCCAGAGTGGCTTCTGGCCTTCCTTCTCAGCCAACAACCACGCCCGATGGGCAGAACAGGTGATTCGGATTGTGGGAAGGGTCAAATCAGATGTCGGTCAGTTTCACTACAAAATTATAATTTACGAGCTTCAAACTCCCTTTCTTTCAAGGCTCAAGGCTTCCAAACAAGAAATCTTAAAAAGCAACAATGTAAATTTCAAGTGACTGAAGACATGAAGACATGCAGTTAAAATTACAAATAAAATTTATATATATCACAGCTAGGCTGAAAGCCTCAAGGCAAAGTTGATAGACAAACATGAACAAGATGCAATACAAACGGCTGAAGGCCCACAATAAAATTTTCAAGATTTTAAAATAAATTACCATAACCTTTCAAAGGCGGAAGGCCGCAAAGTTTTTCTTAAAGGGTAATTTTAAGAATAAGGTTTTAAGCGGCTGAAAGTCCACAATTGATTTTCCAAAATTCAAAAATACCATAAACCTTTAAGGGCAGGAGGCCGCAATGTTTAAGCTTGAAACATAATTTTAAGAATAACGTTCCAAGCAGCTGAAAGTCCACAATTAATTTTCCAAAATTTTAAAAAACTATAACCATAAGCCTTAAGTTTTAAGTGGCTGAAATGGCACTAAAAGAAAAGAGAACACAACGACAATAACTTGTCAACAAATATCCACTTGCCGGAATTCAAACATACTTATACACGGCTGAAGGCCTTTGATTTACATAAAACACAGTAAAACCAAGAATTGTTTTTAGTCACTGGCTATAATGGATTATAAACAGACAATTAAACGCCCGTGAGAAAGACAGTAAAAAAAATGGCACTCAGAAGCCTCCAGGGGGTCGGTCTGCCCTCGTTCACTTAGGTGAGACAGGTAGTGAGCCCAACTACACTTGATCTGTCGATTACCCAACTAATTGGCAGTCACTGACCGACCGACAAAACGACTTACTTGCACCAATCGGTACATGAGAACTCAAACACAGAACGTTACAGACGCGATTATCCACAATGAAATATGTATTAAGCTGGCAAAACTACACACCATGTTGGACAGCGATAACAAGTGAGGAATGAACGCTGCCTGAAATTACGGTAGTGACCAGGGCAGGTAACCGAAACACTAACGGCCACAAGGCAGAAAATTCCGCTAGTACTCTTGAATTTGAAATACAGTAATATAGTTAACTTCACCAAAAAGGAACACTGCCTGAATTTACGTCAGTGGCCAGGGCAGATAACCAGAACACTAACGGCCACAAGGCAGAAAATTCCGCTGGTGCACTTGAATTGTAGTGATCCAATTTGGTTAATTCCACCACACGGCGTCTCGATTTCGCCACTACAAACAGTGTTGCTTACAGGAAAAGCTCCCCAACAGCGAACCACCGAAACGAACGACACAACATGAACGGACGTGGCTTGGGTACTTAACACAGCACTCAACTTTGACGTCCTGGGTCGGTGAGCCACGAAGCTCATATCGATCGGACAGCCCCACACACGCTCCGACACTGAGCAGGGACCACCAGCGGACCCAGCCAACTGCACCGCACGGAGATATCCTCCCTGGTCAGCACCAACCAACCGACTACCCTCAGAATGCCGACAACACCTAAAATAGTCGTCAGTGGAAATAACGCCAACTACACACACAACCTGACAAACACTTGCACAAAGACCTGAACGATATCCACACACACACACACACACACACACACACACACACACACACAGCCGACTCATGAACGATGGGCGAGCCAAAACGCGTCGTCCGGTAGGACGACCGACCGACGATCCACTAAGACCGTGACCCGGCTCAAGTGATGCGTGGCAGCAATGCTCGGGCGAGCCGTGTCGACGCAGACCTCACAGCTCCAACCCGACTGCACTAGTGCCACATTGCAACTCCTTGACTGGCAGGTCTGGACTGCACTCCAGACATGTTCCAACTGACTGGCAGCCCAAACTCAGGACCGAACTGGCTTACGACAGACAACAACCAGGAAGTAATAGCAATCGAGCAAAGATACTACGAGAGGGGATATATTGATACGAGCTGCTAGTGGTGCTGACAGTCAGGCAAAGCAGCAACTCATTGACACCAGTAATTTAAATTAATGTAGTGAGGTGGAAGTATGTTAAAAAACAGGGTGTAAAATACATGTCAGGAACATTAGCCATGCACGGCTTACTTACCAATCATCTTTCCCTTCAACTTAACTCCCTTTGCTCCGCTATCTTTATTTCTCTGGACCTCCAGAACGCCTACGACCGTGTCTGGCATCCTGGGCTCCTCTTCAAATTGCATACCTATGCTCTCCCTATCAACTTCGTCCGTCTCATAGATTCCTTTCTCTCCCATCATCCCTCCTATGTCACTATCCACAATACCAACTCCTGTACTTTCTATCCCTCTGCCAACTTTCCCCAAAGCTTCGTCTGTTCCCCTCTCCTGTATCTCCTGTACACTGCTGATATGCACAAACCTCCCCCGCCTGTTCATCTCCTCAAATTTGCTGGTGACAGTGCCTTCCTAGCCCTTTATCCTACCCTTCAACGCTCCCAACGTACCCTCAAAACCCACTTTGACCAATTCACCACTTGGTGCAACCAGTGGTTCCTCTGTATCAACCTCTCCAAGAACCAGGTAATCGTCATAGGCTGCACCACCCGTTCCTTCCATCTCCATTATATCTACCTCACCATTTATGGATGTCCTATCAACCTCACTCCTACCCTCAAATACCTTGGTCTCACCCTCGACCACCACCTCACCTGGAGTCCCCATCTCCTTACCATCCAACACAGAGCTCAAAACAGACTCTGCCTCCTGAAGCTCCTGTCTGGTCTGACATGGGGTCTGCATCCTTCCACCATCCTTCACACTTACAAATCATTGATCCACCACATCCTTTGTTATGCCAGCGTTGCTTGGATTTCCACCCTTTCGAGGTTCTATGAAGCCCTTCAAATCCTCAAACATCATGCACTCTGCCTCACCTTCTGCATCTGACTACTATCCCCCATGCACATCCTCTACAACCTCATCCCCTACCCCCACCTTCTCCTTTTCCTTGAACAAATCCGTACCCTGTATATTGTCCACTGCCTCGATCCCCCTCACCCCATGGTGTCTCCCTTCCACTCCACCCTCAGCCCATTGCTGCGCCTTTACCATTGTGTCCCACCCTCTCTCCATCTCCACACCCTTTGCCTCCTTTCCAACACAACTTCCAGTATCTACCCCTCCCGGATGATGAGCTTCGCCCTGACGTCTACCCTTCCTACCAACTCTAACTCCACTTTCCTCCTGCTTCCTCCTCAGGGCTCCTTCTCCTCCCCCTCCCTTCTCCTGGCGGCTTTGCCCTCCTACACCCTCTCCCTCTCCTATGCTCCCCTTCAGTGTCTCTGCACTCCCTCCTGCCTTGTCTTCCCTCTTCATCTCCCACCCCACCTATCTCCTGCCTCTTGGTGCACCTGCTGACACCCCTACTCTCTTCATTCCGCCGCTTCCCCTGCTGCCCCTTCCTCTCCCCTGCTTTTCCATCCTCTCAGGACTCTCCCTCGGCAGGTCCCACCTGGCAGTTTTATTCTTCATTGTGTGTGCTCCAAGTGGGTTTAAAGTGTGTTGTACTGGAGTGTTTTTAATACTGTGGCCAACTTTTAACCTGTGCAAGTGACTTCAGTGTCTTCTTTGTGCTCTACGAATCGCCAACTTTGTTTTTTAACTTTATGTCGACTTTTTTAATTGCCCCCCATGAACATCCCCATGTCCGTGTATTTTTACCTCCATTATCCCCCTTTACTCTGTTTTACGACCCCCCTTTTTTATCGCCTTTATATGTAATATTTTCTTCTTGTATTAGCTGTCATGTCACTCGGCTAAAGAGCGGCGGATTGTGTCACTGACAACCCTCTCCTGCCTATATGGGGCAGGGGAATAAAATCACAATAAAGAAAAAAGAAAGCTCAGCTAGGCAGTCTGAAATTCGTGGAGTCCATCGACATCTTGGCAACAGACAGCGTGTTTACAGTACTTTGTTTTCGTTACTAGTGGACGTTGTTGATTCGTTTGGTTGTCTCTTGTCACTCCGTTGCTTCTTGCATGTTGTCGTCGTAAGGTCTCGCTTGGTCCTCCGTCGTTGTTCGTGTCCGACCTTTCCCGTTCGTTTGTTGTTTGTGGGCCGCTTCCGCTTGGTCTCGCAGTGCTTCGTTCTCGGCAACCCCGTGACCGTTCCGGTGGCGGTTACAACACTTTTCAATTAGTGAATAATTCAGTTGCACTACCGTTAATATTTTCGAGGCGTAGGCAACCGATCTTTTGAAATTGTCCGACATTTTATGGAAAATAGCAACCACAATCCCATTGTATGACACATACGTTGCAAACGTCAACAGCAAGCCCAGAGCCTATGGTAACAAGCATTATTTTCTGTTTTCAGACAGTCATTAAAGAGATGAGAAGCCTGCTGAGTTGCTGCAGACCACGCAAATTTAACACCTTTTTTTGCGCAGTAGATTTAAGGGGTATGCGATTTGTGCTAATCGAGATATAAACTTAGCATAATAAGTGATTTCCTGAAAAAAAGATTACAGTCGTTTCATGCCATATTGCAGTGCCTGTATTATTCCGAATTACGATGCAAAGTTCATTCGGACGTACAAGCATGACCGAAAGAACAGGCAATGCGGCGACTACAGCCGTTATGAAATACATTACATGTATTCGAAGTTGCGAATATGGACAACCATCAGCTGTCTAATGGAATTACGACACTGAAAAATTGTACCAGAGCGGGACTCTAACGCCAATTTTCCGATTACAGCGAGCGGTCGCCTTACTATTTAGCAATCCTAGCATGACTCACGGCCAAACTTCCATATGTCGTCAACTATGTGTCCACATCATGTACTCATACATCCATTACGTGTATTCCAGTACTGCGGAGATATTTTAATTGAAAGTCGCTTGGACGGTGTCAGCGGATCAGTATGATATTGCGATGCCTGTGTTATTCCGAATTACGATCACCAGGGAAGCGACTTTCAGGTAAAATGTCTCCCCTGTACGGGAATATGCATATGGTTGTACAGGCTGTACACACATGACTGACGACGTGTGGAAGGTTGAGTCTGGCCGTGTCGAGCTCGAATAGGCAAATGGTAAGGCGATTGATCGCGATAAGCCGGAATTCCGGGGTCGAATCCCGGTCCGACACAATTTTTCGTTGTCGCCATTCCATCATTCAGCTGATGAAAGTCCATATTCGCAACTGTAGATACATACACTTAATGAAGTCCTTTCATTTTAGCTTGGCGCCAGCAAGTTTGTTATCACGTCGAGTGGTGATACATGGGCGTGCTATCTTTGCTGGTGAGACTGTGCTAGAGACATTTAACAATAGCAGCAAAATAGCTATGAGATAGTGTACTTAAAACCTTCACGCCAGTTTTACATTTGTTCCATTCCACCTTCATTATGTTACAGCTTTGATGACCAGCATTGTATTAGTTTGTAGCCCCTAAACTCGCAGTGATAACTGAAAAGTTAGTTGAAGAGCAACAGTATTAGCATTTAACTTTGGATCGACGACGAGAGTATCAGACATGGTGTACAGGTACGAAATGGAAACACGGGTTCGAGTCCCGGTCTAGTACAAATTGTCATTGTCGTTATTTCCTTATACAGCTGATGGTTGCTCGTGTTCAGAACTGCAAATACATTTCACGTGCTTCAGTTTACATTAGACCTTAATAAATAACACTTTTTCAGTAATTCTGTCCTTGATATAGCCAATCTGGGTCCTATATACTCTCTACTTTGGGCATCATCCGTTATTTTGTTGTCAAAATAGCAAAACTAATCCACTGCTTTTAGTCTCACACTTCATGCTCTAAATCCCTCAGCATCACCTGATTTGATTCGATTACACTACATTACCCTTTTTTTTACTTCTGTTGATGCTAAATCTTATAACCTCTCTTTCAAGACATTATCCATTCCGTTCAACTGCTCTTCAAAGCCCTTTGCTGTTTCTGACAGAATAACAGTGTTACCGGAAAACCTTGAAGGTTTTTTATTTCTTGTCTCTGAATAATTTTTGTTTTTCTCAATGTACAATAACATTGCGTATAGGCTACAATGTATAGGCTATAACCCTGCCTCACTCCCTTCCCAATCACTGCTTCCCCTTCATATCCTTCGATTCTTATAAGTGCAGTCTGGCTTTGTACTAGCTGTAGACAACTTTTCGCTCTCTGTATTTTATCCCTTCTACCTTCATAATTTCAAAGAGTGTATTCCACTCAAAATTGTCAAAAGTTTTCTCTAAGTCTACAATTGCGATAAACGAAGGCTAGCCTTTTTTAAACCTATCTTCTAAGACAAGTCGTGGGGTCTATTGTCTCGGCTGTTCCTGCATTCATCGGGAACCCGAACATGTTCCTCGAGATCAGCTTCTACCAGTTTCCCCATTATTCTGTAAATATTTCGTGTCAGAATTTTGGAACCATTAAAAATGCATGGTGCTTATAAAATAGTTATGCAAAAATAACGTTTAACTGTGAAAAAGGCGAATAACTTACAGAAATGTTTAATACATCATTGAATGTAGTACATCTTAAGGTTTTATTCCCGCCGAACACTATCAGTTCCCGAAGTTCCCGCTAGGTTTAGTGTGTAAATAAGTAATTTCAGCAGCCATCACGGAGTCCTATAACAGTGCAGAACGCACGCACTGTTGTTTATAGTTTCATGAATCCAAATCCGCTACTACAGTTCAGCGACAATTCAAGACTATAAATCGCAAGCCGCCGCTTCAAATACAAACTGTTACTAATTCGTACTATCGTTTCGCGAAAACTGGCTGCATATCACATAGACACCGCGTCAGGATCCGCAAGGAATATCTCTGACGCAGCAATTAAGTAAGTTCGGCAGTCCTACTTTTCGACGCTCTAACACTTGGCAACTTCAATTCTAAGCTTGCACGTCTCGCTGATTAACTCGGACTACGAATGCAAGAATGCCGAAACTGTGACAGATTTAAAAAAGGCGGATCTACATTTATATTGTTTGTAGATTTACAGCTCATGATTATCTACTACATGTACAGAAACCAGACTGCAGTTGTAGGATGTCAAATGACGAAACTAGATGAGAAACGAATGAGTCAGTGTTGTAACCTATCCTGCATGTCACCAATTTGCACACTGAGCAAGCAGTAAAGGAAACCTAGGAGAAATTTGAAAAGGGAATTGAAATTCGAGAAGAAGAGATAAAAACGTTAAGATCTGCGGTTTATCTAAATTTTTCGCATACAGCTGTGTATTTAATAGATCAGTTTGAACAGTAGGGACAGTGATCTTTAAAAGAAGTTGTTAGAAGATCAACAAAAGTAAAATTAAGGTAATGGAATGTGTTTGAATAAATCAAGTGCTCAGGGAACTGGATAGGGAATATGACACTGAAACTGCTACAAAAGTTTTTCTATTTGGGGAACTAAATAACTGAGGATGGGCGAAGTCAAGAGGATATAAATGTGCACCTGCAGTAGGAAGGAAAGCTTATACGAAACACATAAATTTGGTAACATCAAATACAATTTTAAGTACTGTAAGTTTTTTCTGAAAGTATTTATTATATGAAAGTGAAACGAAAACAATGCAGCGAACAAGGGAACAGAAGCTTTCTAAATTTGCGACTGCAGGAGAATTTTGAATATTAGGCGGGGAGATCGAATAACAAATGAGTAGATACTGAAATGAATGGGGAAAATTTATGATACCACTTGATTAAAAGAAAGGATCAGTTGATAAGGAATAGTTGATTTCACAATGATGAAGGGTGAAAATTGGTGGGTGGGAGGTGGGGGGGGGGGGGAGAATTGTAGGAGATCAAATTCTGTTTACAGTAAACGGATGCAAACAGATGTAGATTGTAACAATTATGCACAGGATAGACTATATTGGAGAGCTGCAACACACCAGACTTCGGACTGAAGCAACGCATCGAAAATGGGAAGAAATGAAGGGTGTATCAAACTAGTAGAACGTCTGATGGCTTTTAAAAATGACGTAATGGCATGCGCCTTTATAACCACGTGTACAAATGAGTACCCACCTTCTTCAAGCAGCGTAAGGTCGAAATACTTCTTGTCATCATCTTCTAAATCCTCATCGTTATAGACCGAAAGATCTTGTAATAAATTCTCTGAAACAATAATGACGCAAGTAAGTTCAACGACATATTAAAAGGCAAAACTGAAAAGATAAGAATAGAAAAGGGATGGGTTTATAATGATTGTGCAAAATTGTGATATACGTAAAAACCTATGCGTACTGTAGACGCTGGAAGCGCTAGAAATATTTGTCGCAAAATAGCATTTTAAACTGGTCGTTAGTTATGCTTTCGTTTTACTACACTCAATTTTAGTTCATGTCATATTCACGTGCGTGTGGACATCAGTTTTCGTCCCACTGATGACCTTTACCTCCAACCAGAATTTCTTTGGGTTACGTGAGTTCCTTTTCTTTTTTTCTACAGTCTAGCCCTAAACAGCCAATCACAAAGTTCCTGCGTCGCACTTACAGCAACTACGTGCCATATCACGTGAACGCAACATCGTCAAAGAATAACGCCAGGGTCGCGTATTGTAGCCATGCTGCACATGTCAAATTCACGTTCGACAAATGTTAGTAACGCTCTAGTGGCTTTTAGTTTGTCGTTCGTGATTAGTACTGGATGCTCCACAACTAATAAATTTTGGCTCACTGTGTCACAATACTACACAATAAGATCATGTCTTTCCTATTTTCAGCTCCAGCGGTCGGAACGTACTTACGTAAGACGATAAAAGTTCTAATAAAACACCTTTTCCGAGCAGCTGAGCAGCCTTAACTAAATAATGAATTACCTTCTGGTACCGTACTAACTCATTCCGAGGTGTTGCCACTCGAAAACTTCATACGACTGTGAAAATCGGTAAAAGTAGAATACTCAAAATCAGAGTCAGAACATAAATTAACTGACTAATTCTGCTGGCCGAAGTGGCCGAGTGGTTCTAGGCGCTACAGTCTGGAACCGCGCGACCGCTAAGGTCGCAGGTTCGAATCCTGCCTCGGGCATGGATGTGTGTGATGTCCTTAGGTTAGTTAGGTTTAAGTAGTTCTAATTTCTAGGGAACTGTTGACCTCAGATGTTAAGTCCCATAGTGCTCAGAGCCATTTGAACCATTTGACTAATTCTACAACTATTTGTGACTATATTAACTGAACGAAATACTTTTTCTTTCTTTCTGATTCAAGATGTATCTGCATAGTGTGAATCTGGCTTCTTTAATCTCCAGCTTCTAAGGTGTTCTATTACAGATTTACCTCCCAGTCTGACCTATATAGCAGTACTCATACTCTTGGCAAATCTTATAAACTCCACTTCTCATGATGGCCAGTTGTTTGTCCTTTGAACTGGCGAAACGTCAACGTGATATCTGTGGGACACAGAAAAACGCAGAGAAACTCTTTGTCTTTAAAGAGTAGCTTATCCTATTTGTGATTTTACCTACAAAATGTACACCACACCGTTTCCTTTATGGTCTACGTTGTTCACTATGTACAGTAGGGATTTGTCTCGCTTCCTCAGTTTTTTATTAAGAATGTTCTCTACAAAGTTGGATTTAAGTTCTTTATTTGTAAGTATTGTTGTTACTGAATTAAGTCCTTGCTCATATTCTTCTTGGTACATGGGATAGAGAGGATACAGTGGAATGCTGGATTTTTGTGAACTGTTGGATTTAAATAGGGAGCTGGGGTGAATGTGTCAGTAAAGGGGTCTCTCCAGAAAATTTTAAATTTATGGTTTCTACGAGGGTCATTCAATAATTAAAGAGACAAATTGGTCAGGGGAACAAACTGTTAGTAGGGCAAGTTTGATACTTTTATGGCAGCCCTGAGATGAACCCTGATCAGATGATGTATCAACATTGTTTTGTTTACAACCTCAAAAATACATTTCAAGATGTAAAATCACGTTGAAACGTCCACATTAGTTGAACAATATTCTGTTATTCGCTTTTTACTTCCTGAAGGCAAGAAACCAGTTAATATATACTGTAGAGTGTCTAAAGTTTACGGTGAAGGTTATATGAATCGCGCAAATTTTTACAAGTGAGTAGAGCAGTTCAAAAATGGTCGCAACTCAGTGACTACCGAACATCGTTCTGGCCGATCAGTTGCAGGTTCAACTCCCTCACTTCAAAGTCGAATTGATGACATTATTCAAGCGACCGCCGTGTGAATGTGGAAATGATAGTTGATAAAGTTCAAGTTAGTACTGGTATAGTTCGTAACATTATCTGTAACAAGCTGAAGTACCGCAAAACATGTGCAAGATGGGTCCCAAAGGAGTTGACGCGGCTGCACAAGGAAACAAGGTTGAGATTGTGCACAGAGCCAAAGAAACGTTATGAAAGAGAAGGTGAGCACTTTCTCAACAAAATTTTGACTTGTGATGGAACGTGGGTTCACTATTATGAGCTAGAATGAAAACGACAAAGCGTGGAGAGGAAGCACACCAACTCACTTGTCAAGAAAAAATTCAAAACCAACGCATCGGCAGCAAAAGTCATGTTGACAGTGTTTTGGGTTGCTGAAGGTATTTTTTGTGATTATGTCGAAGAGCAGCGTACAATGAGTAGCTAATACTACTCGGATTTGCTTTTGAACAAGGTAAAGCCAGCCACGAGAGAGAGATGTCTTGGATCTCAGAGAAGAGGTGTAATTCTCCAGCACGACAACGCACGTCCTCATATTGTTCAACTAACCCGTGAAACCATCGACAAAATGGGCTGGAGAGCACTGCCTCATCCCCCTTACAGTCCTGATTTTGCACGTATTGATTTACATTTTTTTGGTGCACTGAGGGAGGAATTACGTACGAAGAGGTTCCAGGACAATGAGAACATGAAAAAGTTTGTGGTAAAATGGTCCAAACATCAAGATAAAGAGTTCTTTGCAACCGGAATAAAAAAAGCTTGTAGCCCACTGGCACAAGTGCATAAATGTTCAAGGGGATTATGTTGAAATGTAGAAAAAGTATTGTTTTGTAAAAATAAATGCTTTTTTCTCTAGACCAATTTGTCTCTTTAATTATTGAATGACCCTCGTATTTTCTACCTGTAAGTTGATGTGTAGCAAATTAATAGTAGAATCCCCTAATTCTGTATAACCTTTATGTTAGAATTTCACTGGTTCATATGAAGGGCTTATTTCAGTAGTGGTACAAGTCCATTTTTGTTCATTCTGAGATACAGAGTCCTAAAGAGATTTTTCAGCGCTCATTTAACTTTAGGACTCTGTATCTCAGAATGAACAAAAATGGACTTGTACTACTATTGAAACAAGCCCTTCATATTTTCCAAGGAATTCTGGATTTGTCTTGTGGAACCTCTCCACATTCAAAGAATATCATAGACGTATCTGCATCAAAACATCATGTCTAGCCAGTGGTCCACTCTTAAAAAAATGGTTCACACACTTGTCCTTGAACATGTTTGCTAGCAAGAGGGCTATGGGAGAGACCATTGTCAGACTATCTGCTTGCTTGTAATAGCTCCCTCATAAGGATAAATCATTTTGATTTAAACTACATTCTGCTGTACTGGCTATATTCAGCTGTTCTTCTGTATTAATTCTGTGTAAATAAAATAATTGTAGAAACAATAGGTAAATAATCTTTACAAGAATGCTTGAGAACAAGCTGTGTACATCAAAAGAGACTAATTTTGCAACTGTTGGAAACTTAACGTCTGTTAAGTTCTTTACCAAATCTAAATTGTTTTAATGCTATGTTTCACTTTGAAACTCAGTTTTTTTCCTTCATACTGAAATTGGTCCTCACAACAATAGTGTGCATAGGCAGACACCAGTGGTTGGACTGGGACTTCTGGTTTGTGGATTTTGGGTAAACCATACAGTTACGGGGCTCTTGGATTCATTTTAAAACAATACACTTACGAACATACCCAGAAAAAATATTGGAGCACTTATTTACTAACTACTAAGCTTGATCATTGTGTTTCTGTTGCATCTTTCCATAGTTTTAGTAGCTGCTTTGACTAGAAACATTCTTCCACTTCATTTGTGCAGTCTGTTATATTTAACAGCTCTATAGTCCCTCCTTTATCTGCTTTAGTAACAATCACATTACTATTCTCATTCCCAGTTTTAAGTTCTTGTACGAATAAAAATTCGTTGTTCTTCCTAAATTATACTGGTTGATATTGTTGCTGTTGTACCTGCTTGATATCTCTTGCGCACTGTATTTTCGTAATTACAGGTACGGGACAAAAATACGTAAACACAAAAAACACTACACGTTACCATGCCTAATACGTATATGAAACCCATTGGCAATCAAAACAGCTTCCGGTCAACTCTGGCTGATAAATATAGGTCCTGTATGGTTTTCAAAGGAATCTTATTCCACGCTTCCTTCAAAATCGTGGCAAATTCAGGTAACAGTGACGGGGTAGATAGCGGTCAGCAACTTTTCTCTCCAAAGGAGACCATAGAGGCATAATTGTATTGAGGTCTGGTGACTATGATTGCCAGGGAGATGCCGCAATTCATCCTCGTACTCGCAAGACCAGTCGTGGAAGGCGCGATCTGTGTGTCATATGAGAACACAGCATCACCATTGGGGACCATACATTGTACCATGGGACGGGACCTGATTAGCCAAAATGGTCACGTAATCTTGGCCATTAACCACAAGGCCCATGGAATACCATGATATGGCTGCCCAAATCATCAACGAAACCCTGCCACGTTTCACTCTTCGGACGTAAACTCGGCCAGCAGTTAGAAACAGTTGCCGCAAGACTCATCCGACAAAATTATGACACTTTCTTCCATTATTCCGTAGTCCAGGTTTTATGACTTCGGCACCACGTTTCCCTGTTATCACCAATGAGTGTTTTTGGACTCCAGCTCGTCCTGGAATTACCTGCTCGTGGAGCTTCCTTCGTGTTACTTTGATGCTGATAGGTTTCGCGTGTGCGACATTCAGTTCTGCAGCGACTTTTGCAGCTGCCGTCCTCTTCAACGACGGTATGTCATGATCAGTCAACATAGACTTGTCGCGTTGTGTCCTAGCGGACCGTGTTTTTCCGCTTTCCATGAATGCGGTATAAATAACCGAAACAGTGCATCTCGAAACACCGAACACTTCCATTCCCTTGGCTACGGAAGCACTCGCCATTCGAGCACTAACAATTCGTCCACGTAGAATTTAGTTAGCTCCGACATAATGCACTCATAACCACAGAACACTGTGCTGACCACGAGTCACACATGCAACCGTTGAGGTCGCTACACAGGTTCCGTTCGTGGTCAGATACGACGGCGTAACGTGCAGGCTTGACCATCAAAAATGGTTCAAATGGCTTTGAGCACTATGGGACTTAACAGCTGTGGTCATCAGTCCCCTAGAACTTAGAACTACTTAAACCTAACTAACCTACGGACATCACACACATCCATGCCCGAGGCAGGATTCGAACCGGCGACCGTAGCAGTCGCACGGTTCCGGACTGCGCGCCTAGAACCGCGAGACCACCGCGGCCGGCGCTTGACTATCATATGCGGTTATACGCAAGAACGGATTTAATGCGAAGTTTCCACATTTTTGTCCAATTCCTGTGTGTCTATTTATGATGTGTCGTCGTTGTGGTCTTCAGTCCAAAGACAAGTTTGATGCAGCTCTCCATGCTACTCTATCGTGTGCAAGCCTCTTCATCTCCGAGTAACTACAGCAATCGACATCCTTCTGGATCTGCTTACCGTGTTCATATCCTGGTCTCACTCTACGATTTTTATTATACTTATTTTATTTACACGTCAAGTTCCGTAGGACCAAATTGAGGAGCAAATCCCCAAGATCATGGAACGCGTCAGTACATGAAATTACAACATAAAACAGATAAAAATAAAATGTTTATGAACCTGAAAAATGTCAAGCCATAAGTTTAAGTAAACGCAATCAACAGTATAACATAAGAATCAGCTTAATTTTTCAAGGAACTCCTCAACAGAACAGCAGGAGTGACCCATGAGAAAACTCTTCAGCTTCGATTTGAAACCGCGTGCATTACTGCATAGATTTTTGAATTCTTGTTGTAGCTTACTGCACACTTTTCTGCACAAGAGTTAAGGAAGTCCGATGAAAAATCAAGTTGGACTTTTCCGAGCATTAAGTAATTACAAGCTGCTTGTTCTCGAGAATAAGCTTATATTGTTAATAAGAAATGATAGTATGAAATATATACAGGGTGGTCCATTGATCGTGACCGGGCCAAATATCTCACGAAATAAGCATCAAACGAAAAAACTACAAAGAATGAAACTTGTCTAGCTCGAAGGGGGAAATCAGATGGCGCCATGGTTGCCCCGCTAGATGGCGCTGCTATAGGTCAGACGGATATCAACTGCGTTTTTTTTTAATAGGAACCCCCATTTTTTATTACATATTCGTGTAGTACGTAAAGAAATCTGAATGGTTTAGTTGGACCACTTTTTTCACTTTGTGATAGATGGCACTGCGATAGTCACAAACATATGGCTCACAATTTTAGACGAACAGTTGGTAACAGGTAGGTTTTTAAAATTAAAATACCGAACGTAGGTACGTTTGAACATTTTATTTCGGTTGTTCCAATGTGATACATGTACCTTTGTGAACTTATCATTTCTGAGAACGCGTGCTGTTACAGCGTGATTACCTGTCAGTACCACATTAACGCAATAAATGCTCAATGTCCGTCAACCTCAATGCGTTTGGCAATACGTGTAACGACATTCCTCTCAACAGCGTGTAGTTCGCATTCCGTAATGTTCGCACTTGCATTGACAATGCGCTGACGCATGTTGTCAGGCGTTGTCGGTGGATCGCGATAGCAAAACTCCTTCAACTTTCCCCACAGAAAGAAATCCGGGGACGTCAGATCCGGTGAACGTGCTGGCCATGATATGGTGCTTCGACGACCAATCCACCTGTCATGAAATGTGCTATTCAATACCGCTTCAACCGCACTCGAGCTATGTGCCGGACATCCATCACGTTGGAAGTACATCACCATTCCGTCATGCAGTGAATCGTCTTGTAGTAACATCGGTAGAACATTACGTAGGAAATCAGCATACATTGCACCATTTAGATTGCTATCGATAAAATGAGGGCCAATTATCCTTCCTCCCATAAATGCCGCACCATACATTAACCCGCCAAGATCGCTGATGTTCCACTTGTCGCAGCCATCGTGGATTTTCCGTTGCCCAATAGTGCATATTATGCCGGTTTACGTTACCGCTGTTGGTGAATGACGCTTCGTCGCTAAATAGAACGCGTGCAAAAAATCTGTCATCGTCCCGTAATTTCTCTTGTGCCAAGCAATTCCTGGTGGATGGAAATATGGTACGGTTGCAATCGATGTTGATGTAGCATTCTCAACACCGACGTTTTTGAGCTTCCCGATTCTCGAGCAATTTGTCTGCTACTGATGTGCGAATTAGCCGCGACAGCAGCTAAAATACCTACTTGGGCATCATCATTTGTTGCACGTCGTGGTTGACGTTTCACATTGGCTGAACACTATCCGGCGAACGGTCCGGTCACTTGGATGATGTCGTCCAGGATACCGAGCAGCATACATAGCACACGCCCGTTGGGCATTTTGATCACAATAGCCATACATCAACACGATATCGACCTTTTCCGCAATTGGTAAACGGTCCATTTCAACACGGGTAATGCAAATGGTTCAAATGGCTCTGAGCACTATGGGACTTAACAGCTGTGGTCATCAGTCCCCTAGAACTTAGAACTACTTAAACCTAACTAACCTAAGGACATCACACACATCCATGCCCGAGGCAGGATTCGAACCTGCTACCGTAGCAGTCGCACGGTACGGGTAATGCATGACGAAGCAAATACCGTACGCACTGGCAGAATGTTACGTGATACCACGTACTTTGTGACTATTGCAGCGCCATCTATCACAAAGCGAAAAACGTGTTCCAACTAAAACATTCATATTTCTTCACGTACTACACGAATATGTAATAAAAATGGGGCTTCCTACTTTAAAAAAACGCAGTTGATATCCGTTTGACCTATGGCAGCGCCATCTAGCGGGCCAACCATAGCGCCATCTGGTTTCCCCCTTCAAGCTAGACGAGTTTAGTTCTTTGTAGTTTTTTCTTTTGATGCTTATTTCGTGAGATATTTGGCCTGATCACTATTAATGGACCACCCTGTATATTGAGAGGCCAATGTCAAAATACCCAGACTCGTGAACAGAGGTCGACAAGGAGTTCTCAAACTTACACCACTTATTTCCCGAACCGCCTGTTTCTGAGACAAAAATATCCTTTTGGAAAGGGAGAAGTTACCCTAAAATATTACACCTTACGACATAAGCGAATGAAAATAAGCGAAGTAGACTAATATTCGTGTCGAACGATCACTTACTTCAGGTATCATTCGAATAGTAAAAATGGCAGCATTAAGTCCTTGAACAATATCCTGAACGTGGGCTTTCCACGACAGATTACTATCTACCTGCACACCTACAAGTTTAACCCACCTAATACATCACAGGGAAAAGTCAATATAGCATTTTCAGTTGTTAAACGACAGCCGAACTGTACATTTGATATGAAATTATGTTATATAAAATGATCAATCAATTATCCTTACATACACAGCCTTTTCAATAACTTAAGCAAACAATGATGGGATAGAAATAGGTCTAAAATTGTCTACATTATCTCTTTCTCCCTTTTTATAAAGCGGCTTTACTACTGAGTACTTTAAACTTTCAGGAAACAGACTATTCCAGAAGCAAAAACTACAAATATGGCAAAATACAGGGCTAACATGTGGAGCACAGTACTTTAATATTTTGCTAGGCACCTCATCATATCCATGAGTGTCCTTAGTCTTCAGTGATTTAATTATTGACTAAATCTCACCCTTGTCAGTATCACAGAGGAGTATTTCCGGCCTCAGTCTCGGAAAGGCATTTGCTTAGGTAGTTACATGATTCCCTATAGAAACTAAATTTTTATTTAATTCATCAGCAACGCTCATAAAATAATTGTTAAATACTGTAAATATATCTGATTTAACAGTAACATAAATATTTTTACTGTGAACTAACTTTATATCGTCGACCTTGTGCTGATGACCAGACACTTCCTTCACAACTGACCCCATGGTTTTAATTTTATCCTGTGAATTAGCTATTCTATTTGGGTACCATAAATTCTTTGCCTTCCTAATAACATTTTTAAGCACCTTACAATACTGTTTGTAATGAGCTACTGTAGCTTGATTGTGAATACTTCTAACATTTTGCTGTAATTCCCGCTTTGTCCTACATGATATCCTTATCCCATTACTCAGCCACCCAGGATGTCTTTTACTGCTAGTACCCCGTTTAGAACGTTCTAATGGAAAGCAACTCTCAAAGCGCATGAGAAATGTGTTAAGGAAAGCATTATATTTGTCATCTATGTTACTGGCACTATAAACATCCTGCCACTCTTGTTCCTTGACGAGGTTTAAAAAACTCTTTATTGCTGCTGGATTGACTTTCCTACATAGTTGTAATTATGTGTGACATTTGTTTGGGTTTAAAAGCCTTTTAGTGTTAAAATTTCTGCATCATAGTCTGAAAGGCCATTCACCCTTTTACTAACAGAATGCCCATCTAGTAATGAAGAGTGAATAGAAATATTGTCTATGGCTGTGCTACTGTTCCCCTGAACCCTGGTTGGAAGAAAAACATTCTGCATCAGATCATATGAATTTAGGAGGTCTACCAACATCCTTTTTGTTGCACCATCATATACAAAATTTATATTGAGGTCACCACATATAACTAATTTCTGGTACTTCCTATAAAGTAAATCAAGAACCCTCTGTAGCTTGAGCAGAAATACGCTGAAGTTAGAGTTATGGGACCTTTAACGACAAAAATTAGAAGTTTAGTTTCACTAAATTCAACTGCCCCTGCACACCATTCAAATTCTGTTCAGTGCAGCCCATTGATAAGTGTATAGATTCAAATGGATTACTGTTTTTTACGTACATGGCCATTCCCCCACTCCCCAAGGAACTCCTCGAAAAACAGCCACCTAATCTGTATCCTGGTAAAAGAAATCTCTATCTATATCCTAATCTCGCTCTAGCTACTGCCGGGTCTGGGCGCTGACGAGTCCTCTGCATTTGGCTCGGTCCTCCCACCATTTTTCTTCCTCCACTTGCTGCCAGGTCACACCTCTCCTTTCTACAGATATTCACACTCCCATTTACCACCGTGTTCTTGGGTGCCCTCTAGGTCTTTCCCCATCCATCTTTAGTTCTTCCATAATTTAGAGGAGTCTCTGCCCATGCATCCTCTTAACATGCCCATACTATCTTAATCTCTTTTTTCAATTTCTTCTATCATACTTTCTTGTTTAAGATCCTTTCTAATCTCTGCATTCCTTACTCTGCCCATTTTTGTTTTTCCCTTAACTGCTCTGAGAAATTTCATTTCCCCTGCCGGCAGTCTGCTCCAGTCCCTTTCTGTCATTGTCCATGTTTCTCCACCATAGGTGACAATAGGGAAACCTCTGAATTGTCAAGTGGTGCTCCGATATACCAATAATTTCAGAATCAACATCTATAAGCAGTCCACTAATTTTGTCTCTAATATCTCTTATACATAGGATGGAACTTACATAGTAGCAACACAGCTGTGGAGACACTATGCAATAGAATCTACTATTGTCGCTGATAGCACACATTGTTGGCATACCTACCTTACCTCCGAACAAATGGACTCGCCCGTCCCATGTCACCGGCGTGCGCACAATCGAGGGAAGCAGTCACTTATGAGCGAGCGGTCTAATGTAAAGGTGTCACTATGTTTTAGAAACAGGAACAACGGAGTTGGATCAAGATTGAATGTTCAAGACGTCGCACAGCACGACAGTGTCATCAAGGTCTTTAAGAGGCGTGTGCGGAATCGGCATCGCCGTACAGAGCAGTGGCACGTTGGGTAACAGCCTTCAACGAAGGTCGACAAACTGTGGCAGACATGCATCGGGCAGGTCGTCCTAGCGTCTCTGAAGAAGAAGCGCATCCTGTTGCCACGTTAGTGGACAGTGACCGACGCCATACGATTCGTGAGCTCGCCCACGAAACAGGATTAGCGTATGTGACTGTGCTTCGCACCCTGAAGGAACGCCTGAGCATGCGAAAAATTGCATCACAATTGATTCCACATCACGACGGAAAATCAGAAATGGATGCGATACGACGCTGCTCAGACGCACTTCGAGCGCTGTGAGCGCGAAGGAGAGGCTTCCTTACGCCGTATCGTAGCACTAGATGAGACATGGGCCACATCGTACGAGCCAAAACTGAAACGCCAGTCGAACGAACGGCATCATTATGGGTCGCCCCGAAAGTCTAAAGAGCGTCAGAGCTCCAGTATAGTGAAAGTTATGGTGCTTCTCGTGTGCGACTGTGATGGTGTTATCCTAATGCATTACGTTCATCCACGGCAGACCGTCAATTCATAGTATTACTGTTTTTGGAGCATCACCTGCGACCAGATTTGCGAAAGAAGCGGTGACACTTTCTGCGCAACCCACCCACCATTTTGCACGACAATGCGCGGACTCATACAGCGCAAGTTGTGGCTGCTCTGTTCGGTCGATGGGACTGGGAAGTACTGTACCATCCAACATACTCCCCGGACTTGTGACCTTGATTTTACTCCGAAGATGAAGGAACCGCTTCGTGGCATTCGCTTCAGAACTGTTCCAGAGATTCGATAGTCAGTAGACCGCTCCATTCGCACCATCAACAGAACAAGCTCTGCTAACGGTATACTACGTCTTCCACATCGCTGGCAACGGGTTCTACATAACGCTGGTGACTACTTTGAAGGACAGTAACAGGTGCAAACATGTAACTCTTTTATATCGGTTGTGAATAGATAGTTGCCACTATTTAAGTTCCAACCCTCGTATTTTGATGAAATTTGCGAATTCCTCCTCTACTTGGAAGCATGACGTCCTATGAAGGTGACTCCTTAGTTTTGTCTCTAATATCTCTTATACGTAGGATGGAACTTACATAGTAGCAACACAGCTGTGGAGACACTATGCAATAGAATCTACTATTGTCGCTGATAGCACACATTGTTGGCATACCTACCTTACCTCCGAACAAATGGACTCGCCCGTCCCATGTCACCGGCGTGCGCACAATCGAGGGAAGCAGTCACTTATGAGCGAGCGGTCTAATGTAAAGGTGTCACTATGTTTTAGAAACAGGAACAACGGAGTTGGATCAAGATTGAATGTTCAAGACGTCGCACAGCACGACAGTGTCATCAAGGTCTTTAAGAGGCGTGCGCGGAATCGGCATCGCCGTACAGAGCAGTGGCACGTTGGGTAACAGCCTTCAACGAAGGTCGACAAACTGTGGCAGACATGCATCGGGCAGGTCGTCCTAGCGTCTCTGAAGAAGAAGCGCATCCTGTTGCCACGTTAGTGGACAGTGACCGACGCCATACGATTCGTGAGCTCGCCCACGAAACAGGATTAGCGTATGTGACTGTGCTTCGCACCCTGAAGGAACGCCTGAGCATGCGAAAAATTGCTTCCTTGAAGCAGGTATACAATCAGCTGATTTCAGTCTAAAAAAGGCGCAGCTCTAACACCAACTGCTACAGGAATTTTTCCATGAGTAATCCCACCACCACCCACTACACTTTCGCCTATATGCTTTGCCATCCTCCCCTTCCCATGCCTATTGAGGTGCAGGCCATGCCTAGTGAAACCCGATCTCTGATAGACTCAACTGTCTCCACTGCAATGTGACCCACGCCCTTCGCTTTCAGTGCCTTCTCCAGCCCCATGTTAACACGCCTAACAGCCGCATTAAGATGACGCCGATCATGTTGCCGATCAAGTTGCACGAAATGTCCAATAGTGCCACCAGTTTGAGTAACTATCTTTATCAGATCATCACCTACATCAAAACGGAAATTTGTGGTAAGTTCCTATGGGACAAAACTGCTGAGGTCATCGGTCCCTAGGCTTACACACTACTTAAAACTTAAACTAACTTAGGCTAAGGACAAAACATACACCCGTGCCCGAGGGAGGACTCGAACCTCCGATGTGGGGAGCCGCGCGAAACATGACAAGCCGCCTTAAACGGCACGGCTACCCCACGCGACCCACCTACATCACATTCCACGTTTCTATCAAGACTGTTCCCTGCTCCACCCACTATCACTACCTAATGCTCCTTCGTAAAATTCCTGCATAACTCCCCTATGCTGTCAGTCACCTGAGCCAACCATTTCCAGTCAATGATCGGTTAGGTTGGACCAGAAGACCCAGTCCATTCCATGTAAACACAGCCTACACCATTACTGGGCCACCACCAGCTTGCACAGACCCTTGTTGACAACTTGAGTCCATAGCCTCGTGGGGTCTGCACCACACTCGAACCCTACCATCACCTCTTACCAACTGAAATCGTGAATTATCTGACCAAGCCAAGGTTTTTCAGGCATCTAGGGTCCAACCGATATCGTGAAGAGCCTGCTGCCATAGTCCATTAACGCCAAATTTCACCGCACCGTTCTAACGGATACGTTCGTCGCACGTCCCACATTGATTTCCGCGGTTATCTCGCACAATGGTGCTTGTCTGTAAGCACTGACAAGTCTACGCAAATGCGCTGCTCTCGGTCGATAAGCGAAGTCGGCCATTGCGTTGTCCGTGGTGAGAGGTAATGTCTGCAATTTCGTATTCTCGGAGCACTCTTGACACTGTAGATCTCGGAATATTGAATTACCTATCGATTCCATGTGTCTAGCTGCCACTGTCTTGCCGCGTTCAGAGTATGTTAATTCCTGCCGTGTGGCCATAATCACGTCGGAAACCTTTTCACGAGAATCACCTGAGTACAAATGACAGCTCTGGCAAAGTATTACCCTTTTATACCTTGAATGCGCGATATTACCGCTATCTGTATAGATATATCGCTATCGCATGACTTTACTCGTCACAGTATGTTCTTTGAATCAGCAGTACCGTACGGTAACAGACGCCACAGACACGCCGAGGTGTGGGGAACATGTGCTTATGTAAGCTCGCCGTATAGTATCATAGAGCAAACGGGTCGCTTTGGAGCGCTGCAGGTGATGTAGAATGCGACCAGGTGCTCACGTGACCATCCCTCGCTGACGTAACTCAGTACAGTGGCGTGTATGTGCCAACCAGCTGTAGGGAATACGCGCTGGTCGACGTGGAGAAGCAACACAACAGCCCAAAGGAGCTCACGCGTTCGGACGTGCCATTACCACAAACTGAATAAAGCCGCCTGATTTGTTGGTGTATCAGCATTGAGTTTCCGAGCTAATAATGGAAAAAAGTGCATGCAAGGGACATCTGGAGTCGGATACCTGTCAAAGGCCATTGCTCATAGCGGCACGAAGTTCCATGTCATCAATGGGACAAACATTACAGCCCGGACTACATCAGACTGTAAGCAGGTAGTGTGCTCTGATAAGATGTGGTTTTGCCTCTTCTCGAGTGATGCAAAGTACTGAGTCCACAGACCGCAGAGGCATTTAATCCACAACATCAGAGGCTGTTGTTCGAAGCGGAGGTGATTCTGTGATGTTTTGGAACGTTCACACGCCATCAGTTGGGCCCACTCTTTCAGGTTACCATTAACATAAAGATGTACCTCTACATCTACTCCGTAAACCACCTACTGTGTGTGGCGGAGGCTACTCTTGGTACCACCAACTGATGCTTGTTCCCTGTTCTACTAGTGAATGGCGCGTGGGAAGAATGATTGTCGTATCTCTCCACTCGCGCTGACTAAACGAACCCGTGACACCGACTGCGGTGGCCGAGCGGTTCTAGGCGCTTCAGACTGGAACCGCGCGACCGCTATGGTCGCAGGTTCGAATCCTGCCTCGGGCATGGATGTGTGTGATGTCCTTAGGTTAGTTAGGTTTAAGTAGTTCTAAGTTCTAGGGGACCGATGACCTCAGATGTTAAGTCCCATAGTGGGCAGAGCCATTTGAACCATTTGAACCTGTGACGAAACGCGCCGCTCTCCTTTGGATCTTCTTCATCTCGTTTATCAGTCCACCTGGTAAGGGTCACATATTGATGAACAGGATTCAAGAGTCGGTCGAACAAGTGCCTTGTAAACCACTTCTTTCGTGGATGAGTAATATTTCCTTAAGAGTCTGAATCTCAGTCTGGCATCTTCTTCCTACTGTTCATTTTATGTGGTCACTGCACTTAACATCGCTCTAGATAGTTACTCTTAGATGTTTTACGGTAGACACTGTTTCCAGCGGTTTTCATAAATATTGTTGTCGTACATGTGTAGGCAATAAGTTACGTTTATCCACGTTCAGGGTCAACTGCCAGAGCCTGCACCATCCATTAATCCTCTGCAAGTCATTCTGCAAATCGATACCGTCTTCTGGCGTTGGTAATTTCTGATAGACAACCGCATCATCTACAATCCATCTTAAAGAGCTTCCGATCCTTTCTGCTAGATCATTTATACACATTGTAAATATTGACGGTCCTATCGCCAGCCGCTGTGGCCGAGCGGTTCTAGGGCTTCCGTCCGGAACCGCGCTGCTGCTACGGTCGCAGGTTCGAATTCTGCCTCGGGCATGGATGTGTGTGATGTCCTTAGGTTGGTTAGGTTTAAGTAGTTCTAAGTCTAGGGGACTGATGACCTCAGACGTTAAGTCCCATAGTGCTCAGAGCCATTTAAACCATCTGAACGGTCCTATGACTCTTTCCTGGGGCACTCTGGAAATTACCTATACATCTGTTGATTTTGTTCCGTTGTGGACGACGTCTTGATTTCTTTCCACATGGAAGTTTTGAATCCAGTGGCAAATCTGGTCTGATACTCGGTTAGTTCGTACGTTTTTCACTACCCGAAAGTACGGGACTGTGTCAAATGCCTTTCTGAAGACAAAGAATACGGCATGAACCTGAGTGCCGTTGTCTACAGAATGAGCTGAGTTTTCCACAAGATCTCTGTGATTTTTGTAGACGATGTATTACAATGTGAAATGAAGCTAGAAGCTTCAGATATGCGCTTGAAAACGATCCAGGGTGGGAAGTGGCCAACGGTGCGGATAAAAAAAATAGTGCTTACTTGGAGCACGTTTTTATTCTTAAAACACTTTGAGGCTGTGGACTCCACAAAAACAAAATTTAAAAAAATAAATAAAAGGTTTATTTCAAGATTCTCAGTGGACAACGCTTGCCCTTTCTTCTACATATTGATGAGCGATTTGCAGTAGACACTCCCATCTCCCAAAATGACATCAGCGGTGTTCACAAGGGTGCACGCACACGTTTCTGGTTTGACGCACACTTAGTCCCCTACCGCATCTCTACTGGCCCGCCAAATCAGGCGACATTAATGCCATAGAAACTCTCTGAGTACACGAAACGTAGCAATCAATATCCGCGTAATTCGGGAGCTCAGTGAGTGGCTTAAGCTAGATATGGCTTACATAAACACATTTGTTGGCTCCCCTCGTCGCCAAATTGAAACAGTTTTCGGCACTAGAGGAAGTGCCGCCTGGGAGCGATTAATTCTTGCGATTCTGTAACCTGAAAATGAATAACAGAACTTATCATATAAGCTCCAGCAAGGCTCGCTTACCGAGTGTAATGAAATAAACAAATAGCTGAAACGCAGGTAACTATTACAGGAAATTTTACAAACTCGTATCATACCAAGCAGTTCCTGTACATGGTAAGATGGCGTTCGGTATGCATTTGAACACTTTTTTCTAAAAGCAAGTTGGCTCTGAGCACTATGTGACTTAAGGTCTGAGGTCATCAGTCCCCTAGACTTAGACCTACTTAAACCTAACCAACCTAGGGACATCACACACATCCATGCCCGAGGCAGGATTCGAACCTGCGACCGTAGCAGGTTTCCAATTCACCACATTATTCAGCACTCTTTCGTCTACAAAACCCTGTTTTTCAGCGTAACCTCCGTTCAATGCAACGACGTTACGCCCCCTTTTGGGAGAACCTGTATGCCCGCATGGTACCACTCTACCGGTCGTCATCAATAACTTCCACATCATGCACGTACTGCTTCCCGCAGAATTCATCCTCCATTGGGTCAAACGTATCGAAGATACGACATCCGGGCTGGAAGATGGATGAGAAAGAACAATCCAGTAAGGTTTGTGAGCTCCTCTCGGGAGCGCAGACTTCTCAGGTTTTGGGTTCTCACGGAGAAGGAGAAGTCATTTTGCATGTTTTTGGCGACGACCGCTCTGAAGTCGTTTCTTCAGTTTCCTGAGTGTAGCACAGTACACTTTAGAGCTACTCGTTGCACCGTGAGGAAAGTCATCAAACAGAATAACCCTTTCAGCCTCAGAAGACCATCGACCTGACTTTACCGGCTGAGTGTGCTGCTTTGAACTTTTTCTTCGGAGAAGTGGTGGTGTAGTGCCGCTCCATGGACTGCCGTTTTGTTTCCGATTCGAAGTGATCCCTATGATGAAGTTCGATAAAAATTTGTCACTATCAGCCTCGTAACAGATAGTCCTTCGCTGCACTTTATGGTCTTCTGTTACGCAGCAAGGAACCCGGCGGCCACACATCTTTGCGTACGCCAAGTGGTAGACGAGTGTGTCAGCACTAACAACAGTGACCCGCACTTGAGCAGCGAGGTGGCTGACTACTATCCTCGATCATCCCGAATGATAGTGTCCGCAAGTTCTAACTTTGCACGAGTCACAGTTGTGTACGGCCAGCTGGCATACAGTAGGTCGAACAGGTTTGCACGGACTTCTTGCAATGACAGAATCCTCACCCAACGACTCACCGTGCTTTTGTTCACTGTCTAGTCTCCGAAAACATTCTGCAAGCGCATATGATTATCTACAATGCTGTGGTTTTCCTCCAAAAGAAACTCAATCACATTTCTCTGCTTGGAGCCGCATTTCCGTTGCATACATCATTTTGGAAGCTACGTATAGCACAGCCACTGTCAGAACTTCATGAAACTGTAGTGGCTGAGGCGGGAATATTCCACGATGTCCCAAAAAAAATTCCGCATTTTTTTCAATCTAAACTGGAAGAGAAAAAGATGTGTTGCATTACTTGTTGAACTACCGTAGTATAAATACAAAGGAAAAGAGGACACAGTATTGCAATAGTGTTAGTTGACACTTTCGTCCGTAAATACACAGGAATTGTTCGACATATCCATGTTACATAATACTGTAAAGGTAGAGAGCTGCACAAACTTACCGACTTCGACCGTGTCTTTCATAGCGAAATCTGGATAGTCGTCATCGTGCTGGTAGCTTTCAGGCGGCCAGTATCCTGTAACAAATTGAAACGGGAACTTATGTGGACGTAACTGATCTTCGGAATCCACGACGAAATGCACTGACGAGCCAAGGTATTCTGACCGCCTGCTTAATAGCGAGTATGTCCACCTATGGAATGCAGTTCTGCTAGGAGTCGATCTGTCCTTGATAGCTTCCCTTATCTATGTGCCACCAGATGTCGACGCGGAGGTCACATAATTCCGGTATATTATCGGCCGGTAATTCGTGGACGCGGAACTGACGTCCGATAACGTCTCAGACGTCTTCCATCGCGTTCGGATCAGGCGAATTCGGTGGCCAAGACACAATTGCGAGTTTTCTATCAAGCTCCTCAAACCATCGTAGCACGATTCTAGCATAATGACACGCACAGTTATCCTGCTGGAAAAATATTCGTGTAGTGGTGGTGGTGGTTAGTGTTTAACGTCCTGTCGACAACGAGGTCATTAGAGACGGAGCGCAAGCTCGGGTTAGGGAAGGATTGGGAAGGAAATCGGCCGTGCCCTTTCAAAGGAACCACCCCGGCATTTGCCTGAAACGATTTAGGGAAATCACGGAAAACCTAAATCAGAATGGCTGGAGACAGGATTGAACCGTCGTCCTCCCGAATGCGAGTCCAGTGTGCTAACCACTGCGCCACCTCGCTCGGTATATTTGTGTAGTCCACAGCTATCATATTGTCTTCGATTACAACCCAGGCCCCCAGGAAGCCCAGGTGAATGTCCTCGACAGTTTAATACTGCCTCCAGCAGTATGTGGACATGGCGTGGTGGATGTTTCGAGCAGCCGTTCGCCTCGATGAAGGCGCATCTGGACCCAACCCTCCACCCAGTACGAGGTGCATTCAAGTTCTAAGGCCTCCGATTTTTTTTCTCCGGACTGGAAAGAGATAGAAACATGCGCATTATTTTAAAATGAGGCCGCGTTCATTGTCAATACGTCCCAGAGACGGCAGCACCGTACGGCAGATGGAATTTTACCACCAGCGGCGAGAATGAGAACTGTTTTAAATACTTAAAATGACGACGTTTTCCTTACTTGAACAGCGTGCGATCATTCGTTTTCTGAATTTGCGTGGTGTGAAACCAATTGAAATTCGTCGACAGTTGAAGGACACATGTGGTGATGGAGTTATGGATGTATCGAAAGTGCGTTCGTGGGTGCGACAGTTTAATGAAGGCAGAACATCGTGTGACAACAAACTGAAACAACCTCGGGCTCGCAGAAGCCGGTCTGACGACACGATCGAGAAAGTGGAGAGAATTGTTTTGGGGGATCGCCGAATGACTGTTGAACAGATCGCCTCCAGAGTTGGCATTTCTGTGGGTTATGTGCACACAATCCTGCATGACGACCTGAAAAAGTGTCATCCAGGTGGGTGCCACGAATGCTGACGGACGACCACATGGTTGCCCGTGTGGCATGTTGCCTAGCAATGTTGACGCGCAACGACAGCTTGAATGGGACTTTCTTTTCGTCGGTTGTGACAATGGATGAGACGTGGATGCCATTTTTCAATCCAGAAACAAAGCGCCAGTCAGCTCAATGGAAGCACACAGATTCACCGCCACCAAAAAAATTTCGGGTAACCGCCAGTGCTGAAAAAATGATGGTGTCCATGTTCTGGGACAGCGAGGGCTAATCCTTACCCATTGCGTTCCAAAGGGCACTACGGTAACAGGTGCATCCTACGAAAATGTTTTGAAGAACAAATTCCTTCCTGCACTGCAACAAAAACGTCCGGGAAGGGCTGCGCGTGTGCTGTTTCACCCGCACATCGAGCTAACGTTACGCAATAGTTTCTTCGTGATAACAACTATGAAGTGATTCCTCATGCTCCCTACTCACCTGACCTGGCTCCTAGTGACTTTTGGCTTTTTCCAACAGTGAAAGGCACTCTCCGTGGCCGCACATTCACCAGCTGTGCTGCTATTGCCTCAGCGATTTTCCAGTGGTCAAAACAGACTCCTAAAGAAGCCTTCGCCGCTGCCATGGAATCATGGCGTCAGCGTTGTGAAAAATGTGTATGTCTGCAGGGTGATTACGTCGAGAAGTAACGCCAGTTTCATCGATTTCGGGTGAGTAGTTAATTAGAAAAAAAATCGGAGGCCTTAGAACTTGAATGCACCTCGTATAACAAGAAACGTGATTCATCCTACCAGGCGAAAGGTTTCCACTGATCCGCGGTCCAGTCTCGGTGATGCCGTGACTACTGCAGTTGTAATTGACGGTGTCCTTGGGTCAATATGATAACACACGGGAGTCGTCTGTTGTGCAGCCCCATGTTCATTAATATGAACTGATTGGTGTACTGCAAAACATTGTGCCTCCACCAGCATTGAGCCCTGTCACCAGATCTGCCACAGACCGCCGCTTATTGTACTTTACAGAGTGGGTAGACCTGCGACGTCGACGTTATGTCACGAGTCGTGGACGTCTACTATTGGTTTCACCGTCTCAATACACGTTCCATAGATGCTCAAGACTGCAGCAAGCGAACAGCCGACCAGTTTCCCCGTATCCGACATGCTCGCTCCCAGGTACTGGGCCAGAACAATCTGCTTTTTATCGAATACATTTCTGTTAGTAGATTTCCTCATTTGCGACCCTTGCCGTCAATAGGATGATGCCTCTTTCATCTGTGCTCCGCTTATACACTGTGCTTACCGCGTCACCACCATATGTCATTTAATCAAGCGGTGGACAGCGATCACAATGTTTTGGCGTATCAGTGGAAATACAGGGTGTATCAAAAAGAATCATCCGATTTAAAAAAAAGTCATAACTATTATATTATTTGAGATATGTGCGTGAACAACGTACCGTTGGGAAGAGCAAACTCTAGAGTTTTATATGGTTCCCGCTAGGTAGCAGCGGCGCGTACCCTCTTCAGTTCCAGTAAAAATGGTGTCGGTGACAACAGAAAGCATTTTCTGTTCTACGTTTTGCGAATTTCGGGTCAGCAATAACGGTTCAGTGTGTCTTTACTACTAGGTATGGTGTGAATCCTCCTACAGCACAGAGCATTAGACGATGGCGTGAACAGTTCAGAGAAACAGGTTGTCTGTGTAAAGGCAAATCGCTGGGCCGTTCCTGACTGACAGACGTCGAACGCATCCGCCATAGTTTGACAAGGAGTCCGCAGAAACCCGTTCGCTGTGCAGCTCGATGTCCGTCTGGCGTATGTTGCGTCACCATTTACACGTGAAACCATAAGAAATTGAGCGACTGCAAGCTCTTTGTGAAGGTGACAAACAACAACGTGTGAAGTTCTGTAATTCCGTTCTTGGCAAGACGGGGGATGGCAGTTTTCTTCCACCCTTAGTGTTCAGAGATGAGGCAACATTCCATTTAAATGAAAAGGTGAACCCTCATAATGTGAGAATATGGGGTACGGAACAACCACATGAAGTTGTACAACAGGAGAAATGCTTTGTGCAGTTTCACGGTAAAAGGTGTATGGTCTATTTTTCTTTGCCGAGAATACTGTTATAGGAAGCACATATCTCGATATGCTAGAGAAATTTCTTTTCCCACGGTTGGAGACTGATTCAAACGACTTCAATTGCCAACAGGATGGGGCACAGGCACACTGGCATCTGAAAGTGTGGATATTTTTAAATCAAAGGATTACTGGATGGTGGATCGGTCGCACTGGACTGAATGACTCAGTCTTACATAATTGCCCACCAAGATCGCCGGACTTGAGTGTATGTGATTATTTCTTATGGAGGTTTATATAAGACTCTGTTTATGTGCGTCCGTTATGAACAACAATGACTGAACTGAGAAATCGCATAATAGCAGCTGTGGAAGCTGCAAATCAAGACATGCTCGCTACTGTGTGGGAACAATTTGAATACTGCATTGACATATGCCGCGCTTCTTAAGGGGGGCGTATTGAACACCTATGAAAAGGTATGAAAAAAACTTTTTGAGTTTCCCGTTCATCAAAAAACAAAATTCATTGTATATGATTATTAGTTTCAGAAATATAGACGTGCCAAATCGGATGATTCTTTTTGATAGACCCTGTACTGTGTGCCTTATGGGTGCACTTGGAATCGAAGACAGCAACAACCATTGCAACCATTTCAGGTACGACGTTTAATGAGTCACAGCATCACCCTCAACATTCTAAACGTGAGGACTAACATACAGATGAGACGGACGCTTCAATTTCTGATGCCTTCTGAGCTAGGTAGGTATACAACACTTGAGAACCAGTCAATTTAGAGGATCAATGCATTTTGAACAAGGGACATTTTAGAGACTACAATAGTATCGTTTCCACCATCAGTCCATCCTCTTTTTTTTCTCTCACGTTGTGATACAGCTATCCTTCGCAAGCCTCCTTATTAATGCACCCCTGTGCCGTGGTGCTCGACTCTGAGGTAGCCGATTCGAATCCTAAGGGTACAAGACACTTTCACCACACACCTTTGGCCGACAAGGGGAACAGAGGAAGTGGCTAAATGTCAAACTTCTCCACAGGGTCTCATTAAGTGAGGACATGTGAGAAGGTTGTTGTGGTCCGTCCGTCGGAAGAAGACGTTAAGCTCCTCGGTCCTGCTGGTGTTGTTTGAGAGGAACAGGCTAAGTGCAGGCACCAGGTTTTGTCTTCTACTTTGTCGCAACATTATGCAACACAGACATGACACCACACTAAACACATCCAAGATAGTTATATAAGGCTTGAAATGGTAAGAATGTGGAAAAGCGACCTTAATCTCCAATATAACCTTTATTTGTCTGGATCACGAGTTTATAAAATGATATGACCGGTTACAGTTGTGCTAACAATCACCTTCAGATCATAAAATCTCGTCACAGATCACTCAATTAATGACTCAGTACTTGATTTACAACATGTGACGTGCTATACTCTGTAAAGATATTTTATGATTTCAATATGATTTCTTGCACAATCGAAATAGATTATAGCATTTTATAGATTCGCGATCTAGGCACGTAAAGCTTATATCCATTTCAATCACTTCAGTCAGTGTTACATGCTCTTAAGACACAGCTCAGATACCTCGAAGTACTAGGTCACTACGTACGGCGGAAGGGAATTCTTTCTGACTAGGCGGTTGAAGCGACCACTATTGATAATGCTAACAAATGGCTCTGAGCACTGTGGGACTTAACATCTATGGTCATCAGTCCCCTAGAACTTAGAACTACTTAAACCTAACTAACCTAAGGGCAGCACACAACACCCAGCCATCACGACGCAGAGAAAATCCCTGACCCCACCGGGAATCGAACCCGGGAACCCGGGCGTGGGAAGCGAGAACGCTACCGCACGACCACGAGATGCGGGCGATAATGCTAACAAAACCACATGACATATTCATTTGTGTTTTTCAGTTTCTTTCCAGTGACAACAGTCTGAGTTGTTTAACTCTTTGGGCTTTTTGTCTAAATGCACCATCTGTGTTTCTAATATTGGCGCAAGATTTCAGCATCTCCCATTCGGTTAAAAGCTGACTTTAGCAAGTCTTCCAAGCACTACGTACTCTCAAAACATCTCAGCCACAGAAAGCACAACTAGTTCCTTTTGAAGATGATCTGAGGATTATAACCCCCACATTAGTCATAAAGAAAGAGAAGAAATTGTAAATAAGTATTCAAAATATTTTCTTTTATATGCAAATCGTTTCTCTTTAAATTAAGAACACACCATATTTAGACATCAAAGAGTAAAACGCGAATGATAAATTTAAACCCTCAGCTGGTGTCTTCAAAATCTTTCCTGAATGAAATTTTCACTCTGCAGCGGAGCGTGCGCTGATACGAAACTTCCTGGCAGATTAAAACTGTATGCCGGACCGAAATTCGAACTCGGGACCTTTGCCTTTCTCGGGAAGTGCTTTACCATCTGAGCTACCCAATCACGACTCACGACCCATCCTCATGGCTTCAATTCCGTTAAGACCTAGTCTCCTACCTTCCAGGGGTCCCGAGTTCGAGTCTCGGTCCGGCAAACAGTTTTAATCTACCAGGAGGTTTCAAAATTCTTCCTCTTCGTATTGATGAGACTTTAAATTGGAAGACAACTTTTTAGAGCTTCTTAAACAATCCATTTCATCCACTTCTATACTTCGAGTCCTGTGAAGTCTTGCAGAGAAACCAGTCAGTAGATTAAAATACTACGCATATTTTTATTCAGTAATGTCGTCTCGGGTGATTCGCCTTTAAGGAAGAAAGGTTTCACTGCACTAAGACACGCCATAAGAAAAATAAATAGTGGTCACTCAGAACCGTTTTATAAAAAACACAGGAATTATTAACTATGATTACAGCATCACAGAATTTGATTTATTTCTTAAAAAGTCTACTACTGCCCATAAGAAATAATTATGCTCATCATTAAAATAGAGAACAAATAAGATCTTGTGTGTTTGAAGGTTTTCTTGCCATAATACAGACCCATTCTTACACAAACTAAGCTACATCCACTGTAGAATCCAGTTTCTTAAAGCGTTCATTAATGACTCTGTCACAAACTGATTCTGACTTGGTAAGAGGTACGTGTGGTTTGTAGCATTCATTCCGTAAACATTTATAACGTATGTGTTGCCACTTTGATCTTTCTCATTAAAATCCGTCACTGTCAGTGCAATTTCAGTAGGCTTGAAAATGAACCTATGAGGTTTGAAATTAGTCGCATAATATAAATGCTCCAACTGTTGACAGCATCATTGACAAACGCTTTAAGACATTTAATAAATGTGCTGGTTCCCCGTCAACAAAACATTGAAACTGAAAAATAAAATGTCGTTTACCAAGGAGACGGGCGAAAATAGCGAGCAACCATTCTTGGATTATCTGGTACAAAGAAGACCGGACGGAAGACTGTGGTACACCGTCTACAGGAGATTAAGTCACAAGGACGACACCTTCACCCTCCAGTCGCCATCCCCAATTGCAAAGGGAAGGGTCTAAGCAACTTAGTTCACCTGGCTCGTGTGATATCCGACCAAGCATAACACCGAAACAAGTGCACATCGAAGCCATTTTCAAGAAAAAGGCTATAGCGACCATCAAATTCCGACGTGTCTTTAGACAGATGTCTACACTACAACCAACACCTGAGGAGGATAAACCCATAACGACAGCCTACATCTCATTCGCCGGTAGCATACCGGGAAAGAGTGGCAGAATTTTATTCCGATAAAAAATAAAATGAGTGGACCGCTCTCCAGCAAAGAACAAAACCCTTCTAGGGTCAGTAAAAGCTGGTCTGAGATCCCGAAAACCTGGCTTATACCACACATTGTGTGAGTGTGGAAAAGGATAAGCCGGACAAACCATTCGCGTGGTTGAAGGAAGGTACTTTGAACAAAAATAGCACCCGACATTCAGTCAACGAAATCAGCAATTCCTGAACATTTCCAAGAGACTAGCAGCAGAATAAGGTATGAAGGTACCAAATTTTTGAAAAATACATCTCTCGTTCGGGACTGAGTATACTTGTAGGCCATCGAAATTCAGCTGCAGAAGAACCACACCACGCGTGGTGTATGGTACCGAAGCTGCGTCAAAAGTGGAGGAACACCGAGCGGAGACTGAGTTTCGACTACGGAACGCGAGCCACCCACACCATAGTGGCAGCACATCACGGGGGTGGAGTAGGGCAGATGTCCTTTCCGATGACGGAACACAAACTTTCGTCCGCGTTGTGACTTTGTGGATCACATTCCTCCAATTTCCCTGTATAGTGGATAATTAAAGTTGTAAAACTGCCATAGGCTACGCTAGCGTAGACTACGGTAAATTTCCTAGTAGTTTTGGTTAGTCAGTATGGTAACCGCGTTACCTACACGTAAGGTGTGTTGCATACCTGAAGTGCGTTAGACTCATTTCGATCGCTTTGTTCACGTGGCTTGCCGGATTCCCCTAGAGACCGTAAGCAGTAAACCGTCTAGAAGCTCAGTGCTCACATATAAAAGATCACGTAACCTCTGGAACATTTTTGTTCCATATAGTTATCCTTCTGCTCGTTACTTAAAAATAAACTGAATTTATAGCAAGATTGAAACTGTCAATGTTTAATTTGTGCGTGCACCAATATTGTGGTCTTTCGGCAGAGATGCCACATATCACCATTTATATTACATTACAGAGCAGACAAGTCTGTGTGAAGAGTCGTGGATATCCAACCATTAAGCGCCTGGTGGTAGTTTCACTGTCATTCTACCTCTTTCCGTAGATTCTCACAACAGTAGCATTGTTTTGGCTGGAGAGACCTCGCAATGGATATTCCGTTACAAACGAAAACATATATTTCAAAGACCGACACAGTCTTAAAATGGGAAGTTCGTGGCATGTGGTACATGTTGAAGCGAAGGACTGTGACACTCTTTGTGACCGTGTGAGACATCTCTGAAGTGCTTGGGTCGCTCAAATATCTATAAGACAAAGAGGTATATACAAAGAGGGATATATCACATGCAAAATAAAATGTGCACCCTGTCAATATACAGGGCGTCTTATTAATGCAGTAACATTGAATATTTTCGGAATCGTTGAAGGTATTGAAACATTTTGGACGTGTGATAGCACAGGAATAAACATTTCCCACGTGGACAATACTCGTACTTTTTCTATCTACAAATATTATAAAGTCACTACAGTCTTTCTAACGCAACTGTTCATTTTAAATGCTTTTGAAAGCGCATATAACTTGCATGAATTTTTACGAATTGTGGTAAAATTTATTATTATTATTATTTTTATTATTTATATAGTTATCACTAATTTGTTACGTTCCAGCCAATTACTTACAATTTAAGCATAGACTATATCAACAATTATTATTGTATACTATGTATCAGCATGTAATGAAAATACATGTTTCTACTATTACACGTAACATAATACTTGTTTTATTTATTCATTATTTTTCCTGAAGAGATAAGAGTCATCAGGCCATCTCTCTAGCCAACCATTCTACATGTTTTACATTTTGATTATGCCACACATGATATTAGAAGTAAAGGATGCAAAACGTGAAAAGTCCATACAGTAGTAGCTATTCTACAAGAAAACTCAGTTTTGATGAACTGCAGAACAACAAAGACAAATAACTGACGTAGATTTAAACTGGCGCAGGCAGTAGTGGACAAAAGAGAAAAGGCAGAGCCGCAGAAAGACGAATTTTATAGAACACAAATGACGAATAGAAGAGGAAATCAAGTGCAGTGACTGACTGAGAAAACATATGTTAATGAACCATACAGGGAGAGTACGGAAGCATTTGCTTTACCGTTTGGGAGACAAATTATTCATATATGTTAATATTTTTAGTGAGCGGTGTATCAGTCCTTCGCAAATGTAACAGGTCACTGAATGTGCAGATTGCAGGGTAGCGTATTCCAGCAGCGGACAGCAGGAAGAGGGAAGGATAATAGTTTTAAACATGGCAAATATTTATTTGGTTCATTAACCTAGGTTTCGACACCTCTAAGGATGTCCTCATCAGAATTAAATTTTAAGAAACCGTAAAATTACATTGCGAGGAGGCAATGGTCAAAGTTTAGGACAGACATCAGAGTCATACGTGCCAAAAGGTAGGACGTGTCTAATTTTGACTTGAGAAGATCCGCTCTCAACTTTGACCACTGGTTTCTCGTGATGCAATTTTACCGATTCTTAAAATTTCATTTTGATGAAGACATCCCTAGAGGTGTCGAAACCTAGGTCACTGTGCCAAACAGTTATTTGCAACCGGTTGATTGTGAGATTTCTATGTTGAGGATCAGGGAAGGAGTTCCCAACTGTTTTTGTTTTATTTTTGGGCACAACTAAGATACTAGATAAGGGAGACCTATTGTTACAATTTGTTAGGTGACAAGAATTGGGTGTCTGATGTGAAGTACTGCGCTGGGGTGAATGTATGTGAATTGAGCAACCGAAGAAGTAGATGTAGCGTATGGTAGTCACGTCTGTCAGAAACCGACTTGAAGAAGACACTAGACATACAGCATTCGGCGAGCACCGAACGAGTACAGGCCAGGTGTCGAACAGTCGAGGTGTTCGCCGTGGCGTCGAGGAGTACTCACAAAATGGAGAGCGCTTTAGACCAGAAACCCACAGAATACCGTAAATCGAATCACTCTAGGAACATTATTTGAGCCATTCAGTAGCTCTACGGAATGGAAAGTAACCAGGATCTCTTACATGGTGCACCCGTCGTCTAGGGGTAGAATTTTTGACTAGTAATCAAAACGACCTCCGTCATCGTTCAGAACCTTCTCACTGCTTAAATGGTAATTATTTTTATTAAACAATGTAGAAAGCTCAACGTCTCCCCATGACGGCTATTTAGGTAAATCGTGCCATAGATCGCCGATCCTCAAAAAGATACTTATTGTGCAGGTTTAATAGTAGAATTTATTATCTTTATGCTAAGGAAGATAGTTTGAATGAGAAGGCTTATATGTTATACTCAGAAATTACTAAAGTTACACTACTGGCCATTAAAAATGCTACATCAAGAAGAAATGCATATGATAAATGGGCATTCATTGGACAAATATATTATAGTAGAGCTGATATGTGATTATATTTTCACGCAATTTGGGTACATAGATCCTGAGAAATCAGTACCCAGAATAACCACCTCTGGCCTTAATAACGACCTTGATACGCCTGAGCATTGAGTCAAACAGAGTTTGGATGGCGTGTACAGGTACAGCTGCCCATGCAGCTTCAACACGACACCACAGTTCATCAAGAGTAGTGACTGGCGTATTGTGACGAGCCAGCTGCTCGGCCACCATTGACCAGACGTTTTCAACTGGTGAGAGGTCTGGAGAATGAGCTGACCAGGGCAGCAGTCGAACATTTTCTGTATCCAGAAAGGCCCGTACAGGACGTGCAACATGCTGTCGTGCATTATCCTGCTGAAATGTAGGGTTTCGCAGGGATCGAATGAAGGGTATAGCCACGGGTCGTAACATATCTGAAATGTAACGTCCACTGTTCAAAGTGCCGTCAATGCGAACAAGAGGCGACCGATGACGAATGCACGCTTCCAATGTGCGTTCACCGCGATGTCGCCAAAGACGGATGCGACCATCATGATGCTGTAAACAGAACCTGGATTCATCCGAAAAAATGACGTCTTGCCACTCGTGCACCCAGGTTCGTCGATGAGTACACCATCGCAGGTGCTCCTGCCTGTGATGCAGCGTCAAGGGTAACCGCAGCCACGGTCACCGAGCTGATAGTCCATGCTGCTGCAAACGTCGTCGAACTGTTCGTGCAGATGGTTTTGTCTTGCAAACGTCCCTATCTGCTGACTCAGGGATCGAGACATGGCTGCACTATCCGTTACAGCCACGCGGATAAGATGCCTGTCATCTCGACTGCTAGTGATACGAGGCCGTTGGGATCCAGCAGGGCGTTCCGTATTACCCTCCTGAACCCACCGATTCCATATTCTGCTAACAGCCATTGGATCTCGAGCAACGCGAGCAGCAACGTCGCGATAAGACAAACCGCAATCGCGATAGGCTACAATCCGACCTTTATCAAAGTCGGAAACGTGATGGTACGCATTTCTCCTCCTTACACGAGGCATCAAAACGACGTTTCACCAGGCAACGCCGGTCAACTGCTGTTTGTGTATGAGAAATCGGTTGGAAACGTTCCTCATGTCAGCACGTTGTAGGTGTCGCCACCGGCGCCTTCTTGTATGAATGCTCTGAAAACCTAATCATCTGCACATCACAACATCTTCTTCCCGCCGGCTAAATTTCGCGTCTGTAGCACATCATCTTCGTGGTGTAGCAATTGTAATGGCCAGTAGTGTAGTGCCACTTGTTTTAATTTCCAAATAGAGTCCTTTTGGTTAATGGCAGATGAATGGCTGGCGCTACGCAAAGAGGAGATTACGAATAGGCACGACAAGAAGCTTGCTAGCTTAACTGGAAAGCTTAATGGAAACTTTAAAACAACTAGTCACAATAGTGCCACAAGTGAGCCTAAGTTCTTCGAGCGTGTCGTTAATAAAACAGATATCGCGTTCTCACCTCCTGAGAATGCACTTCTTTCGAAAGAGTTGAAATTTAATATCGAACCAGAAGCAGTAAAATCGAATACTTTATAAAATATAATAGTGGATCTAAAAATTTGCCTAGAATGTTCAAAAACGCCCAAAATTAAACAAACACGTTTGGCTTACGAATCTTGTAAAATTTTGAGTTATGGTTTACATAATAGTCAAAAAGACAATAATACACGCAAGACCTTAAAAAGCATCAACCAAAAATTATTACAGAACGATGCTCTTATTACGAAATCAGATAAGGGGAATTCTGTAATTATATCTACTGAAAAAGAATATGAAAAGTTCATAGGAGAAATTCGTAAAAAGAGGCTTATCATCATGAACACAAAACCCCCTAGAATGAGACGTCAGTTTAAGGTCCATAAACTACATCATCCAATCCGTCCAATCGTTGATAGTGGAGAGAGCGCCTATCACAAATTGGCAAGGTACTTACATAATAAAATAAAAGATAATTTTGTTTTTGTAAAAAAATTACACAATTAAAAATTCTATTGAATTAGCCAGGTTTTTGGGATCTGTAACCTGGTCTGACGAATCCAAACTCGTCTCTTTCGATATAACAAGTGTATATACAAATGTACCTGTTGACCAAACCCTCCAGGTTTTAGAATGCAATTTCGTCACCAGACAATATCGGACATCGAAGTCAATGAGACAATGAATTTGCTACAGATTGTCTTGAGATATAATTATTTCACCTTCAATTATAAAATGTATTCTCAACCCTTCGGATTAGCTATGGGAAGCCTACTAGATGGTATTCTTTCTGAAATTTTTCTGAACTCTGTAGAATCCGATTTTTTTCTCCAGTAACGCAGAGATTTTGAGTAAAATAAAATTTTATGCAAGATATGTTGACGATATAATCTTTGTCATTAATGACACTAAAAATGATATAGACCACATATTTTCAATATTTAACGAGTTTCATGAAAACATCAATTTCACATACAAAACTGAGTCCTCTATGAGGTTCTTAAATTATTTAGATATCACCTTCAGCATAGTGGACAGCCACATTGCTTTTAATACATATCGAAAAAATACATATTCTGATAATATTATTCCTGCTGACTCTGTACATCCGCAAGCCCAAAAAATGGCCTTCTTTCATTCAAGTCTACATCGTGCCATGGCTATCCCCCTTTCCCCGGAGGCGCTAGAAACGGAATTAGTTACGCTGGAAACTATCGGTAAAAATAACGGTTACAATTCACACTTAGTAAGACGAATGTACGGTAAGAAAATAAATAAAAATCAAAATACGGCTTCCACATTAGGTGATGCAGTATATGATGAACCATTGGCAACTATATCTGTTCCTTTCAGAGGTAAAAAAAGGTTACAAATTATGACGTTTACTTAAAACCTATGGATTTAGAATAGCCTTCTCCACTAATAATAATTTGAAAAAGAACCTAATCCACTTTTTACAATTCGCTGGTGATAAACTTTCTCTGTCTGGGGTTTACAAGATTACCTGCGGTGACTAGATACAAGGAACTTATTCCCACCAGATGTGGTGACGGTACGCGAGGTTCCACCTTCGCTGAACATCTTGTACAAACGGCTCACGCGCCTAATCCCCTGGCCAGTACCGAGCTGCTTCATTCTGAAGTTAAGGGTATGAAATTAGACATATTGGAAGAAATGGAGATTTTTAAACATCTATGGTATGACAAGGACTGCATCCTTAACGACCAACTTCAGTTAAAAAGGAAAAATTTCTTGAGGGTTTTATCGCCTTGCTCAGTGCTTCACATTCTACCATACGACACCATAAAAAAGAAAAAATGTCGTACGTCTCTTCACGCATATGCACATAACTTTGCATACCATTTTGGTAACTCCCGATAGCACTAATCACTTCGACCCCTGTCGATCAGTACATAACAAGGGCGATGAAAGCGACGTTGTAAGTCCTTTCACGTATGTATATTAAACCCATTACATTATTTGACCTTTCACGTCAACAGCTATTAGAACACAAAGGTAATTTGTCTGTTCCACGTTGTAAAGTTGTTGCTTTAATTTGTGGTGTAAGCGGTGCTGATGTTCAACACCATAAAAGTGGGTTAAAAGCTGTGAGCTGTCTGGGGAAGTTAACCTTGCATTACTGAGCAACTGTTTCACCAGGTATCCATTCAAGCTTACCAAATTCCCAACCAGACTAACATTAATTATAATCTCTTAATAGTCATACGACAACCGGTGATATGTATATAAAAAAAGAGAATTTAAATAAAAAGAAATAAATCAGTTTATATTTGGAAATTTATTTTGACATTGATCTTTGAAATTTCAGCATATTAAACTCGATTCATAACGAAGCTGGTGCCTTATTTAGGATTGTGAAAATGTGAGATTGTAATCTTATGGAACACTTCAAATATGGAGCCAAGATTGGGTGACTGCATACAACACTGCATTCATAAAATAACACACGAAGAACGTTGAAACATATGCAAGAGGAAATTAACCACAACCAACCGATTCAATTTTCACCCAAAGAAGTTACGTTCGTAGCACAATCCTGTCTGTCATGTAATTACCACACACTGGTATACTAAATTCATACTAACTCTCTGTGGAATCTTCCCGAAAAGAATAGCTGAGGGCTACTTTGATGATTAACCACATGCTTCACGTGGTCAACTTGGTTTACACATAGAGTGTAACTCCACAATAATTTTGATAGTTAAAATAAATTAGATCGAAAAGCAATTTACAAAAGAAAAACCTCGAACTGGTTACTATCGTCTTACTATTAACCTGATTGGTCAAACAATTGTATAAGCACGTGGTTCTGGTCTCACAAAGTACACCCCTCGTGGGTTGAACATAAAGAAACGTTGCTATATTGAAAAATATTGTCAAAACGAGACGTTATAATCTCACGCACATTCGCATTTAAGATTGATGATCTTAGTTAGAGTTACTGATCAACACGTGGTTGCACTTTACTCACAAAGCAGTGACAAAGCAGCTACCAGAATATATTCTGAACTTCACACTCGAATTACACTGCGCTGCAATTTAAGATAACATTAGATATTTTAGAGCTAAACCTGAAATAAAGGTGATTAAATTTTCAGTTAGGCTGAACTTAAGAAATCCATTGTCCTACGGACTTAGCAGACACGTGCTTAGCCGGAGATCTTACCACTTCAGACGCTCGCCACAGACAGACTGCCCTGGTCCCTTCCCGAGGGGTGCCTCACAAATACAAACGGAAGTGACCAGAGAGGCAGCTTCCTATACCAACATGACAAGGGACGGACAGGACCATACTAAGGATAGAAACCTCTTTGCTTTTAGAAAGCGTAGCTACCTGTTCCGACGTTGGTCCTACTGTTCTCTAGCAGACAGGCTTGTCTGCTACCATCCAGCATGCAACTAGAAATACATTTGCTCATTCATCCTCTCACACAGAAGGGAAGGGGGATGACAGTATCTTATCATATGCAGCATAGAAAAGAAAGCGGATGTAGGTTCCGTATTAGACTGTGTGACATGAATTACATGTAAACTGTGTTTTAAAGTGTAGTAGTGTGACAGATCGTTCTTGTTTATGTGTAAAAGTAACACGTTCCACTACTCAGTCTCCTCCCAGATAGTCAGAAACGCCACAGTAAATTTAGAAGAGGAATTTATGTCGTAAATGACAACAGATTCAAGAAATTAACATGAAAGGAATACAGCAGAGACCTTTCATAACCCCAATGCTCCGGGAAAAGACTGTGCAGCGAATTTTCTGGCCATGCTAGGATATTCCCAAGCAGGCTTCTCACACCCAACTTAAACCAAAAATGTAAAGAAAAAGCAAAAAGTCACCAGCTACTTGCTAAAACACAATAATTTCAACACATCTCTAGAATCTACCAATTTCAAAGAGAAAAAAAACAATCTGTGACACCTGTTTAAAAGATAGTGTAGACCTAATTCGGTCAGCAAGTAAAAACAATGGTTCCTGTGTCATTAATATGAAAACAGTTTCTGGTTGTTACCCTTATGGAGTTCACCAGTATTTGCTCATTGCAAGAGCCGGCTGATCACAGGAAAATTTATGACTGTTTATTAACAAGTAAAATTTATGAAAATAGCAAAGGTGCCACAGCAATTAAAAAAACATGAAAATAACATCAGTATTATAAAGCAGAACATTACAATGCACAATCCGCAAAAGCAAAAAAAAAGATAAGAGAAAATTAAACATGTTTTACAAAGTGGTTATCGCAAAAAAATTCTATATCTTATAAAACTAATAATTTGTAGAATTAAAATAACTTTGTGGCACTAATTTAATCACTCTACTATATTTTAGTTAGTTAGCAAACAATGATCACTGTGTCATTATACTGAAACAACAATGAATTATGTGATTGTTACCCTTAAGGGGTTCCTCACTGTAAATATGCCCCATGCAATGGCTAATCGATCACAGTCCAATGAGAATGAATAGCTATCTGACTGATAAACGAAGCAATGCCACAGGAATGAATTTACAAAACAAAATATCACAAATCTAATACATCACACAAGAACAAACATTGATCAATAAAACAGCTCTGAAAGTACAATAGTCAATGTCTAAAAAAAAACAATAAATAAAACACCTGCAAAATACAAGAGTCAAAGTCTAAAAAAGAACAATAACTAGAACACCTGCAAAATACAAGAGTCAGTCTAATAAACACCAATAAATCGAACCCCTGCAAAACACACGAGTCAAAGTTTCTCTGACAGAAACACACGTATATGCATTGAACTAAGAACCATATAATCACTGTTCACTGACACACTCAGTAGTTCCACTGTTCCGAGGCACAATATAAGGGGAGGGGGGGGGTTCGTCGCCGCAGCTGTCAGTAGGGTTTTTTGTACATCTGTTGCGTGCAATCCCGCTGTCTCTGCCCTCCCATGAAGTTTCTCTTGGTGGCCCGTTTCACGTACATCTCGATTTGGTTCCATGTTTGTGTTGTCAAATTCGTGCGGTATCCTCGTTTGACACGCCAGGTTGATATTCCTGGGCAAGGATGACACTTAATGGCTCTTCTTTGTGCCACCCTTAGCTACCAGAGAACATCGAACTATGATTTACTGTCACTTGACAGTGGGCATCCGTCACGAAATGTTGATAGGCGTCATTGAAGTCTGCCAGTTTCTCTGGACAGTATGTGTTAAAAGGCTCCATGCCCCTTGTGTTGTTACATTCTTGAGTTATCCTCAATTGGCTCGCCGGTTTGATATTCCTGGGCAAGGATGACACTTAATGGCTCTTCTTTGTGCCACCCTTAGCGACCAGAGAACATCGAACCATGATTTACTGTCGCTTGACAATGGGCTTCCGCCAAGAAATGTTGATAGTCGTCGTTGACGTCTGCAAGTTGATCTGGACAGTACCTGTCAAAAGGCTCCACGCCCCTTGCGTTGTTAAATTCTTGAGTTATCCTCAATTGGCTCGCTGGTTTGATCATCCTGGGCAAGGATGACACTTAGCGGCTCTTCTTTGTGCCACCCTTAGCAACCAGAGAACATCGAATCATGATTTACTGTCGCTTGACAATGGGCTTCCGCCAAGAAATATTGATAGTCGTTGTTGGCGTCTGCAAGTTTCTCTGGACAGTACCTGTCAAAAGGCTCCACGCCCCTTTATGCCCTGTCTTTTGTCGTCTCACCGCGGCCGTCTCGTCACGGTCGCGTGCGTGTGGTGCGTTGCCAGCAGACGGATTTCTGCGCGGTGGACCACTCGCCTACGAAGGGTCGCGCTGGTGTGGCCAGCCATTAGCTCCGGGTGCAAGGGAAAGTGTTTGCCCCGCAGGCCTTCTTTTGTTGGCGAGCGTGCTCCAAAAGTGGCCCGGCTGACAGTGTGTCCTGCTGGGAAACCCGCCTGTTAACACCTAGTCCTCCTCCTCGGTGCTCCCATTGTCCCGTAAGAGTTTAGCCGGTTCGTTTTCATGTTCTCAACTGCATTCACAGAAATTGTTCATCATAGTTATGTGATTACAAAATGTTATACATAATACCACTTAGTATTGTCTTCCACAATTTTTAAGAACAAAAGTGAGGCTTAATTTTTTTTAAATAAAAAAAGTTAGATGAATCGACAACATAAAAATAAAAGTTAAATGACTTGACAATAAAAAAAATAAAAGTGAAATGACGTGACACTATAAACATAAAAATTAAATGAACTGACAATATAATATCTAAATCCACATCACTAATGTGGTTCACTTCCGTTTTAATAAATCAAATGCTACTTATTAATTCACTAAAATGAATAGGATTGTGCCTTGTGCAAGTATAGGTCAGGCAGCATAGAGTTCACATGTTATTTACACACACACACACATGCACACCTGTTGTCTATACTACAAACTAACTACCCATAAACATGTATTACTCAAAATTCTACTTCTATCCACAACTTGTTAATCCAACAAGCTACTTCAATGCTACTTCAACAAAGCGTTTACACCACTACAACGTTGTTCTAATTCATCCTCTTCCTGACGCTCGCCGCATATGTCTTGTCACATGATAAATATGGAGAAACTTTCCTTAAACATACACAGTAAAAAGAACAATGGTTGTTTACACGCCAAAACATTTATACCAGTTGATACACCTGATAAGAGACTCGCAATTATTCATTTATCATACTCATATATTCACACATAAAACAGTAAGAAAATTTCATCTAAAATTACGTTATCATAAGAATTAATCACATACATGACTCTGAGCAGGGTAAAAATATTTTCCTTATACAGGTTATACTACATTTTCTTACCCATTTCGTTCCTTCTTTAAGTTACCTTTCGCTTCCAAATCAGTTAGTTCGCCTGTGGTGGTTATTCTGGATTCATTTCTCATGAATGGCAAATTTGTGGTCTCCTCTACTCTGTAAAACAGTTTCATCTTAACATATTGAACTTACAACAGACACAAAAGATCCGAATTCCCCTGTAGTTTAAATGACAAATGTTTTGCTTCATCCTTATTACCTTAAACCAAGCTTTCCTTCGGTCCCATTATCAAAATTATTTAATCTTCCTCTACCTTCAAGAGGGAAATTTCCTCAGTACAAATCATATAGGCTGCAGTGCATCCCCCACCAGCGAAAACAGTAAGCTGTAATGCTCACAGCATCAGCAAAACGCATAAACGTCGCTTTTCTAGGACAAGTATTAATGCAGAATAATTTTTTAGGCTTTGGCTCAACATCAATCAAGACTACAGAAAGGATCCATATTTCTGTTCCATTCTCCATTTGCTGAAAAACTGCTCGTATTTGACTACCACAATAATATTTCAGGGCCACGTAAATTACACAAACCACAATTCTTCTTTCACCTTGAAGGGAATCAATATACTGACGAAATCCACAGACAGCAATTTACATACTCAGCTATAAAGAACAAAAAAGACATATATCATCAATATTAACATATCATCGCATATTGGGAAGCCAATGGTTAAACAATCGTATTATCGCATCCTGTTTTCAAGATTCTAAACTTACTCATTCCTTTCTCAGAGTTCTCCTATCTTAAAATATTCATACAGCACGCATACTACAGTAAGAGATCCTCATTTATACTGACAGATATAGAATAGTAATAGATAGATAGTAGCACAGAAAGCAGAAAATCGGAAACAAGGCTACTAACAGCTGGGGACCTGGGTTTGCCAGACCCATAATACCCACAGATCGGATATTCCCCTGAGTTTTGCATTAATTCAACACAGATCTTGCTTCTCTCAGGAGCGACTCTTTTTCAATCTACACAAAAAAACCATAAACAGCATTTCACTCGTTCACAAAGAAACCTTGTATCTTCATATTTGGACCAACCTAAATCCTAACTGCACAAGGAAAGAAAAAAAAACTAAAAACATCACTTCAATCTATCACATAGAAACATCTTTATCATTATTTTTACCAACATATTATTCAAAATGCATATGTCACAAATTTAAACTAATCAATTCTTTCTCCTCACCGTCCTCTCTACTCCTCATTGTCCTCTCTATATACCCTATGTACTCATTTGCCATGTCGCTCAATTGTTCCGATTGGGCGCCTTCTGCGCTGATTATTTGTCATTGCCGGTTTTGTCCATTTCCATTTGCTGGATTATGTCTAGGGTTGGCTGGCCGAATTTCAACATCATGTGGTGCTCCGCCTACAATCCTATTCCCACCGTGTTCACCGTAGTATCGATTCTGGTTGTCGTACGTGTAGCGTTCACGATCCTGTCCACGTCCTCGATCATTTCCGTTGTTCCACCTGTGTTCGCGACTGTTACCCCAGTTTCTATACGGCCGGTCCCGATTATTGTTCCGTTCGCGTCGCGACGACCAGTCACGCCGTTCATTAGTACTACGGCCACGACTGCGATCGCGCTGCTGTGCCCCGTAAAAACTTTGTGCCTGGTTAGGCGGGCATTCTGCTGTATTATATTCCAACTCTTGGAGAAGTGTCTTAAACGTTTCCACGTCCTCTTTGCATCGTCCCGCAAGAATGACATGGCGCAAGTGCATCGGCAATTTGGTGATACATATCCTAATTAGTTCTGCAGGCCCGTATGGGTCGTATAGAAATTGATTTGCCTGCAGCATGTGGTTCAATAGGCGTGCTGGGCTGCCGAAACCAGACTGGTTCAAATTTGGCAGCATAATTATGCCATGCTTGACCCTATCTTGTGCCACTTCCGACAAATAGGCGGACAGAAAGGCTTGTCGAAACTCCCGAGTGGAGTTGCAGTGACGCGCTGCCGACCTCATGCGAATCGCCGGTTCGCCTTCCAAATAGCCACACATATATTCTATCTTATGTGAACTTGCCCAGTCGGGGGGAAGACAGAACTCAAATTGCTCAAGTCATGCTCGTGGATGTATTCCTTTTTGCGAATTTCGAAATATCTTAAACTTTCTCACCATAAGGAAATGTTTGAAATCAAATCCCCGCATTTCCTCCCGGCGAGGCCCTTGAATGTCTCTATTTTTCTCATGACTGCCCCTCAAAATACATTCTTCCCTGTCGTTAAAATCTCCCTCGTGGCCGGAGTCCCTCTCTGCACTGTTCATATGGCTATTTTTAGTGTTATTGGCAAGGTCGGAATCACACCCAATGCGGCTTTCCAGATGCGCCACGCATTCTTGTAATTCGCCTGTTACAGCTTTGTGCCGCCTGTTCACTTCGAACTGTCCCTTCTGAAACCTAAGAAGCGAACGCACTTCTTCGGTCTCTGCGACCGCTACCTGTGTAGTATTGTTATCGCTCTCCATCACCTTCATCGTGCCTACGATGTCCGCTAATGCCGCAATCTTATCATGTATTTGTCTGTTGTCCTCCGCCCCAGTCTGCTTCAATTGTTCTACTTGCTGTTCGAGTGCGTGAATCGCTTGACTGTTGTCCGCTACTGTGTTGCTAACGGACGCGGGACAATGCGTTTCTGCCTCCTGGACCCTCGAGAGTACCTGCTGGCATTCCCTTTGGCATTCTTCTCTCAGCGCTTGGAAATTCCTAAGTAGCTGTTCTTCTCTCTCTTTCGATTCTGCATCGCGACTCCGCTTGCCCTGTTCTAAGGCTTGCAGACGTTCATCGATTTGTTCAAATGCACGGCCTAATTCTTTCATAATATCACTTTTTATTTCTCTTGCCAGATTGTTTATTCTTTGTGAGATATCATGGGACACTCTCTGCATCGACTTGTCGACTTTATTTGTCTGCTGAATTAGTTTTTCGTCTATTTGTTCGCCTAGCTCACGGATCGATTTTTCATATTTCTGCATCATTTGTTCGCCTAGCTCTCGGATCGATGTTACAGATTTCTCTGAGTTTTCTTTATTTTGTTGCAATAAGGCTTTCATTAGTTCTGCCAGATCAATTTGGTTAGTTGGAGGCAAATTATTTTCTGGCTCTGATGTGAGTCCGTTCGTCCTGTTTTGCATTTCCTCTGAAGTAATCCCCATTGCATTTTCGGAACCGTCCGACACGTTAATATTCTAAATCAAATTATCCCCTTGGTCCATGTTGCTTAAGTTGTTGGACTAGCTATTTTTAGCTTGGTTACGTGTCTGCATTAGTTTAATTTATCCCTGGTACGCAACACACTAATCAGAATAAATGTATCCCCCAAAAATCACGACAGTCACACGAAAGGTACCCAACCTAGTACGCACTTTTTCACACGCAAAACAAATTTATGTCTTTGATCGAAGTCAGTGCAATTTACAAGCGAAAAAAAATACACACACACATAAAACACACAAATATAGAAAACAAAACAAGACAAACAACACAACGCCGCTCAACAACGCAGTGAATTTTTTGAAAGTCTGTTCAGAAACAATGCAGAAGTTGTTTGAGCGCTGCAGGGAAAAAAATTAAGATTATACAACGCCCGCAATCTAACGTTTCAGAGATTCCAGAGTCTAGCGGAATCACAGAACAGGGTCGACATGTGTAAAGTTGTTTGCTTTAATTTGTGGTGTAAGCGGTGCTGATGTTCAAGACCATAAAAGTGGGTTAAAAGCTGTGAGCTGTCTGGGGAAGTTAACCTTGCATTACTGAGCAACTGTTTCACCAGGTATCCAGTCTAGCTTACCAAATTCCCAACCAGACTAACATTAATTATAATCTCTTAATAGTCATATGACAACCCGTGATATGTATATAAAAAAAGAGAATTTAAATAAAAAGAAATAAATCAGTTTATGTTTGGAAATTTATTTTAACATTGATCATTGAAATTTCAGCATATTAAACTCGATTCATAACGAAGCTGGTGCCTTATTTAGGATTGTGAAAATGTGAGATTGTAATCTTATGGAACACATCAAATATGGAGCCAAGATTGGGAGACTGCATACAACACTGCATTCATAAAATAACACACGAAGAACGTTGAAACATATGCAAGAGGAAATTAACCACAACCAACCGATTCAATTTTCACCCAAAGAAGTTACGTTCGTAGTACAATCCTGTCCGTCATGTAATTACCACACACTGGTATACTAAATTCATACTAACTCTCTGTGGAATCTTCCCGAACAGAATAGCTGAGGGCTACTTTGATGATTACACCACATGCTTCACGTGATCAACTTGGTTTACACAAAGAGTGTAACTCCACAATAATTTTGATAGTTAAAATAAATTAGATCGAAAAGCAATTTACAAAAGAAAAACCTCGAAGTGGTTACTATCGTCTTACTATAACCTGATTGGTCAAACAATTGTATAAGCACGTGGTACTGGTCTCACAAAGTACACCCCACGTGGGTTGCATGTAAAGAAAAGTTGCTATATTGAAAAATATTGTCAAGACGAGACGTTATAATCTCACGCACATTCGCATTTAAGATTGATGATCTTAGTTAGAGTTACTGATCAACACGTGGTTGCACTTTACTCACAAAGCAGTGACAAAGCAACTACCGGAATATATTCTGAACTTCACACTCGAATTACACTGCGCTGCAATTTAAGATAACATTAGATATTTTAGAGCTAAACCTGAAATAAAGGTGATTAAATTTTCAGTTAGGCTGAACTTAAGAAATCCATTGTCCTACGGACTTAGCAGACACGTGCTTAGCCGGAGATCTTACCACTTCAGATGCTCGCCACGGACAGACTGCCCTGGTCCCTTCCTGAGGGGTGCCTCACAAATACACTCCTGGAAATTGAAATAAGAACACCGTGAATTCATTGTCCCAGGAAGGGGAAACTTTATTGACACATTCCTGGGGTCAGATACATCACATGATCACACTGACAGAACCACAGGCACATAGACACAGGCAACAGAGCATGCGCAATGTCAGCACTAGTACAGTGTATATCCACCTTTCGCAGCAATCCAGGCTGCTATTCTCCCATGGAGACGATCGTAGAGATGCTGGATGTAGTCCTGTGGAACGGCTTGCCATGCCATTTCCACCTGGCGCCTCAGTTGGACCAGCGTTCGTGCTGGACGTGCAGACCGCGTGAGACGACGCTTCATCCAGTCCCAAACATGCTCAATGGGGGACAGATCCGGAGATCTTGCTGGCCAGGGTAGTTGACTTACACCTTCTAGAGCACGTTGGGTGGCATGGGATACATGCGGACGTGCATTGTCCTGTTGGAACAGCAAGTTCCCTTGCCGGTCTAGGAATGGTAGAACGATGGGTTCGATGACGGTTTGGATGTACCGTGCACTATTCAGTGTCCCCTCGACGATCACCAGTGGTGTACGGCCAGTGTAGGAGATCGCTCCCCACACCATGATGCCGGGTGTTGGCCCTGTGTGCCTCGGTCGTATGCAGTCCTGATTGTGGCGCTCACCTGCACGGCGCCAAACACGCATACGACCATCATTGACACCAAGGCAGAAGCGACTCTCATCGCTGAAGACGACACGTCTCCATTCGTCCCTCCATTCACGCCTGTCGCGACACCACTGGAGGCGGGCTGCACGATGTTGGGGCGTGAGCGGAAGACGGCCTAACGGTGTGCGGGACCGTAGCCCAGCTTCATGGAGACGGTTGCGAATGGTCCTCGCCGATACCCCAGGAGCAACAGTGTCCCTAATTTGCTGGGAAGTGGCGGTGCGGTCCCCTACGGCACTGCGTAGGATCCTACGGTCTTGGCGTGCATCCGTGCGTCGCTGCGGTCCGGTCCCAGGTCGATGGGCACGTGCACCTTCCGCCGACCACTGGCGACAACATCGATGTACTGTGGAGACCTCACGCCCCACGTGTTGTGCAATTCGGCGGTACGTCCACCCGGCCTCCCGCATGCCCACTATACGCCCTCGCTCAAAGTCCGTCAACTGCACATACGGTTCACGTCCACGCTGTCGCGGCATGCTACCAGTGTTAAAGACTGCGATGGAGCTCCGTATGCCACGGCAAACTGGCTGACACTGACGGCGGCGGTGCACAAATGCTGCGCAGCTAGCGCCATTCGACGGCCAACACCGCGGTTCCTGGTGTGTCCGCTGTGCCGTGCGTGTGATCATTGCTTGTACAGCCCTCTCGCAGTGTCCGGAGCAAGTATGGTGGGTCTGACACACCGGTGTCAATGTGTTCTTTTTTCCATTTCCAGGAGTGTACAAACGGAAGCGACCAGAGAGGCAGCTTCCTATACCAACATGACAAGGGACGGACACGACCATACTAAGGATAGAAACCGCTTTGCTTTTAGAAAGCGTAGCTACCTGTTCCGACGTTGGTCCTACTGTCTCTAGCAGACAGGCTTGTCTGCTACCATCCAGCATGCAACTAGAAATACATTTGCTCATTCATCCTCTCACACAGAAGAGAAGGGGGATGACAGTATCTTATCACATGCAGCATACAAAAGAAAGCGAATGTAGGTTCCGTATGAGACTGTGTGACATGAATTACATATAAACTGCGTTTTAAAGTGTAGTAGTGTGACAGATCGTTCTTGTTTATGCGTAAAAGTAAGGCGTTCCACTACTCAGTCTCCTCCCAGATAGTCAGAAACGCCACAGTAAATTTAGAAGAGGAATTTATGCCGTAAATGACAACAGATTCAAGAAATTAACATGAAAGGAATCCAACAGAGAACTTTCAACGTTACATGCGTTTACAGACATCATTTGATTAAGCTTCATGGCTCAGTACCTCAAGTACCTGATTTTAAGAAACTAGTTTAGCATTAGGCTCTTTTTACACTATTTTGGTGCATATCCGATAGCACTAGTCAATATGACCTCTGTGCTCATTAGATATTAAGGCGACATTGTACGTCCTTTCACACAATTTCATTAAGCCTATCATACTAACTTTTCTGGTCAAAAGTGCTTAGAATTTAATATGGCGACTTTACACACTTATCCAAGCGTAGTCATCAAGTACTATCACCAATCCCAAGTAATTGAAAAATTCATCCCCCACATTGTTAGCCTGCTTCTAGCTTATGGTATTTTGTCTGTCCTGCGTGCATGTGTTTTGACCATCTGTGGAATTTGCTATCCCGCATATGTAGTTTCAGCCTATCCACGTTCTATAGTTCTATAAAATCATGCTCGTGCTAGGTCATTATACATACACACGCATTAACTTCCTGCGCCTTTGACCCGGTCATCGGATTACTTTCGTAACACATTTTATGCCAATCACATGGAAGAAGACGATTTCTCAATTTGTGCATTCACGTTCTTTTCTGACATTCTCATAGCCTAGCTGCCGGCGCCACCTCGGTTTTCCTGAGGGCCCGCGGCCCACCGAACGTTGGCTGGGGTAAGGAAGCAAGCTTCTGACGTTTGAGCTAAGTACAGCTACGAGGGTCAGTCCAAAAGAAATGCACACTTTTTTTAAAAAAAAAAATCCATCTTTTATTCTACATGTTTGAAAGTTTTACAGTGTGTAGATGCATCCTTTACGAACAATATTTTCATTTCTCCACATAATTTCCATCCCTCTCAACTGCCTTACGTCATCTTGGAACCAGCGCCTGTATACCCGCACGGTAATATTTTGGACCAACCTGTTGGATCCACTGTTTGGCAGCGTGCATCTTCAAACCTTGTTCCACGAAGAGAGTCTTTCAATTTCCCGAAGAGATGATAGTCACATGGGGCCAGATCAGGACTGTAAGGTGGGTGTTTCAGTGTTGTCCATTGGAGTTTTGTGATCGGTTCCCTGGTGTTTTGACTGACATGTGGCCGTTCATTGTCGTGCAACAGCAAAACATCCTGCTTTTGCTGATGTGGTCGAACACGACTCAGTCGAGCTTGAAGTTTCTTCAGTGTCGTCACATATGCATCAGAATTTATGATGGTTCCACTTGGCATGATGTCCACAAGGAAGAGCCCTTCAGAATAGAAAAACACCATAGGCATAACTTTTCCAGCAGAAGGTGTGGTTTTGAATTTTTTTACTTGGGTGAACTTGCATGATGCCACTCCATTGATTGCCTCTTCGTCTCTAGTGAAAAATGATAGAGCCATGTTCCATCACCTGTCACAATTCTTCCAAGAAATTTATCTCCACCATTCTCGTACTGTTCCAAAGGTTCACTGGATACCGTTTTTCTTGTTTCTTTGTGAGCCACTGTCAACATCCTAGGAACTCACCTGGCACAAACCTTTTTTAACGCACAAACCTTTTTTAATGCACAAACCTTTTTTAACGCCAACACTTTCAGTATTCTGCGAACTCTTCCTTCCCCTATCCCAACATAGCGTGACAATTCGTTCACTGTGATGCGTCTGTCAGCAGTCACCAATTCGTTAACTCTCTGCACGTTGTCTGGAGTGTGTGGAGTACGGGGCCTGCTGCTGCGAGGACGATCTTCAATATTGCCGTGCCTGCTTTCATCACATAACCTGCTTGCCCACCGACTAACTGTACTGCGATCGACAGCAGCATCTCCATACACCTTTTTCAACCTCTTGTGGATGTTTCCCACTGTCTCATTTTCACAGCACAGGAATTCTATGACAGCACATTGCTTCTGACGAACGTCAAGTGTAGCAGCCATCTTGAAGACATGCTGTGACCGTGCCACTCACGGGAACAGGTTGAACTAAGTTTGAAAACAAGCAAAAAGGATGTATCTACAGACTGTAAAACTTTCAGACATGCAGAATGAAAACTGTATTTTTACAAAAATAGTCTGCATTTCTTTTGGAGTGACCCTCGTATTAACATGGTAGGCACATACCATTTATTTTACATTTTATGTGAGTCTTTTGCCCTTTTGGGAGTTCTGTATTAATATTGGATCCTGCCTCTTTTGGTAGTATGTAGTTTTAGTGTGCTGCGAAGAAGCTGTGGTTATCTGCGCCGAATCCTAGGTCAACATCCGGTTTCTATTTGCAATCGAGGCGGATTCTTTATAATCATTGACTTCATTAATGTACTGAAAGAAGTAGCAGCAAAAAGTGTCTTGCAAATATTGTTTTGGATAAACGAAAGTAATGTCAAATATATATGGCACATAGCACAGTTATACACCAGATACAAAAGAATAAAAAGTTTGAATAGCTTTAAATACGCTGGAGAGTGGATTACAGCCATTGGGCTGCATTAAGTAGCGATAGAAATGGAATTAGCTCTCCAAACCATACAAAAGATCTACAGTAAGAAGTTTTTTTTTCTAAGGATATCAAAGTTCATTCTTACGACTCTGATGAAAAACCTTGTCCCAAAGTATCTGAGTATTTTACTCTCTCTGAGACTTTTGTACTAGCTGAATTGTACCGAATAGAGAAAGAACTTACAAAATATGCTGGGTGAAAATTACAAATTCGGAATCTACACAAAAAATCAAAACACAGAACATATTATAAAATACAAAAATTTACAGTCACAATGCATAAACGCAAGAGCCTGGTTTCATACCAGCATATACACTAAATGTCCTGCATGTACAATATTTTGAGACTAGAATAACCTGGCACATGAACGTTGAAAAGTTATAGAGAGAATCTGGAAGAGTCACAAAACAGAATTTTTTCATAACAACGGCAGTGACATTTGGGACTGTCCCAGACGAAAAACGAACAACTGATATCAAATAGTCGGATGAACACTGAACTGGATACCGTATATTTTTTGAAAATGATAGATGAGAGCAAAGGCCACTATGGTTGTTCATTTATAGCGGTCTGTACATGGTCGATTAAAGAAATAAACGCATAAAAACAAGTGAATAGGCAGCAAACTTCTGTACGATACCAGATCGTACAGATTTACAGATACTAACCTTCATTCTCTTTAAATGTCAGGGTCTCCTTGAAATCCTGGTCACCAGCAGATTCAAGGACGAACTGCTGTGGAGTCTTGGTAATAGGAGCTGCCAGCTTTGAGTGCTCATCAGTTACATACTTCAGAGGTGTCAGTTTTTGGTTCTCTTTTAATGGAACCACTGACGTTGTATAACTGTAGTCAGGAGACCTCTCCACCTTTTGAACAGGTACTTTTGTTGCTGATATCTGTTTTATCATACCGATGCTGTTTGATGTGGTCCAGTCCCCGTTCCTTGGTGTCTCTATAGTTGGGCCTAAATGCTCAGTTGTTGTGTCACTGTCCAGAAGGCGGATTGCCAGTGCCTCTTCTGTACCCAGTTTTGGAAGTTCAGTTGTCGATCTCACCTGAACTGCTTCTGAGTCCACTGGTGTCTCCTCAGCATCAATGTCACTGAGCGGAAACCGCGAGCTCACTGAAGCTAGGTAGTTGAGTGCAGACCTCGCGTTCTGTAGCACCCCGCTGAAATCTATCATGGACACACAGTTTGGTTGATCCATTGCCAGCCACAGCAATAGGATCAGGGAGGTTGAGTGCCGCATCATGTGACTTCAGTATGTCAACCTGTAACACCACAGAATTTTCAAATACCCTCATTACTGACATATTCGTTAGCATCATTACTATTAATATTATCATAACTGTTAGTTCCATTGCAGGTCATGACTTGCAGTTTTAATTTCGCAGTCAGAATTCCTCTTAAATTTGATGCACGCAACTTTTGATAACAATGTTTGTAGAAAAACACCACTAAAAATATAACATCTCAGGAGGAATAGTATTTACATTAGGAGACTAGACATTATAGAATTAAAAAGTTAGGGCTGTAAGCTTTGGATCAAATATCTAGTGACCACTTTTATTAAAGCATGTTCTCATAAAGTGAGACTGATATTAGGACAGTAAGTATTTTGAGTAAGAAAATTTATTTCAAAGCAGAGACGAAGGCAATGGGAAATGATGCCCAGTGATGAAGGAGCATTGTGGTTTTTTCCAGCATCACAGATAAAAATAAGACACTTTCAGCAAACAAAGGCAATGTCAATCTCTGACTACTCATAGCCCATATCTGGCATACTTTTTTTGGGTTTGGAAACAATTAATATGTGCTTGTGTAACACCTCTGATTCATATTATTTGAGTGACCAAAAATAGAAGCACATGTTACCTCTGTGGGGAGACCGTGTTTATCCACAAGACATCTGTTTGACATAAGTTCAAATAAATAAAACTGGAATATATTGGGCAAATTACCTACATACATTTCAGATAGGTGAAACAGGCTACCCTGGACACAAATCATTCAAAGCAGACAGCAGATAAGGTCACATTTATTGCAAAATAATATAATGGTAGTCTTGGAATAGAGATCCTAACTTGAATGTTGCCACACAATACTCCCATTGATATTAGAAATAATTTTGCAAATAACTGTACATTTATATTTTTAGTTTGTAAATCAAATTGTACTGATTGTTCGAAATCACTAGTTTGATAGAAACTTTGTTATAGATGTTAATTAAGATGTGTATAGTGTGTTAGTTTGAATGTTGTAGTATCAGACAGAATGTCAAATGCTCTGTTGGCAGCAATCATGACCCATCTTAAGTGTGACTAAGTAGCCTTTGGAATAGACACAATCAATTAAATGATTTTATAAAAATTAAAACTTATGAAAAACTCTTTATAACAGAATAAGCCCAATCACATAATAGAAGAACAGCCCAATTTAGAATCTAGGCAATAATCAGTCATGTATTAACATAGCACATCCATATCTATCATTTACTGAAGTTGCATGTTGTGTGTTGAATTGTATTTTTACTTTTCCCCACAGTTTTTGATTTTAGTTGTATTGTGAAATACTCTTTGCAGTGTTCTACTGAGATATCCACTCATCAGCTTTGGTTAGTCACACAAACTCTTTGTGGCAATGCAGGAACGAGTTTTTATCTATGGTGTGCTCCTCAGGCCTTCAGCCAATCAGGGGACAGTGGTGATTTCACCATGAGGCATGTATACATACACACATATACACATATTTGAATAAGGAACTTCTGACAATGTAATACAGAAGTACTGGCTAAATTTTTTTTCCATTATGTTCACTGTCAGTATGATGTACTTGTTTTATTCTGCAAATCTTGAGATACTATGTGTTAATTAGAAATGTGGTATGTCTGGTAACCTGTATAATTTTTTTTATTATGATATATTTGTTCTGGTTTAATGCTGTCAGAGAATGTTATGAAAAACAATATCACTGACAGATAGTAAACACTTGTGCAGGAGCGCTGTCCCTGAAAGCATGTGTGACATCACAGCATACCACACAGGAGACTTACTCAGTCGTGAAATGTAAGTGTGAACAGATGCAAGTGGCGTGCACGGTAGTGCCTATGTGAGGAGCAATTGTTATTAACGGGCACCAAGAGCATGATCAGTGTGGGCAGAAGCAAGAGGCTTCAATATCATCAAGAATGGGCCACATAATTGGTCAATAGGAATCAAGATGTGCCCACATTGTTACTTGGAGCAAAGGAAACACTGTAGGTGACAGCAAAGACGGTGGATTGACATCTGCAACGAATTCTAAGGTTGTGTTCTTTTGATTCGCATTAGAAACTCCATTAGACCTTTCCCAGTGTTAACCTCAGTGAATTTCTTTTTGCAGTAATAAGTGTTGTACATAAAAACTGTAGGTATCTGATATTGTCATTACCCTCAGCCTACTTAGGGTCCCATTTCTTTCCAGTTATTAAATACTCCAGTGTCATTGTTTAAATAGTGAAAAGAAAAGTTTTCAAGACTATAGTTGCCAGTTTCATTTGTTTGCCAAAAAGATAACTGAAAGCAATTAATAATGAAGCCTCCACAAATTATCTGTGCTGTTCAATAATATTTAGAGACGAAGTAATTCTTGGTAATCAAGTGAAGTAACTTAAAATTAAAGTAATTCTCGCAATTTCTACTCTAAGAAAGGAATGAACGGAGTTCATGTATTTCAAATCAGTGTCTACTGTAATAACGGCATTGTGTACTGACCTCGTTCATATTTTGCCTTTGTCAATCTGTTCAAAGTCAACAGTTGCTTATTTTAACCATTAAATTTTCGTAAGTAAATAGGAAATGGGGCTACCAGCACACATTTTTTTATGTGGCCCCATACTCTATCTACAAGCAACTGAATTTCAAATCAGTTTCAGACACCATTTGCATTTTGGCAGAAATAAAATTAAAAATTGAATTTCATGGCAATAAAATAATAAACATCATTAAAAATATTTTAAGGGAATATAAAATAAATAAAGGATCAAAAAATAGTACATTTTAACTGAATATGAAAATGAATGAAAACTAGATATGATAAATTTTTAACAGAACAAAAAAACCTGCACATGAAAAAATCAAATTTTTTGAAATTAAATTTTAATGAATTTTTCATTTTCATTTTTTCTAATAAATAGTTTTCTTGTAAGTTGAGAACTTAAAAACTTCAAAATATAAAATAATTAAAATCCAGAGCAAAAGAATTAAATATTAAAGGAGACTCTAGACTTAATGAATTTACTCTTATTCACAAAAAAATCGTTATTCACAATAATTCTATGTTACTGATTTTGAATAGTCCTCTTATATAAATAAATAAAATAATTAATTAGTTCTTTTGGTATTACCAGCAAATGAATAACAATCTATTTTTGCATTATGTGTTTTAAAATGAGAAATCCAGTGAATACTGACATTATCAGAATCATCAAAATTAAGTATACAACATTCAAGTTTGTTCTCATTTATTAGATAATCTATCAGTCATAAAACTGCCTCTAACAGGATTAATTTTTAAATTTGTTAACAAGATTTTCTATATCGAAATTAGATAAAGGGTAATTATTTTTTAATACATTTTCGTATTTTTTTACTTCATTTCCTTACCTTTCCATTGCTAAATAATATCATTTTTGTTCTTCGAATTCCCTTCTTTTTGTCGTTTTATCTGTCACTGTTTTTGCTACTGTACCAGCAGTATATGGTAATGCTGTGAATAACAATTGTAAAAATTTACCTTCACCTTTTGTTAATCCAGAATCTGTTCTTTTCTTGTTTTCTAAGATGCCAAATAACTTCTTTTCACAACTAGAGTACCTAATGGTATAAGTAAATTACTACCAGTTTCTTATCTCGTTTCTTTTCTTACATGCATCAGGTAAAAATTATCAATACTATTTAACTGCTCATTACTTATTTTTTAGTTGTTTCTGGTTCAGGTTTACCACTTGGCAGCAATCTGTAAACAACTGTAAAATTCTTCATTTATGGAAAATTAAATTTTATACAAAATTTGTCAAAACATCTTATTCAATATATTCAAACAATTTACAGTTCCCAACCATCGTCATCTGTCCCCATTCCTTATTTTCCTATTTCATGCATTATCCTGGTAACTGCAGTTGCTGTTAATTTTTTGTCAAGTGAAGCATCTTTACCACACAGACTTTCTTTTGCAGCTAACTGAAGTTCTTTATCTGTGTCATGTCTGCTTCCTAAATTTTTAATCTCTATACGCAATATTACGTTTATACAAGCTTCATATAATGCATTTGTTCCTTTAACACCTCTAGCTAGTGATTTTTTTCTTATTTTGTTCCTGGTCCACAATAATTATAATCAGGAAGATACATTTCCAAAAGTAACATATTAATTAAAGTATTAAGTAATTCTTTTCCATATTTTTCTGATGTCCAAGTGAGGTAAGTTATTCAAAAATCTAATGAAATAAGACGTAACTTTCAAACAATTATTAATAAACTCATTAAATTTATTTGTCAACATTCTTTATTCCAACTTTTTCTTAGTAATAATTTTTGTTTCCAGCCAATTCTTCTACATGAATTACTGCTAATTTATAGGTTAATGGACAGTATTCAATAATTGACAGACATCTTTGCCAATTTTTTCATCTAAACTTGAAGCTGGATCGAAATCAGCTCGTTTCTTTTTTTTTTCAAAAATAAAAATCATCGACTTCTTTTATTGAACATTTATAATTATTTCCTTTATTTTATTTTATTTTATTTGGATTACTATCAGAATATATTGCACCTTAATGCTATAATATATCTACATAATTTGATAAATCAACAGCAACAAGTATTTATTCATATCATCCATTGTAATCTGATTTTTCGTAAAAAATTCGTTAATCCATTTGTACCTTCATACGATTTGTCAACAACTATTAATTTATCACAATCTAATTTAAATGGTTTTTTACCAACAAATTTAAATCTGCTGTCAGGTCTTATCTAAAAATTATATCTATGCTATGGTTGTTATATTATAGTATCCTTTCACTTACATTTTTTTAAATATTTGATGCTTGTTCATCAACTTTTGACTTCTTCTTATCTTTAACCTTCTCGTCTCTTTTATTCATAAATTTTCTATTTTTCTTTCTCTTAGAGTATAATCTCTGTCATATTGTTTGATTGTTGGTGTATCATTAAATTCTTCTAAATAATGTTGTTGTTGATGATAAGGAACAACTTGTTTTCCAACTTCTCTGATTTCTTCAGTAGGGTTTAATAACCACTATTTCAGATACATTAACTACAGACTGCCTTGTTTCTTATATTTTTTTCATACTCTGCTCTAGGGTATTCTTTCAACTATTTAAATTCCTCTCTTAATTGTTATTTTATCTACATCTGCATCTAATTCATTACTCTGTAATTCACAATAAAGCACCCAGCACTGGTGTTCAATGAACCAAGTTCAAGCTGTCTCTCTACCGTTCAACTCTCGACTGGCGCGCAGGAAAAACGAGCACTTGAATTTTTCTGTGTGAGCCCTGATTTCTCTTATTTTATCGTGATGATCATTTCTCTCTATGTAGGTGGGTGCCAACAGAATGTATTCGCATTTGGAGGAGAAAACTGGTGATTGAAATTTCATGTGACGATCCTGTTGCAATGAAAAACTTTGTTTTAATCATTGATACTCCAATTCACATATCATGTCTGTGGCACTATCTCCCCTATTTTGCGATAATACAAAATGAGCTGCACCTCTTTGTACTTTTTCGATGTCATTCCATCAGTCCCACCTGGTGCAGATCCCACACCAGACAGCAACACTCCAGAATAGGGAGGCCAAGTGTGGTGTAAGCAGTCTCTTTAGTAGGCTTGTTGCACCTTCTAAGTATTCTGCCAATGAATCACAGTCTTTGGTTTGCTCTACCCACAACATTATCTATGTGATCGTTCCGGTTTACGTTATTTTTAATTGTAATCCCGAAGTATCTAGTTGAATTTACAGCCTTCAGATTTGTGTGACTTATCGCGTAATCGAAATTTAACGGATTTCTTTTTGTACTCATGTGCATAACTTCACACTTTTTTTATTCTGGGTCAATTGCCACTTTTCAGATATCGTATCTGAAACGTTTTCCAATTCGTTTTGGTCATCTGATGACTTCACAAGACGGTAAATGACAGCATCATCTGCAAACAATCTAAGAGGGCTATTCAAATTGTCCCTTAAGTCGTTAAAGTAGATCAGGAGCAATAGAGGGCCTATAACACTTCCTTGGGAAACGCCGGAATTACACTCCTGGAAATTGAAATAAGAACACCGTGAATTCATTGTCCCAGGAAGGGGAAACTTTATTGACACATTCCTGGGGTCAGATACATCACATGATCACACTGACAGAACCACAGGCACATAGACACAGGCAACAGAGCATGCGCAATGTCAGCACTAGTACAGTGTATATCCACCTTTCGCAGCAATCCAGGCTGCTATTCTCCCATGGAGACGATCGTAGAGATGCTGGATGTAGTCCTGTGGAACGGCTTGCCATGCCATTTCCACCTGGCGCCTCAGTTGGACCAGCGTTCGTGCTGGACGTGCAGACCGCGTGAGACGACGCTTCATCCAGTCCCAAACATGCTCAATGGGGGACAGATCCGGAGATCTTGCTGGCCAGGGTAGTTGACTTACACCTTCTAGAGCACGTTGGGTGGCATGGGATACATGCGGACGTGCATTGTCCTGTTGGAACAGCAAGTTCCCTTGCCGGTCTAGGAATGGTAGAACGATGGGTTCGATGACGGTTTGGATGTACCGTGCACTATTCAGTGTCCCCTCGACGATCACCAGTGGTGTACGGCCAGTGTAGGAGATCGCTCCCCACACCATGATGCCGGGTGTTGGCCCTGTGTGCCTCGGTCGTATGCAGTCCTGATTGTGGCGCTCACCTGCACGGCGCCAAACACGCATACGACCATCATTGACACCAAGGCAGAAGCGACTCTCATCGCTGAAGACGACACGTCTCCATTCGTCCCTCCATTCACGCCTGTCGCGACACCACTGGAGGCGGGCTGCACGATGTTGGGGCGTGAGCGGAAGACGGCCTAACGGTGTGCGGGACCGTAGCCCAGCTTCATGGAGACGGTTGCGAATGGTCCTCGCCGATACCCCAGGAGCAACAGTGTCCCTAATTTGCTGGGAAGTGGCGGTGCGGTCCCCTACGGCACTGCGTAGGATCCTACGGTCTTGGCGTGCATCCGTGCGTCGCTGCGGTCCGGTCCCAGGTCGATGGGCACGTGCACCTTCCGCCGACCACTGGCGACAACATCGATGTACTGTGGAGACCTCACGCCCCACGTGTTGTGCAATTCGGCGGTACGTCCACCCGGCCTCCCGCATGCCCACTATACGCCCTCGCTCAAAGTCCGTCAACTGCACATACGGTTCACGTCCACGCTGTCGCGGCATGCTACCAGTGTTAAAGACTGCGATGGAGCTCCGTATGCCACGGCAAACTGGCTGACACTGACGGCGGCGGTGCACAAATGCTGCGCAGCTAGCGCCATTCGACGGCCAACACCGCGGTTCCTGGTGTGTCCGCTGTGCCGTGCGTGTGATCATTGCTTGTACAGCCCTCTCGCAGTGTCCGGAGCAAGTATGGTGGGTCTGACACACCGGTGTCAATGTGTTCTTTTTTCCATTTCCAGGAGTGTATATCTGTTTTACTCGATGACTTTCTGTCTATTACTTTCTGACAGGAAATCACGAATTGAGTCGCACAACTGAGACGATATTCCATGGGCACGCAGTTTGGTTAGAAGATGCTTGTGAGGAATGGTGTCGAAAGCCTTCTGGAAATCTAAAAATACGGAATCAATTTGAGATCCCCAGTCGATAGCACTCATTACTTCATGAGTTTAAAGAGCTAGCTGTGTTTTGTGAGAACGATATTTTCTGAATCTGTGCTGACTATGTGTCAATAAATCGTTTTCTTCGAGGTACTTCATAATGTTCGAATACAGTATATGTTCCAAAACCCTACAGCAAATTGATGTTAGTGATATGGGCATGTAATTCAGCAGATTACTTCTACTTCCCTTTTTGGGTATTGGTGTGACTTGAGCAATTTTCCAGTCTTTATGTGTGGATCTTTCTGTGAGCTAGTGGTTGTATATAATTGCTAAATCTGGAGCTATTGTATCAGCATACTCTGAGAGGAACCTGACCTGTGTACAATCTGGACTTTATTAAGTGATTTAAGTTGTTTTGTTACACCAAGGATATCTACTTCCATGTTTCTCATCTTGGCAATTGTTCTTGATTGGAATTCTGAAATATTTACTTCGCATTCTTTGGTGAAGGAGTCTCGGAAGACCGTGTTTAATAACTCTGCTTTAGTGACACTGTCGTCAGTGAATTCACTGTTGTTATCGCGCACTGAAGGTGTCGATTACATCATGTCACTGGTATGCTTTATGTATGACCAGAATCTCTTTGGGTTTTCGGTCAGATTTCGAGACAGAATTACTTGTGGAAATTATTAAAAGCATCTCGCATTGAAGTATGCTCTATATTTCAGACTTCTGCAAAACTTTTCCAGTCTTGCGGATTTAGTGTACCTTTAAATTTGTCATGCTTTTCGCTGCTTCTGCAACAACGATCTGACCCGCTTTGTGTACCATGGGGGATCAGTACCATCACTTATTAATTTATGTGGTATATATCTCTCAATTGCTGTCGGTATTATCTCTTTGAAATCATTCCACAACTTTTCTATGCCTACATGATCAGATCGGAAGGAGTGAAGACTCTCTCTTAAAAAGGCGTTAAGAGCATTTGTGTCATCTTTTTTAAATAGATATACTTAGCGTTTCTTTTTTATGGTTGGATGTATTACGGTACTCAGCCTAGCAGCAGCTGCCTTATAGTCGTTAATCCCTGTATTCGTCACGATACTCACAATTTGTCCTGGATTATTTGTTGCTAAGAGGTCAAGTATGCTTTTGCAATCATTTACTCTTTGAACTCTTCAGCAATTACATCTTCTGAGTCGAGGGGTCGGTAAAACGATCCCTTTTAATAGTTTATTCCGATTGTCAGGTATAACCTGTACCCATACCATTTCGCATGAATTATCTACTTCAGTTTCACTACAAGACAAACTACTTCTGACAGCAATAAATATCCCACCGCCAAGTGTATTTAATCTATCCTTCCTGAACACTGTTAGAACGTTTGAAAAAATTTCGGCTGAACTTATTTCTGGCTTTAGTCAGCTTTCTGTGCCTATAACTATTTGCGCTTCAGTGCTTTCTATTAGTGCTTGGAGCTCGAGTTCTTTCCAAACACAGCTACGACAATTTAGAACTACGATACCTATCGGTTCTACAGTTACCTTACTGTGTTTGACCTGCCCCCTTTTAGACGGATGCCCTTTCTGTGGTTCGCTGAGACACTCTTACCTAAATAACCTCCCATTCCCTTCCACACAGCCCCCGCTACCCATGTAGCCACCTCCTGTGTGTAGTGGACTTTTTAAGTGGAACCTCGAAATCCACCACCCAATGGCGCAAGTGAAGGATTCTGCAGCCTACATGGTCACAGAACCGCCTCAGCCTCTGATTCAGACCCTCCACTTGGCTCTGCTCCAAGGATCACAGTCAGTTCTATCGATGTTGTTGCAGATGGTGAACTCCACCTTAATCTCAGAAGCAAGACTGCCAGTCTTTACCATTTCCGCCCGCCGCCCAAAACCAGGGAGAATCCTCTCTGATCCAAATCGACACACGTCATTGGTACTGACATGAGTCACCACCTGCAGTTGGCTGCACCCTGTACTCTTCATGGCATCCGAAAGCACCCTTTCCACATCCGAAATGACTCCCCCCAGTATGCACATGGAGAATACACTGGCATCCTTCCCCTCCTTGGCAGCTATGTTTCTAAGGGGCCCCATTACATGCCTAATGTTGGAGCTCCCAACTACCAGCAAACCCACTCTCTGTGAATGCCCAGACCTTGCAGGCCAAGAAGTTTCCTCTGGAACAGGGTGGACGACTGCATCCTGCTTAGAGACATCGTCAGTCACAGATAACGCCTAAAACCTGTTCATCAACCAAAGCGAGGAGGCCCTACGATTGGCCCCTGCCAGACTTTTTTTCACTGCCTGCCAGACTTTGGAAAGATCTCACAGTCGGCCACAAGTGAGGGGTCAACCTCAGTGCAGGCAGTAAATGGGGTGGCAACAGCAGTGGACCAATCGGGGGACACATGGAACAGGCTTGGCGTCCCTCACATCCCCACGTCTGACCCCGTCCCCCCCCCCCCCCACAGTGATGGACCTTGGCAGCAGCCTCAAGCTGTGTGATGGAAGCCAACACAGCCTGCTGTAAGCGAAGGGTTGCCAAGTCAGCTTGCATCTGTACACAGCAACCACAGCTTTTATCCATTATTGAAGTCAGCCTTGTTTGAAACTCATAAAAAATGTAACAAAAGAATGGTGTATTCAGCTTATTAGCAGCAGGAAATCGAAGTGCTCTCTCACTGACGGTCTATCCGACACTGAGCTACACTAACCAAAACAAACAAAAGCCTATATGATGTGAGGGTTGATAACAGTGGTGGTACTGTATACTACACTGTTATTAAAATAAAAACAAAAGGTTGTGCCTAGTAAGCACTCAAACGCAGAAGCAATTACAAAACTAATCTAGTAACTACACAGGTATATGTAAATAAGTCGCTCCGACTGTAAATAAGTCACGCCTTATTGGCTTGAGGAAGTGTCTGTCTGACACTTTCAATTTCTCTTTCGTCTGGATTTGTAATAATCTGTGACCCATGTGCTTCAATATTTAATAAGGAAAAAAATTACTGATTTAACTTTCAATGCTTATTTTTATAATTATGATGTTACAAAAACCTGGTCATTATTTGTTTTGTTTACATTGTTACAGAAGCTGTTTAACATGCAAGTTTAACATTTATGTTGTTGCAAAATTTTTATGTGTTTTTAATTGTTTTGTTCTTACAAAATGTTTAATGTATGCGTCACATTTCTGTTTCTAAAAAAATATTTCATTTATCTGTATTCTTTATGTTGTCAATAAATCCTTTATTTGATATCTGTATTTCCCTTAATTAAGTAATGTAGTCATATCTATTGTAATAATCCAAATTTACCATTATTCCAACATTTAGTACACATTTCTTTAAGATCATCCAGTTTTAAATTGCACCAAAGAAATCGTTATATCTATAATTTTAATTCATATCATCTTATTTAAAAATATTTCAAAAACTAAAATTACCTGTAGCTAATTTTTTTTATTTTTTTGATACAATAAAATACGATACATTCCATGATGTCTTCCTCTAGTAAAATATTCTTTAGCTACATTTTGATTTTAAGAGTAAAACCATCAATCAAAACAAGTTAATTGTCGTTGCAAGCATCTAATGGTATAATTTCATCCTTATTTTCAATAAAATTTGCAGTTTTTCATTACACTTATTTTCAATTTTATCACAACTTTTCATCAATTTTGGATACTTTGGAAGATCTAAACTTTTAAAATAAACATATAAATGGTTAATTTTTATCCCAGTTTAACTGTTCAGTAATTAAAATATAATTACTGATCATTAATACCATTCTGCATGTACTTGGTAATATTATTGACATCTAATAGAATTTGGTAAAGTTTTACCATGTTTATTTTTTAACTTATTTTCTGGAATCTTATTTGGTTCCCAGTAGATTTTGGTTTTGTGGCAGCTAAAGCAGGCTTGACTGCCTTCCATTTACTTAAATAAAACTTTATTAATATTAAATGAGTAGGCTATTTGACTAAAAAGTAATTCATCTGTTCTTAAAAAATATTATCTATTCCTATAAGAGATTTATGAAAATTTATTTATGACTTTTTTTAACTCCAAATATCACTTCAGAAAATAATAAATTATACTGTAAAGCAGGAACTATGGATTTATTCATACAAAAAAGAAAAAAATATACACCTTGAAGAAGATTTAAATTTTGAATAAAGACATCATTGACAGTGATGTTTAATTATATGTGGATGTAAAAGCAAGTACTGGAAAAATTTTAGGCTTTAACGATCGAATTACTGAAGATAATCTAAAATATATTGCTAATAACTTACCAAAAATTATACCATTTTAATTCAGCTGGTGGAATATCTGTAGAAAACGATAAATATTTCATCAAGAAACTAATATTATCGCTTCTTTTAAAAGCAGATTAATTTTTCAATAAATTATGAACCAAAATATGGCTTATTTTTCCCGATTTATGATAAATGTATTCAAGATTACGACGTTTTGAAAGATCGCACAGACACTACCACTACAGTAAATTTAGAAATGAATGAATTATATAAAAGTAATTGTGATGATATTCAATTCTCAAATTAAGAGATAATTTTGCTATGTATAAATGGAATCATTTATTGAGGTCAACCACAAAAACAATTCTAATTTGTTTCACAAAGTTACTGAACTTGAATTAAATTTGTTATATAATATTATTAGCATTGAATAATTAAATAGATATGGTGAAAACCTGTTTAGAATTCGATAGTGAATTTTAAATTATTTTGCCTGATAGATACAGTAAAGTAATTAATGGATAAGATACTAATTACTTTGCTGAAGGAACAATTAAACTATAATGTAAAGGAATGAAAAAATAAAAAAGTAATGGGATTCACTTTCTGGAATAATTTTTATACAAAAGAAAATAAAATGTAATAAATTTTTCCTTTCAAAACTCTAATGAATTTTTTATCTTATAAATTAGTTCTACCAAATCTCGTTTTTACGTTTTTAAATAAACTTTAATTTAAAAAATGAAAAATTTTTCCTTGTAAATGACTAACTGAATTAGTTCTTGTCGTCGCCTCTGGAATATAAGGCCATGACGAAATTCCTCCACCTGGTATGGTTTTTAGCAACACTCTTCACTTCACTCCACATTTTCCCATCCTCTGCAGCTTCTCTTTCGATCATCCTTTTCCTGGTCTGTTTGGACGACCACGTTTTCTAACTCCTTGAGGGTTCCAGTCCAATGCCACCCTTTCAACACCTCCATCTGGTGTCCTCATGTATGCCCAATCCATTTCCATTTTCTTTCCTTGTTTGTATATTGATTGGTTGCTGATTTGTCTCCCTGTGAAGATCTTCATTTGTCATTAAATTTGGCCATCTCATATTTAAAATACGCCAGAGACAGTGTTTGATAAAAATTTGGAGCTGGTTTTTTGTGTGGTTAGTCCCCTTCTAAGTTCTGCTGCCATACAACAGAACAGCCTTCTCATTGCTATTGAAAAGTTGGAGTTTTGTCTTCTTTGAAATGTTCCTGTTTCTCCAAACAGGGTACAGTTGTATAAAAGCACCATTTGCTTTGCAGATGCTACTAAAGACGTCCTCCTCGACGCCTCCTGTAGTCGTGACTCTACTTCCAAGATAGAGGAAGGATTGGAGCTGTTTTGTGTCCTCTCCCTTAATGGCCAGCCTAGTCATGATGGCCAAATTCATCCGCATTTCTTTGGTTTTGTGAACATTTATCTTGAGGCGTGCGACTTCTGCCTCTGTCTATAACCTGGCCAGTTTCTTTTCTATGTCTCGATATCGTTGTGCCATTAAGCAGATGTCATTTGCAAAATCTAGATCTTCGAGCATATTCCACATGCCCTATTGCACATCTCTCTTCTGTCGCCCTATTCCTCTCTTCATCACATGGTCCAACACCAAAAGAAAGAGTGTTGGCGAAAGAATACACCCTTGTCATACTCCTGAATTAACTTGGAAAGGCTAGGTTAGTTCTTCATTATGTGGTACTTGGCATTCATAGTCTTCATACATTTCCTTGATGATGTTAATAATCTTCATTGGAATGCCATATTTTGCAAGTGTATCCCACATGATTCTTCGATTGACAAAGTTGAAAGACTTCAAATTCAATGAAGGTAAGGTAGAGGGTTTGTTGCCACTCCGCACTTTGTTCTAGAATAATTCTGAGAGTATTAATAAGTTCCGCACAGCTTTAATGTTTCTTAAAACCTGCCTACTCTCTCCTCAGTTGCGCTTCCACAGATCCTTAATGCAGTATAAAATTATCCTTGAAAGTACCTTAATACTGATAATAGGTAATGCACCACGAGTTCTTGCAATTAGTAACATCTCCTTTTTGGGTATTTTCATGATTATACCTCGTTTCCAATTTGTTGGCAGACTCTCCTCTCTCCATATCTTATACAATTTAATACCAAACCCATGAACTGAGCTCTTTTTCCTTCTTGTTTTAAATATTATATTAATGGTCCCTACAAAGGACCAGATATATATAGAGAACGAAATTCAAATATAAATTTCGTTGAATCTATGAAAAAATAATTTGAACAAATTGGTGAAAGTTATTGTGAATTGAAGAAATGAAACCACTAACTAGTGAAGAACATTCTAACAAAAAAAATTAAGAAAGTTCGTCATCATGATTGTTTGACTGGAAAATACATAAATCCAATATGTAATAATTAAAATCTAGAACTTAAAAATCCTAGTGTGTACCAACTTAATTACATACTTTATCAGGGTAAGATATTCGGTTGTTTCTAAAAGAACTTGGTTACTATGGAAAACAAATAGAAGTAACTCAAATAATGGAAATAAGTACATTAGTTTCAGTAAAAGAATAGAAAATTATTGATATGTTTAGATTTATGCCTTTGACACTCTTCATTCAAATTTTAAAAAGTATCAAATGGAAATATGAGAATTTTTTTCCAGAATAACAAATAGATTTTGTTAACTAAAAAAGGAATTCATTCTGATGATTACATGAACAATTGTAAACAATTTGAAGAACAACACTTTTATCAAAAGAAGACTTTTACGATAAATTAAATGAATTTGATGTAAGTGAAGAAGATTATACATGTGCACCTTTAAATGGGATAAGTTAAATATAAGAAATGTTGGAGAATATTATGATTTTTGTCTTAAAACCGATGTTTTATTATTAACTAATACTTTTAAAAATTCTAGAGATACCTGGTGAAAAACTTTTGATTTAGATTCACCTTGGTATTACATAGTACCAAGTTTTTCTTTTGATGCTAAGTTAAAAATAACTAAACAACCAATTCATTTCTACACAATCATGATATGATTTTAATCACTGAAAGATGAATAGGAGGTGGTGTGTGGGCTGCATCAAACTAGTCTTTCGACTGAAGACCACGATTGTAACGTATGCCATTGTTGTAATTGATACAACAAGCAAAATAAATTTATAAGTAACTTGTTATGTAAACCAAATATCAAATTACTTAGCATTTTTGGATGCAAATAATTTCTGTGGTTATACTGTGAGTCATAATTACATATGGTGGATTTATATTGGATGAACCAAAAAATTTCGATTCTAAAAAAGTGAAAGAAATATCAGGCACTTCTTGAATTGGTTATATTGTAGAAGTAGATTCAGAATATTCAAAAAATGATTTAGATAAGCATTCTCCACTTGGCCACAAAAATATAATTGTAAGGAACAATTGAAAATATTATTAACTACTGTAGATAATGAATGTAATTATATTGTTCATAATATAAAGCTCAAATTTATCTGTCTCTAAGAATGAAAACAAAAATATTCACAACAAAATTTTAAAAAATCTGTGTGGTTAAAAAGAATATAGTCTTAAGTACAGAAATTAGCATAAAAGCGAACAATGATTTTGAAAATAGTTCTACAAATTGATAAATAAGACTGTATTTGGACAAGCAGCAAAAATACAGGAAACTGAGTAGATATGAAATTAGTCTCAGATGCTGAAAAAATAATACATTAATAGCTAAACCAGATTTTTAAAATTTTAAATATATATAATATAAATTTAGTTGTTAGCCATAAACATAAAACTAAAATTTTGTTTATTAAATCTATTTATATTCGAATGGCTGTACTGGATTTATCGAAAGAATTTATGTATGATTGTGACTATAATGTTATGAAACTAAAATATAAAGGTACTGATACCTATATCTATAATATAATAACTGAAAACTTTTGTGAAGATATCAATTGACGATTGATGACTTTGATTCAAGTAAATATCCAGAAAATCATATTTACATTTACCTCAAATTAATGAGGATGTATTAGGAAAAATGAAAATGAATGTATAGTGACAATATTTTAAAAATTTTTAGTTTAGTAGAAAACTTTAAAAAACCTTGTGTCCTGCCTTTGGGCAGGTCTTCCAATGGGGATGCCTCATCAGAGAGACCCACTGCATGAGCATATAGGGAAGTGATTCCAGTGGTGGTCTCCCATTGAAATTATAATGAGGTAATGAGGACAACACAACACCCAGTCCCTGATCAGAGAAAATCTCCAATCCAGCTGGGAAATGAAACCCAGGTACCTGAGGATGACAGACTGCCATGCTGACCACTTAGCTATCGTTACGGACTTAATAGAAAAATGTATACTTATAAAGTTGCTGATCAGGATCAGCAAAATCAAAATAAGTTAAGAAATGTGTCATTAAAAATAAATCACATTTACAAGATTATAAAGATTGTTTATTTAGCAATGAAGAACAATATGGACAATGAATTCGATACAAAGCTTGTAAACATCCAACTTATTCTACTGAAATTAATAAAAATTAGTAAGTCTTCACAATACTAAAATATATGTTTTAGAAACTAAAATTCTTTACTGTATGGTCATTATGAAATTCGTAATCAGATTTGATATATTTTAATTTCGACTACATTCCATTATCCTCGTTTTGCTTTTGTAGATATTCATCTTATAGCCTCCATTCAAGACACAGTTCATTCTGTTCGGCTGCTCTTCCAGGTCCTTTGCTGTCTCTTACAAAATTACAAGATCATCGGTGAACCTCAAGGTTTTTATTTCTCCCACATGGATTTTAATTCCTACTCCGAATTTTTCTTTTGTTTCCTTTACTGCTTGCTCAATATACAGATTGAATAACATTGGGGATAGGCTACAACCCTGTCTCACTCCCTTCCCAACCACTGCTTCCATTTCATGGCCCTCGACTCTTAATACTGCCATCTTGTTTCTGTACAAATTGTAAATAGACTTCCGCTCCCTGTATTTTACCCCTACCACCTTCAGAACTTGAAAGAGAGTATGCCAGTCAACACTGTCAAAAGCTTTCTCTAAGTCTACAAATGCTAGAAACGTAGGTTTGCCTTTCTTTAATCTACTTTCTAAGATAAGTCGTGGGGTCAGTATAGCTTCACATGTTTCAATATTTCTACAGAATCCAAACTGATCTTCCCCGAGGTCAGCTTCTACCAGTTTTTCCATTCATTTGCAAAGAATTAGTGTTAGTACTTTGCAGTCATGGCTTATTAAACTGATAGTTCGATAATTTTCCCATCTGTCAACACCTGCTTCCTTTGGGATTGGAATGATTCTATTCCTCTTGAAGTATGAGGATATTTCACCTGTCTCGTACATCTTGCTCAGCAGATGGTAGAGTTTTGTCAGGGCTGGCTCTCCCAAGGCTATCAGTAGTTCCAATGGAATGTTGTCTACTCCCGGGGCCTTGTTTCGACTCAGGTCTTTCAGTGCTCTGTCGAGCTCTTCACGCAGCATCATATCTCCCATTTCATCTTCATCTACGTCCACTCCCATTTCCATAATATTGTCCTCCAGAAGATTGGCCTTGTACAGACCCACTATATACTTCTACCACCTTTCTGCTTTCCTTAGAACTGAGTTTACATCTGAGCTCTTGATATTCCTGCAAGTGGTTATCTTTTCTCTAAAGGTCTCTTTAATTTTCCTGTAGGCAGTATCTATCTAACCCCTAGTGATATATGCATCTACATCCTTACATTTGTCCTCTAGCCATCCCTGGTTATGCATTTTGTACTTCCTGTCAATCTCGTTGTTTAGACGTTTGTATTCCTTTTTGCCTGCTTCATTTACTGCATTTTCGTATTTTCTCCTTTGAGCAATTAAATTCAATATCTCTTCTATTACCCAAGGATTTCTATTAGCCCTCATCTTTTTTACCTACTTGATCTACTGCTGCCTTCACTATTTCATCTCTCAAAGCTACCCATCTTTCTTCTAGTGCATTTCTTTCCCCCATTCTTGTCAATCGTTCCCTAATGCTCTCCCTGAAACTCTCTACAACTTCTGGTTCTGTCAGTTTATCCAGGTCCCATCTCCTCAAATTCCCACGTTTTTGCAGTTTCTTCAGTTTTAATCTATGGTTCATAACCAGAGTTCACATCTGCCGCTGGAAATGTCTTACAACTTAAAACCTAGTTCCTAAATCTCTGTCTTACCATTATATAATCTATCTGAAACCTTCAAGTATCTCCAGGTCTTTTCCATGTATACAACCTTCTTGTATGATTCTTAAACAAAGTGTTAGCTATGATTAAGTTATGCTCTGTGCAAAATTCTACCAGGTGGCTTCCTCTTTCATTCGTTACCCCCATTCCATATTTACCTACTACGTTTCCTTCTCTTCCTTTTCCAACTATCGAATTCCAGTCACCCATGACTATGCCATTTACACATGTTGGCATGGGAAGATAAGGGAGGAAGCAATGCGAAGTTCAGAGATCAGCTGAATTGTTCAGTGTTGGTAGTGTAACTGTGTAACTTTTAAGGTCGTTCGCCTATATTACATTAGTCTCCAGAGCAGTTGTCGTCAAACCCTTTTGCTTAAGAGTCAATACTGAAATTGTAGGGCAACACGTCGGGCCACATAGGAATGGGAGGGAGACTAAAATGGTAACTCAAATAGAAATTCAATTTTCACCTAACCACGGTTATTGATAGAAGCTTACCACCCATAGAAGCTTACCACTTACACAGTTTGAATCTACATGTTATAAGGAATCACACCAAATATTATTGAGTGAAAACTAATATAACATACTGGAACTACATAGGATTTTCTGAAGGTTTACGTAGTGAACAATTTTAAATACCTAAGAGGGCACTGTGTCCAGTGCCATCGGAACAGAAACCCACGTTTTTCTGATTTCCGGTCACATTCTCTAGGTGTCCTCACGCCATACAATCTAAAAGAATACCAAGCGACTGTAGTAGACCGTTTTAATCAGACTTTTGTATTAGGAAAAGTATAATGAACAGACATGGTTTTAAATAAAATAATGTAATTTAAGATTGTCACAAAGCGACAGAATGGCGGATGATAGCTTTATATATAAAAGGGTTTAAAGTCAGTTTTATTTTGGGTGTTTTTTTGGAAGTAACCACCTCTTATTGGGGTGAACACCTTGGCCACTTTACCCGACGACCAGCGTCGCCACTTTTCCCGATCGAATGCAATGTTGGCATTAGTGATCCATAGAAGAAAACATCAAACAGAAATAAGTAAGAAGGAACTTCATTTGAAGGACAAAAGACATTGTTTAAACACTGATATTGTAAAAACTTACAATTCTCCATGTAAGTGTGGTAACAAGAATTATATAAATGACTTATCTTACATCAGATGACCCAAAAACAAAAATGTTTTTACTAAAAAATAACGAAATGAACTTCCTCTGTCAATCTTACTGATGTTAATCGCGATGTACAATACCTACACTAGAACCAGAGTGGCCACTTCTAGGTAGGCAGCAGCGCTATTAAGGGAAAAAACATGCGATGGCTGCTTTATCCGTTCTGACCTCCTTACCACAATTCCCCCACCGATTTTACTATTAATTGAAAACCTACATAAATTAGTATGTTATATTAATTAATAACAAAAACTGTAGTATGAGACATGATCATAAATATTTCCTAAACGTTTTGATTGTTATCTCTCCTTTACTCATTTCATAGTACCACAACAGCCTTAATATCATTGCATATTGTTGTTGTTGTTGTGGTCTTCAGTCCAGAGACTGGTCTGATGCAGCTCTCCATGCTACTCGATCCTGTGCAAGCTTCATCTCCAAGTACCTACTGTAAGCTACATCCTTCTGAATCTGCTTAATGTATTCATCTCTTGGTCTCCCTTTACAGCTTTTCTCTCCATGCTGCCTTCCAACACTAAATTGGTGATCCCTTGATGCCTCAGAACATGTCCTACCAACCGATCCCATCTTCTAGTCAATCGTGATCAACATATCTAATCTTCAGCATTCTTCTGAAGCACAACATTTCGAAAGCTTCTATTCTTTTTTTGTCTATATTATTTATCGTCCACGTTTCACTTCCATACATGGCTACACTCCATACAAATACTTTCAGAAAAGACCTCCTGACACTTAAATCTGTACTCCACGTTAATAAATTTCTCTTCTTCATAAACTCTTTCTTGTCATTGCCAGTCTACTTTTTATATCCTCTCTACTTCGACCATCATCATTTATTTTGTTCTCCAAATAGCAAAACTCATCTACTACTTTATGTGTCTCATTTCCTAATCTACTTCTCTCAGCATCGCCTTATTTAATTCGACTACATTCCATTATCCTCGTTTGCTTTTGTTGATGGTTATCTTATATGCTCCTTTCAAGACATTATCCATTCCGTTCAACTGCTCTTGCAAGTCCTTTGCTGTCTCTGACAGAACTACAATGTCATCGACATGAATTTTTATTCCTATCCAGAATCTTTCTTTTGTTTCCTTTATTGCTTGCTCAATATACAGATTGAATAACATGGGGGACAGGCTACAACCCTATCTCACTCCCTTCCCAACCACTGCTTCCCTTTCATACCCCTCGACTCTTATTACTGCCATCTGCTTTCTGCACAAATTGTAAATAGACTTTCGCTCCCTGTATTTTACCCCTGCCACCTTTAGAATTTGAAAGAGAGTATTCCAATCAACATTGTCAAAACCTTTCTCTAAGTCTACAAATGCTAGAAATGTAGGTTTGCCTTTCCTTAATCTATTTCCTAAGATAAGTCATAGGGTCAGCATTGCCTCACGCGTTCTAACATTTCTATAGAATCCAAACTGATCTTCCCCGAGGACAGCTTCTGCCAGTTTTCTCATTCGTCTGTAAAGAACTGGTATTAGTATTTTGCAGCCGGGCCTTATTAAACTTATACTGTAGTTCGGTAATTTTCACACCTGTCAACGCTGCTTTCTTTGGGGTTGCAATTATTATATTCTTCATGAAGTCTGAGGGTATTTCACCTGTTTCATACATCTTGCTCACCAGATGGTAGAGTTTTGTCAAGGCTGGATCTCCCAAGGCTATCAGTAGTTCTAATGGAATGTTGTCTACCTCCGGGCCCTTGCTTCGACTTAGTCTTTCAGTGTTATGTCAAACTCTTCACACAGTATCGTATCTCCTACTTAGTCTTCATCTATGTGCTCTTCCACTTCCCCAATATTTCCCTCGAGTACATCGTCGTTGTACAGACCCTCTATATATTCCTTCCGCCTCTCTGTTTCCCTTCTCTGCTTAGAACTGACAACTGGTTTTCCATCTGCCCTCTGATATCCATACAATTGCTTCTCTTTTCTCCAAAGGTCTCGTTAATTTTCCTGTAGGCAGTATCTATCTTACCCCTAGTAATATATGCCTCTACACCCTTACATTTCTCCTGTAGCTCAGTCTAAGGCGCTGCTGTCATGGACTGTGCGGCTGGTCCCGGCGGAGGTTCGAGTCCTCCCTGGGGCAAGTGTGTGTGTGTTTGTCCTTAGGATAATTTAGGTTAAGTAGTGTGAAGCTTAGGGACTGGTGACCTTAGCAGTTAAGTCCCATAAGATTTCACCCACATTTGAACATTTCTTTCTCCTGTAGCCGTTCTGTCGCTCTCATTTTTGAGACGTTTGTATTCCTTTTTGCCTGCTTCATTCACTGCGTTATTATATTTTCTCCTTTCATCAATTAAATTCAATATTTCTTCTGTTACTCAAGGATTTCTACTACCCCTCGTCTTTTTACCTCCTTGATCCTCTGCTGCCTTCTCTATTTCATCTATCAAAGCTACCCATTCTTCTTCTACTGTATTTCTTTCCCCCATTCTTGTCAATCGTTTCCTAATACTCTCTCTGAAACTCTCTACAACCTCTGGTCCTTTCAGTTTATCCAGGTACCATCTCATACCCAACAGATTGTGGTCAGAGTCCACATCTGCCCCCGGAAATCTCTTACAATTTAAAACCTGGATCCTGAATCTCTGTCTTACCATTATGTAATCTATCTGAAACCTTCCAGTGTCTCCAGGCCTCTTCCACGTATACAACCTGCTTTCATGATTCTTGAACCAAGTGTTAGCTGCGATTAAATTATGCATGTTACTTACTATAAACACGTCTCTATAATGTGCATTCACGAATCCATGTTACTTCCACTTGATGTTTATACCATAGTAGTTGGTCGGTGGTAGTTGTGCACACAGGTGAGTTGTCAGCATTGGTAGACGAATACTGAAATATTTCTCCCCTCTCTACCATTAACCCTGCAGTGGCCTCTCTACATACCACTCTGTCCCTGTCGTAAGCGGCAAACTTTACTTAAGTCGTGGCCGAATTCACCGAAGCCAGTTAAAATTAAATGAAACTAAATATTCTTGTTTCTTACTGAGCAAGAAAACTACACTTTTAAGAAGCTCTTAACGTTAGTTGTCGTTCTTGTATTCAGCTGTTAGTTGCTTGATGCACTCGATGCATATTATTACAAAATACGGCTCAGAAGCGTGGACCGTAGTTTGTAAATAAAGCTGCCTGCAGTTCTAAGGTTGGTTTGGACATAGGTCTTTACTCGGCGTTATATTGTTGCAAGCAGTATGCTTTGCCCTCTGAAATGACATTCCTGTAAGTTATAAGCCTCGTAAGGGGACCTGCAGTTTAGCATAGACTCAGAATCAACGTGTCTAGTGGCATTTTCCAGAGGGGGAAATAAGTGATAAGTGACATAAAAAATACTGTGATCTTTTAAGTATTGATCACTAGACCTTTGATTTGTGTTCAAAAATGAAAAGTGTGTGAATTCTTAAGAGACCAAACTGCTGAGATCATCAGTCCCTAGACTAACACACTATTTAAACTAGCTCAAACAAATAACAACGCATACACCCACGTCCGAGGGAGGACTCGAACTTGCGGCAAGAGGGGCCGCGCAATCCGTGGATGCCGCCTCACATCGTATGGCCACTCCGCGCGGGTTTGATTTGTTGGCTGATTCTTATCCACAACCACCATGCCATACTACCATAACAAACATTATATTTTATTAAAAACAAATCTTGCTGTGTCTCAGCAATAGACGCTGGTTGTACAGGAAACAGTGCTGATCGGGGAATAAAGAAAGAAAATGCGGTATTAGTCCAGGAGTTCGTTATTTGTCAGTTACGTTACAAAAAATATATTTTTTTTAGTTGTGTCAAATAAACACGTGTTTGAAGACGATGGCTCTTGAATGAAACAAATTGTTGATGGCGTACAGCAACCAGCCACAAATTGGTTTTAGGTTACTTTCTTCAAAAAGTACCGTTACCGGTTTAGAATTTTTCACAATTCATGATTAGACGGTTTTTTTCATGCTTTCATCCAAACAAATGATACATTGGTATCCTGTGAATTGTCCTAGGGTAAACAATAATTCACAGTCACAAACGTGTAAGCAAAATGGTTGCGCTATATGTTTGAGTTGGAATTCAACTTATGTGAAATGTCCATCATGCGCATTTGTTTTTGCAGTTTTCGTGCAATGAAATACATTCTCAAGGATGTTTGAATGTTCACAATCACATTCTCGGTTTTCATTGTAAAAGCACTTTCGTTTGGCCACAAACCGCATTTTCACTGTGTGCCATATATTTTGATTTACAGTAAACAAAAACAAATACATAGTTTACGAAGTACATGAATGTCAAAGACACTGCAATGCAACGATACAAAGATATGAAAGATAAAACATATTTTAGGGAAAGGAAACGTAAATTACTCTTGTCTTAGATTTAACAAGTATTTTACATTAAATCTAGGGTATTAAATGAGGACAGAAACGAAAAATATATGGGATTTCATGGATTATAGCATTACACACTTCTTTTATATAACGGTAGAGATATAAATGTTGGCAAGAAATGTTTGAAATCCTTATGTGCTATTTGAACTTTGATGTTGATAATACATCAAAATTTATTAGTATTTAGTGTCATAAATAGTATCGATTATTGCAGGTATATACAAGGGCCGTTCAGAAAGTAACCTCCGGTTGATTTAAAAAAATACACCAAGTTAAATAAAAATATTTTAATATATACATCTTACAACTACATCTTTGCACTATTTTTCTACATAGTCTCCATAGCGATTGAGGCACTTATCGTATCTCTTCACAAGCTTTGAAATTCCTTCTGCATAAAAATCACCCGCTTGTGCCTGGAGCCAGTCTGTGACCGCATCTTTGAGCTCTTCGTCGTCATCAAACCGCTGTGACCTGAGCCATTTCTTCAAATGCATGAAGAGGTGATAATCACTTGGCGCCAGGTCTGGGTGTAAGGTGGATGGTTGATAACGTCCCACTTGAAGGACTCAAGAAGGGCCGTTGTTCTGTGAGCAGAGTGAGGACGGGCGTTATCGTGCAAAAAAACGATACCGGAAGTCAGCATACCACGGCGTTTGTTCTGTATAGCCCGTCGTAACTTTTTTATTGTTTCACAGTACACGTCTTGATTAATGGTCGTACCACGTTCCATGAATTCAACCAACAACACCCCTTTGGCATCCCAAAACACCGTTGCCATCAGTTTTCTGGCAGAAAAATCTTGCGAGGCTTTTCTTGGTTTGGTAGGCGAATTTGAATGTGCCCACATCTTTGATTGTTCTTTTGTCTCAGGGTTCACGTACTTCATCCAGGTTTCGTCACCGGTCACGATTCTGTTTAACAATGGTTCTCCTTCGTCCTCATAACATGACAGAAAGTCTAATGCAGAGGCCATTCTTTGAGTTTTGTGGTGGTCGGTAAGAATTTTGGGCACCCATCGTGCACAGAACTTACGGTAACCCAATCTTGCTGTCACTATCTCGTACAAGAGAGTCTTAGAAATTTGTGGAAAACCAGTAAACAACTCCGACATTGAGAAACGTCGATTTTCACGAACTTTTGCATCAACCGTCTGAACGAGTTCGTCAGTCACCAATGATGGTCTACCACTCCTCTCTTCATCATGAACGTTTTCTCGTCCACTTTTAAATAAACGTACCCATTCACGGACAACTCCTTCACTCATAACTCTTGGTCCGTACACGGCACAAAGCTCACGATGAATAGCTCTGCAGAATATCCTTTGGCTGTAAAAAACCTTATGACAGCACGCACTTCACATTTGGCGGGGTTTTCTATTCCAGCACACATTTCAAACTGCCACAAAAACTAAACTAGCGCAGGTACGACGTTCACTCGACCACGGGTTGATGCCGACTGACCTGTTGAGTGCGTGAACGCACAGATGGCGTCGCTACTCCCCCCACAACCCGCACTGTGACCAATCGGAGGTTACTTTCTGAACCGCCCTCGTACTTGACCTGCAGATAGGTGTAGAAACATTATTTGTATTGCAGTATGGAAAATACTTCCTGGAAGTTCTTCATGAAACAAGTGTTAGTCAGTTCAGTCTGCTCATTAATGATGTTATCAGGGGGGCGTTTTTGTGTGTGTGCATGTGTGTGTGTGTGTGTGTGTGTGTGTGTGTGTGTGTGTGTGTGTGTGTGTGTGTGTATTTCTGTTAATATCAGTTTCTCTACTAATAATAAATAACAGCGAAATGTATCCATGATGGAAATCTTTCCAAGGCCCTCTCCAGTAAATCAGCAACATGCAAGCTCCAATGTGACTCACGTCTAAAACTCTACACTGGGAAGACAGGCAGAAGTTTTGAGATTAGATCCAAAGAACTTCTGCTTGCCTTAAGGCTTGGAAATTTAAACAAATCTACATTTGGAGCCCACACAGCAGAAGAAGACCATTCTGTGACAATCACTGAGAGCAACATTAAAATATTAATTTTAGCATAAAAAGGAGCCACTATGAATCTTTTAGAGGAAACATAATTGCACACACACAAAAACACTTCCCCTGATAATATGCTTAATGAGCAGACTAAATTGGCTAATACTCCTTTCCTGAAAAACTGGCAGAATATACTTTCCATACTCCAATATAAATAATGCTTGTACACCTATCTGCAGGTCAAGTAACTGATCTTATAATATTGTATGTACCTATAATACTGTCATTTATGGCGCTAAATACTAATAAATTTTAACATAATGCTATAATCAACGAAATCCAATGTATTTACCGTTTCTATCTGCATTTAATGCCCTAGATTTAATGTAAAATACTTTTTCAGTCTTCCTTTCCCAAAAAATTACATATCTTTGTATCATTCCATTGCAGCATCTTTGACACTCATGGTTTTTGTAAACTCTGTATTTATTTGCGTATGCTGTAAACCAAAACATGTGGAGCACATTGAAAATTTGTTTTGTGACCAAACCAAAGTGTTTTTGCAATGAAAACCAACGTATGCAGTTGTGAAAATGTAAACATCTTTGAGACTGTATTTCATTGCAAGAAAACTACAAAAACAAATGAGCCAGATGGACATTTCACATAAGTTGCATTCCAACACAAAATTGTAGCCCAACTATTTTCATTGCCGGTTTGGAACTGTGAATTATTGTTTATCCTAGTGCAAATCACAGGAAACCAATGTTTTTATGAAGGCATGAAAAACCGTCTGATGACAAATTGTGAAAAATTCGCAGCCACTAACCCAACTTTTTGAATAAAGTATCCTAAAACCAATCTGTGGCTTGTTGCTGTGCACCATCAACAAGTAATAATTATTTGTATTTACAGAAGTGAAGAATCTGTGTATCTGAGATCAACTTATTCGCGATAAAACGTCCGAATTATCAGTTTATTCGTATGATTACCTAGATAGAAATGTATTCAAATGATGCACATCCAGGGCCGTTAGTACTCAGCCAGGTGATTCGGCAGCGCGTCCAGTCTTGTGGATGGCCTCCGCTACTCTGAGGCGCGTCCTCGCTGGATAAACTGCACCGCACCTCTACCCCCACCAATCGTTACCAACATCATACGATAGCGAGGAAACGTCAGCCGTCCGCCACTGCTTCTGTGCGCAGCATTCGTTTCTCCAGAGAGTGCTTGCTTCTGTACGTCATTCTCGATTACGGTTTATCACCTCAGTACTCTCTCGGCACCTGTCACTCTCCTGGGTCTTCAACAAATGCCTCTACCTTCGAAACTAGAAGGATGTACAATGATCACTCCAAAAGAAATGCACACTATTTTTGTAAAAATACAGTTTTCATTCTGCATGTCTGAAAGTTTTACAGTGTGTAGAGACGTACTTCGCGCTTGTTTTCAAACTTATTTCAACCTCTTCCCGTGAGTGGCGCCGTCACAGCATGTCTTCAAGATGGCTGCTACACTTGACGTTCGTCAGAAGCAACGTGCTGTCATAGAATTCCTGTGCTGTGAAAACGAGACAGTGGGAAACATCCACAAGATGTTGAGAAAGGTGTATGGAGATGCTTCTGTCGATCGCAATACCGTTAGTCGGTGGGCAAGCGGGTTACGTGATGAAAGCAGGCGCGGCAATATTGAGGATTGACCTCGCAGTGGCAGGCCTCGTACTGCACACACTCTAGACAATGTGCAGAGAGTTAATGAATTGGTGACTGCTGACAGACGCATCACAGTGAACGAATTGTCACGCTACATTGGGATGGAAGAAGGAACTGTTTGCAGAATACTGAAGGTGCTGGTGTTAAAACATGTTTGTGCCAGGTGGGTTCCCAGGATGTTGACAGTGGCTCACAAAGAAACAAGAAAAACGGTATGCAGCGAACTTTTGGAACAGTACGAGAATGGTGGAGATGAATTTCTTGGAAGAATTGTGACACGTGATGAAACATGGCTCCATCATTTTTCACCAGAGACGAAGAGGCAATCAATGGAGTGGCATCATGCAAATTCACCCAAGAAAAAATTTCAAAACCACACCTTCTGCTGGAAAAGTTATGGCTATGGTGTTTTTCGATTCTGAACGACTCTTGCTTGTGGACATCATGCCAAGTGGAACCACCATAAATTCTGATGCATATGTGATGACACTGAAGAAACTTCGACTGAGTCATTATGAAACACTAAAAGAACTAAAATTCCGACACTTCGGAAGACTCTCAAAACCTCGGTATTTTGTTTGATTTCATGTGTCACAATGACGCGGCGTAACACTGAAAATAATTTTATTCAAATAATTTTTGCTTCTAAAGTTGATCTTGCAGGTTGTTAGACTGCATTATGCGCCTCTTCAATCTTTTCTTACACAGTCGGTGATGGACTTTCCACCAGGATCTTCTGGTGTTTTCTGTTCAATAAAAATGAGCGTAGCATAGCATCAAAAACAAGTATTCACTCCCAGTATATCCCTACAGAACCTCAACGTAAGGAACAGGTTAGTCTTCCGGTTGTACCGTCTATAACTGAAGAACAGAGGAAATGTGCATTATCTATCATATTATCTATATTGAGAGAACAAAGTTGTACAGAAGTGGCGAAATGCTGCTCTCTATCCACATACTATCAAGACTTGTAATAATAGAAATTTCAAAAACATAAGAAGAGTCAAACGTGTTTTATTCGTAGTTTCTTTATACTGCCTTCTACCTAAAAGAAAACCTGTTTTAACTCTTCCACCATCCTTCTTCCCTCGCCCACTCATGATGTGCTTTTCGTATCAAAAGCTGCATCCTTAAATATTGTGAAAACTATTTAAACAATCTTGCCTGTCAACGAGTGGTAAATATTCCATCTGTTGTCCATACTAGGTAGTGAAAAGTTCTAAATTTACCCGTAATCTATTTCGCACATCTTCATGATTGTTTATTGAAAAATTTTATATTTCACCTATAGTCTATCAGATCTTGCATCCTAAATGCCACATATCCTTACCTTCCTTGTTGTGAATTGCAAAACCTTCGTATTTGGTGTAACCACTATAATTTCTTTAGCGGATGAAGATTCTTTGGTTTATAGTACATCAAAAGACAAAAATAAAGCCTTTGAAACTGTAAAATGTGCTTCGAACTTGGAACCAAATTTCATTCAAATTAAAACTGAGCGTAGAAGCCAACAAACGAAGGGCGATATGTAACAGATGTACCACGCTCAACGTGAGTTCCTGTTAACGATCAGAAACCGTTCCCTCGACCAGTGACTGTAAATGCACGATGATACCAGAATGTCATTTCTTCAGCGAAATTTCGTCCAAGTGCGTCATAAACAACTGCTGCTACAGGACAGACGTCTGTCGATAGCACGATTTCTGTGACTGTTTTTTCTTTCGGTTCACGCAGCGGTCGCCTAAATGTTTCACTCATACTCAACATTGGAGTTCTTGCGGTTGCTTCGCTTCGGTGTTGGATCTCGAAAGTCGGGGAGCGAATCGTGAAACGCAAGAAACGCATATACTGTGTGACCGAAAGTCTCCGATTTTTGTCAATTTCTGCCGAATGAACACTGGAGACTTTACGGTGAAGCAAGCAAGCAAGAAAGTTGGATGTGATACGTTATTTACCTCTTCCTCCGGGCAATACTTTTGCTGCTCCCGAGTTTCAGGTGGTACGAGATGCTGTGTTAATCAAAAAAGAAGAATAAGACTACTGTGGCTGACTATAACAATTCGGAAGTTCTTAGTTATTACACATACAGACTGCTTTCTGCTCTATTCATCTAAGCTGAACTCTATTGTAAACAATCGTGTAGGTGGATCGAGTATCTGTTGCCATAAGACAACTGCAAGTAGGCTTCACTTATGTATTATGTATTTTAATTCTCTTTGCTAACCATTGTGCTAGACATTTAATCCATGTAGTTCTAGTGATGGCTCAGGGGGAGGGGGGAGGGGGAGGGGACTTCGCAACGACTTTGTCTGTTCTGCCAGCAGCGCAGGACCCCTTCGGCACGGATCTGCGAGGGGCATGCTCGTGAAGGGAGAGGAATTTTAATAACCACAGTCTCCAACGGTCGTATACAGGATGGTCATTAAGTCACGCGTTATCCAATAACAATACCAGGCGCCGTGACCTATTAGGATATGTTCATTTTTACGACTCGCTGCGGCGAGGTTATCGCTTTTAGGAAGATCGTAACCTACTTCACGCCCTAAAATAGAACTTACAGATTGTTACTTTCCGCTCCTAATAATTATCTTCATTGTACGACCATAGGAATTTTAAATAGGTCTCGTGATAACGATCCTTTGTTCCATTAGTACAGCGTAAATGAAAGAGAACTCTTCAAAACGTTGGCGCTCACGTAAGTTCGTAAGCTGAAGCGCTTTGTGTTCAAAAGTTTCCGACATTATTGCTGTAAAGGAGCTGTACGACATTTGGACGTACATCTCACAAAGACAAGGTCGACTAAAATTCTCGCTCTCAAACGCCACAGCTCGATTCCTCGCACATACAAACATTACAAAAATGTCTGTAACAGAATTTCGTTACTTGATTTTTTTTTATTTTTTCTTGCAGAAAATGGACGTCAAAGAAAGGGAATTTGGCAATACTGTAATCACGTGAACAACAAATATCTACATTCAATATTCTCTCTCTCTCTCTCTCTCTCTTTGTGTGTGTGTGTGTGTGTGTGTGTGTGTGTGTGTGTGTGTGTGTGTGTGCGCGCGCGCCCGCGTGCCGAGGTGTGCTGTTTACTTAGTGCACTGACTGTAGTTTTGTGCAAGAATATTCAAGTTCTAGTTTTGAGCTGCCGAAAATGCTGCAGTATTTTTTTATGTTGAACACAAGAGTTATGCCATAATTATTCAAAATCCGTTAAAAATAAATTACCTTTCACTGAACAGAAATAACTACACTGAAGAGCCAAAGAAACTGGTACACATGCCTAATATCGTATAGGGCCCCAACGAGCACGCAGAACTGCCCCAACAAGAGTTGGCATCGACTCGACTAATGTCCGGGGAAGCGCTGGAGGGAACCGATATCATGAATCCTGCAGGGCTCTCCATAAATCTGTAAGAGTACGATATGGTGGAGATCACTTCTAAACAGCACGTTGCCAGGCATACCAGATGTCCTCAATAATGTTCGTGTCTCGGAAGTTTGGTGGCCAGCGGAAGTGTTTAAACTCAGAAGCGTGTTCCTGGAGCCACTCTGTAGCAGTTCTCGACGTGTATCATTGTCCTACTGGAATTCCCAAGTCCGTCGGAATGCACAATGGACATGAATGGATGCAGGTGATGAGACAGGATGCTTACATTCGTGTCACCTGTCATAGTCGTATCTAGACATATCAGATGTTCAAAGTCATTTTATTTGCACACGTCCCACACCATTACAGACCCTCGACCAGCGTGAACAGTCCCCTGCTGACATGTAGGGTCCATGGATTCATGAGGTTGTCTCCATACCTGTACACGTCCATCCGCTCGATACAATTTGAAACTAGATTCTTCCGACCAGGCAACACGTTTCCAGTCATCAACTGTCCAACGTCGGTGTTGACGTGCCCAGGCGAGTCGTAAATCTTTGTGTCATGCAGTCATCAAGGGTACACGAGTGGGCCTTCAACTCCAAAAGCCCAAATCGGTGTCGTTTCGTCGAATGCTTCGCACGCTGACACTTTTTGATGGCCTAGCATTGAAATCTGCGGCAATTTGCGGAGGACTGCACGTCTGTCACGATGAACGATTCTCTTCGGTCGTCGTTGGTCCCGTTCTTGCAGGTACTTTTTTCCGGTCGCAGCGATGTACGAGATTTGATGTTTTACCGAATTCCTGATATTCACGGCACGCTCGTGAATGGTCGTACGGGAAAATGCCCACTTCATCGCTACACGGAGATGCTGTGTCCCATAGCTCGTGCGCCGACTATAACACCACATTCAAATTCACTGAGATCTTAATAACCTGCGATTGTATCAGCAGTATCCGATCTAACAACTGTGCCAGAAACTTGTCGTCTTATATAGGCGTTGCCGGCGGCACGGCCGTAATCTGCCTGTTTACATATCTCTATACTTGAATATGCACGCCTGTACACGTTTCTTTGGCGCTTCAGTGTGTATGGGACAGTCAATTCAAAACGAGACAGATGGAAAAAAGAAAGTAAACAATTTATAATTTCAAAAATAATTGGCCCAACCGTTAACACATACCCCACCTTGATACTAGACGGCTAATGCCTTCATATAAAAATGTTTGCAGTTGCTTACAGATTCATGCTTGTACCCAGGCGTGCATCTCTTCGTCCTAAGCAAATCGATGGCCAAAAATGTCTTTCATCGGGGTTCCAGCACTATGCCAACAGCGTATTGAAAGATCAGGAATGTATAGAAGATGTGAAAGAGCTTTCCAGCGAGACTTCTGCAGCATAGTCGAAACAACCTTACCAACATATGGGTCACAAACATTCTACTTTGGCGAAATGCTGCTCTCTATCCACATACTATCAAGACTTGTAATAATAGAAATTTCAAAAACATAAGAAGAGTCAAACGTGTTTTATTCGTAGTTTCTTTATACTGCCTTCTACCTAAAAGAAATCCAGTTTTAACTCTTCCACCATCCTTCTTACCTCGCCATCTCATGATGTGCTTTTCGTATCAAAACCTGCGTCCTTAAATATTGTGAAAACTATTTAAACAATCTTACCTGTCAACGAGTGGTAAATAGTCCACCTGTTGGCCATACTAGCCTATTTTTCTCAGAATTTCGAACATATTGCACCATTTTGCACAGTCGAACGCTTTTTCTGGGTCGACAAAACCTATGAACGAGCCTTGATTTTTCTTTAGTCCCACTTCCATTATGAACCGCTACGTCAGTATTGCCTTCTTGTACCTTTTTCCTTTTCTAAAACCAAACTGATCGTCATCTAGCACATCCTCAGTTTTCTTTTCCATTCTTCTGTATATTATTCTTGTCAACAACTTGGACGTATGAGCTGTTGAGCTGTTTGTGCGATAAATTTCGCACTTGTCAGCTGTTGCAGTCTGTGGAATTGTGTGGAAGATACTTTTCCGAAAGTCAGATGGTATATCGCCAGACTCATATATTCTACACACCAACGTGAATAGTCGTCTTGTTGCCACTTGCCCCAACGATTTTAGAAATTCAAAGGAATGTTATCCATCCCTTCTGCCTTATTTGATTTTAAGCCCCCCAATGCTCTCTTAAACTCTGATTCTCATACTGGATCCCCTATCTCTTCTGAATCGTCGGACAAATCTTTCCTTCATAGAGGCTTTCCGTGTATTCTTTCCACCTACCCGCTCTCTCCTCTGCATTTAACAGTGGAATTCTGGTTGCGCTCTTAATGTTACCATCCTTGGTTTCTTCTCGGTTACCTTCTTTGTACCTATGTTTTCCTTCCCAACTTCTGTGATGGCCCTTTTTAGAGATGTCCATTCCTCTTCAACTGTACTGCCTACTGCGCTATTCCTCACTGCTGTATCTATAGCCTTAGAGACCTTCAAGCGTATCTCGTCATTCCTTAGTACTTCCGTATCCCAATTTTTTGCGTATTCATTCCTCCTGCCCAATTTCTTAAACTTCAGCTTACTCTTCATCACTACTATATTGTGATCTGAGTCTATATCGCTCCTGGGTACACCTTACAATACAGTATTTGATTTCGGAATCTCTGCCTGACCATGATGTAATGTAACTGAAATCATCCTGTGTCACCCGGCTTTTTCCAAGTACACCTCCTCCTCTTGTGGTTCTTGAACAGCTGAAATTTATTACAGAACTCAATAAGTCTTTCCCCTCTCTCATACCTTGTCCCAAACCCATATTCTTCTGTAACCTTTTCCTCTGCTCCTTCCCCTACAACTGCATTCCAGTCCCCCACGAGTATTAGATTTTCATCACCCTTTGCGTATTGTGTTACCCTTTCAGCATCCTCATGTACTTTCTCTATCTCTTCATCTTCAGCTTGCGGAGTCGGCATGTATACCTGAACTATCGTTGTGGGTGTTGATTCGCTGCCGGTTCTGATAAGAACAACCCTATCACTGAACTGTCCACAGTAACACACTCTCTGCCCTACCTTCCTGTTCATAACGAATCCTGCTCCCGCTATACCGTTTTCTGCTGCTGTTGGTATTACCCTAAACTCATCTGACCAGAATCCTTGTCTTCTTGCTATTTCACTTCACCGACCCCTACTACATCTAGATTGAGACTTAGCACTCCCCTTTTCAGATTTTCTAGTTTCCCTACCACGTTCAAGCTTCTAACCCCCCCCCCCCCCCCCTCGTGACTCACAGAACGTTAGCTTGGACCTGGTGTTGTTGTTGTTGTTGTCGTCAGTCCTGAGACTGGTTTGATGCTGCTCTCCATGCTACTCTATCCTGTGCAAGCTTCTTCATCTCCCAGTACCTACTGCAGCCTACATCCTTCTGAATCTGCTTAGTGTATTCATCTCTTCGTCTCCCTCTGCGATTTTTACCCTCCAGGCTGCCCTCCAATACTAAATTGGTGATCCCTCGATGTATCAGAATATGTCCTACCAACCGATCCCTTCTTTAGTCAAGTTGTGCCACAAGTTCCTCTTCTCACAATTCTATTCAATACCTCCTCATTAGTTATGTGATCTAGCCATCTAATCTTCAGCATTCTTCTGTAGCACCACATTTCGACAGCTTCTGTTCTCTTCTTGTCTAAACTATTTATCGTCCACGTTTCATTTTCATACGTGGCTACACTCCATACAAATACTTTCAGAAACGACTTCTTGACATTTAAATCTATACCCAATGTTAACAAATTTATCTTCTTCAGAAACGCTTTCCTTGCCATTGCCAGTCTACATTTTATATCCTCCCTACTTCGACCATCATCAGTTATTTTGCTCCCAAAATAGCAAAACTCCTTTACTACTTTAAGTGTCTCATTTCCTAACCTAATTCCCTCAGCATCACCTGACATAATTCGACTACATTCCATTTTTGTTTTTGTTGATGTTCATCTTATACCCTCTTTTCAAGACACTGTCCATTCCGTTCAACTGCTCTTCCAAGTGCTTTGCTCTGTCTGACAGAATTACAATCTCATCGGTGAACCTCAAATTTTTTATTTCTTCTCCATGGATTTTAATAACTACTCCAAACTTTTCTTTTGTTTCCTTTATTGCTTGCTCAATATACAGATTGAATAACATCGGGGACAGGCTACAAACCTATCTCACTCCATTCCCAACCACTGCTTCCCTTTCATACCCCTTGACTCTTATTACTGCCATCTGCTTTCTGTACAAATTGTAAATAGCCTTTCGCTCCCTGTATTTTACCCCTGCCACCTTTAGAATTTGAAAGAGAGTATTCCAATCAACATTGTCAAAAGCTTTCTCTAAGTCTACAAATGCTAGAAACGTTGGTTTGCCTTTCCTTAATCTTTCTTCTAAGATAAGTCATAGGGTCAGTATTGCCTCACGTGTTCCAACATTTCTACGGAATCCAAACTGATCTTTCTCGAGGTCGGCTTCTATCAGTTTTTCCATTCGTCTGTAAAGATTCGCGTTAGTATTTTGCAGCTGTGACTTATTAAACTGATAGTTCCGAATTTTCACATCTGTCAACACCTGCTTTCTTTGGGATTGGCATTATTATATTCTTCTTGAAGTATGAGGGTATTTCGCCTGTCTCATACATCTTGCTCATCAGATGGTAGAGTTTGGTTGGACTGGCTCTTCCAAGGCTGTCAGTAGTTCTAATGGAATGTTGTCTACTCCGGGGGCCTTGTTTCGACTCAGGTCTTTCAGTGCTCTGTCAAACTCTTCACGTAGTATCATATCTCCCATTTCATCTTCATCTACATCCTCTTCCATTTCCATAATATTGTGCTGAAGTACATCGCCCTTGTATAGACCCTCTATATACACCTTCCACCTTTCTGCTTTCCCTTCTTTGCTTAGAACTGGGTTTCCATCAAAGCTCTTGATATACATGCAAGTGGTCCTCCTTTCTCCAAAGGTCTCTTTAACTTTTCTGTAGGCTGTATCTGTCTTACCCCTAGTGAGATAAGCCTCTACATCCTTTCATTTGTCCTCTAGCCATCCCTGCTTAGCCATTTTGCACTTCCTGTCGATCTCATTTTTGAGACGTTTGTATTCCTTTTTGCCTGCTTCATTTACCGAATTTTTATATTTTCTCCTTTCATCAATTAAATTCGGTGTTTCTTCTGTTACCCAAGGGTTTCTACTAGCCCTCGTCTTTTTACCTATTTGATCCTCTGCTGCCTTCACTATTTCATCCATCAAAGCTACCCATTCTTCTTCTACTGTATTTCTTTCCCCCATTCCTGACAATTGTTCCCTTATGCTCTCCCCGAAACTCTGTACAACCTCTGGTTCTTTCAGTTTATCCAGGTCCCATCTCTTTAAATTCCTACCTTTTTGCAGTTTCTTCAGTTTTAATCTACAGTCCATAACCGATAGATTGTGATCAGAGTCCACATCTGCCGCTGGAAATGTCTTACAGTTTAAAACCTCGTTCCTAAATCTCTGTCTTACCATTATATAATCTATCTGATACCTTTTAGTATCTCCAGGGTTCCTCCATGTATACAACCTTCTTTCATAATTCTTAAACCAAGTGTTAGTTATGATTAGGTTATGCTCTGCGCAAAATTCTACCAGGCAGCTTCCTCTTTCATTTCTTACCCCCAATCCATATTCACCTACTATGTTTCCTTCTCTCCCTTTTCCTACTCTTGAATTCCAGTCACCTATGACTATTAAATTTTCATCTCGCTTCACCACCTGAACAATTTCTTTTATCTCATCATACATTTCGTCAATCTGTTCGTCATCTGCGGAGCTAGTTGGCATATAAACCTGTACCACTGTGGTAAGCATGGGCTTCGTGTCTATCTGGGCCACAATAATGCGTTCACTATGCTGTTTTTAGTAGCTTACCCGCACTCCTATTTTTTTATTCATTATTAAACCTACTCCTGCATTACTCCTATCTGATTTTGTATTTATAGCCCTGTATTCACCAGACCAAAAGTCCTGTTCCTCCTGCCACCGAACTTCACTAATTCCCACTATATCTAACTTTAACCTATCCATTTCCCTTTTTAAATTTTCTAACCTACGTGCCCGATTAAGGGATCTGACATTCCACGCTCCGATCCGTAGAACGCCAGTTTTCTTTCTCCTAATAACGACGTCCTCCTGAGTAGTCCCCGCCCGGAGATCCGAATGGGGGACTATTTTACCTCCGGAATATTTTACCCAAGAGGACACCATCATCATTTAATCATACTGTAAAGCTGCATGCCCTCGGGAAAAATTACGGCTGTAGTTTCCCCTTGCTTTCAACCGTTCACAGTACCAGAACAGCAAGGCCATTTTGGATAGTGTTACAGGGCCAGATCAGTCAATAATCCAGACTGTTGCCCATGCAACTACTGAAAAGGCTGCTGCCCCTCTTCAGGAACCACACGTTTGTCTAGCCTCTCAACAGATACCCCTCCGTTGTGGTTGCACCTACGGTACGGCTATCTGTATCGTTGAGGCACGCAAGCCTCCCCACCAACGGCAAGGTCCATGGTTCATGGGGGGGATCTTGTACCTAAAGATCTGAAATTTAAGGCTTGTATTGGTAGTCTTGAATCTGGAGTTCTTTGCAGATGTTCTAACCAATTTTGTAGATTAGACTTGATCGTCTCATGTATATCACATATCCCAAGCTCTGCGCTTGTATCTTCGATTGTTAGTGCATCAACTCTTGTGCAGCTCTTCATCTCTGCCTCTTGGATTCTACTTCCTCGCTTTTTTTTAATTATCCTAGATCCACTTCCAAATAGTAATGCTATGGTGGTCATTACCATATGAAACTTGATTTTTGTCTCTTTTCTCGCTTTGTTTTTCAATATTCCATTGATTTTTCTGCATATCATTCGATATTTCTGCAGTTTTTTTGTCAATGTCGAGTTCATTCTGGCAGCTTATAATTTCCCAGGTAACTGAATGGTTTTGTTTCTTATTATGATCTTAGTCTTAGCAGTTATGTCTCTCTGAAAGCCATCACTTTTGTTTTTGGAATACACATTTTCATATTACATTATTTAGAAATTTGGTTTAGTCTGTAGACGGATATTTATAGCGAAATCGCGCTATGCTGTATATTTTTAAGGTCGTCTGCAAAAAGCATCGTGTTAAAAAGTATGTGATGTGGTAATTTCACGCCCGGATTTTCTGTTGCCATGTTTCAGTCATATCGTCAATGTGAATATTAAAAAGTGTGGATGATAAGCTACAGGCTCGTCGAACCCCTTGGTTTATCGGTATGTCTTCAGATACAGCAGAGTAAGTTTTTACTCCTATTTTTGTACCTCTGTATAGGCTTTCTATAATCTTTATTGTTTGCTGAGGATATCCATTCTTCTGTAACATAGTCCATAAGATTTTCCTATCTACGTGGTCGTAAGCTTTCTCTAAGTCTGTAAATGGGATGTGCGTTTCTCTATTGAACCCTCATTTTTCTATGGTTTGTTTAAGTGTGAACACATTATCAGTAACAAATTTTCGACAATAATTTGTAGAGGTTGATTTATTATCTTGGCATAAACATTATACGCTGTGACTGCTAATGTTATACTACAATAGCTACTCATTCATTTCGATTTACCTTTATTACAGATTTATATGATATCAGCAACTGTCCACGGTATTGGGATTTGGCGTCTATGCCAACACGTATTATGTAAATGGAAAAGTTTAAGCGTTAAAAATAATTCTCAGTATTTAACTCTGCATTTAAGACGTATTGTCCTGTTGCTTTCTGCCTTTTGTTTTATTCAGGGCCTGGTTTAGTTCTTGGATCGTTACGAGTTCGCCGTCATAGGGTTTATCCATTTCTGAGGGGTCCGCCTCTAATCCTTGGTTTTCGTTACACACCTTTATATTCTCGTGTTATATTTCGACTTGTTGTTTCTTTTTCAGTTTTGTTTAAGTGTTTTATCATCTTGGAAGCTACTGAGTTTCAAGCTACAGAGTTTCTTCCATGGACGTCGTGTTCAATTGTGCTCACAAAGTTATTCCACGACCCTTCATTTGTTTTCGTGACAGTGGTTTTTACTTTCCTTCTTTTCTTTTCATATTCTTGTTTCGCAGCTTCTGTTTTCGCCTGTAAATATATGTTACACTCTCATTTGTTATCCTCAACTGCTTTTGCTATGTCTTCTTTCCATATCCTAAGTTCCTTCTTACTTTTTTCTTATTCTTCTTTTCTAGTGACTCATTTGCGACCTGTTCAATACATAGCTTTATATTTCCCCGTTCGGTTTTTAAACTATCAATTTTGTCTGTCTGATTTAGGCAAAGATTCAGTCTGTTTTGGTATAGATGTTTTATGCTCTCATCCTGTAATACGTAGACCTTAAAAACTTCTTCTCTTCTTGCCTGAACTCTCTTTGTCTTCTTCCATCTGCCGAGCACAGCTATTTTTGCTAATACTAGCTATTGGTCTGAGTAAATGTCACTACCCCTTAAGACACGAACATCCTGAACTTGCTTGCGTATTTTACTGTTGGCCATCACATAATCTGTTATTGATCTGTGTCCCCTCGCGTCCCAAGTGTATTTATGTATGTCTCTCTTTATAACAAATGTAGAAGAGATGGCTACTATCATTTATGTGTCGTTCGCCAGAAGTTCCCACTGTCATAGGTACCGGATAATTTCCTGTGCTGCCATTTAAATCTAGACCGATTGACTGGTAGTCCATTTTGTTCTATTTATCGACTTCTCTTTGTAAGGTTTCACAAAAAGCTTCCGTCTCTTCTTTTTCTCCATGTTCAGGTGCATAGACCCCAGTCACTCTTAGATCCCCTAGATCTATTCTGAATCTCGATGTTATGATTTTGTCATTTATGTAAGTATAATGATCGATTTCAGATTTCCACTTCTTACCTACTAATATAGCTACTCCACTACTTGCTCTTTTGTCACTTCCTATGCCACTGTAAATCGTTAGGTATACATCTAAATCTTCAGTTGATATCAGCTGTTTCTTTGTTTCTGTAATTGTTGCAAAATTAATGTTCCTTGGTTTCAGTTCTTTACATAGCTCTGTTCCCTTTAAATATAGGCTTCTCACATTCGAAATCGCAATGTCCACAATTCTAAATCATTAGTCCTTTTCTTGCTTGAGCCGTCTTCTATTTAATCAATCTGGCTGTTTTTTTTTATAGTATCATGAGTAAATTAAAGTCCCCAGTACGCAATGGCACCCTGAATCTAGGCTAGAGACGAAGTGGAGCTGCCACTTTTTGGCCTCATGTCTTGCGACTAACTTTTGATCAAAGTTTACAGTTTACTTCCTTTAGCCTTTGGTAAGCCAATCACCGAACTGCAGTACAGTTGCTGTTTAATTTTGCTTCGGGGTTGTTTCCCCTAGGAAGGTTGACTTCACCACATCTAAGAGCCCTTCCTGCCTCATGTCTGAGACCTCCTGCAGGCCGTCTATTATGAAACCTACAGCGGCGTCGTTGTGCACTGCTCTGCATCCGATCCCAACACTTCGACCTGTCTCGCTTTGGCGACCCTGCCAGGAGCTTACATCGCTGTCAGCATTGCTCTCAGGGTGCAACCGGACATGCAGGCCTCCTCGCCACAGTAAGGTGGCAGCCCTCAAGGAGGCAGTTTCCAGTTTATCACATAATTATTGTCCGATTATAAAAATTTAAAATGCTTTTATAAGCTAGTCATTAAGTGGCATAATCTGACATTAAAGATGCAAGCTTCCAGTCTTTCAATTGCAATCAAGACTTTAATAAAAGGTCTAAGGTAATGTTTGTACAATGCAAGGAGTTTAGGTCTAAATAGGAATAGATTTATTCATTCTTAACATCACTTGACAAACAAACAAAATGGTTAAAGAAATGCTACACAAACATTTTTATTTGACAAACGCTTTCAATAATTTGCGGTCTCTGGTGAACAAAGTGATCAGCATACTGGCGAGGAATTCGTCTTCATGGACGACGATTCGCGCCCCCAGTGTGCACATCTTGTGAATGACTTCCTTCGGGATAACGACATCACTCGACTAGAGTGGCCAGCGTGTTCTCCAGGCATGAACCCTATCGAAAATGCCTGAGATAGATTGAAAAGGGCTGTTTATGGACGACGTAACCCACCAACCAGTCTGACGGATCAACGCCGAATCGCCGTTGAGGAGTGGGACAATCTGGACCAACAGAGCCTTGATGAACTTTTGGATAGTATGCCACGATGAATAGAGGCGTGCATCAATGCAAGGGGATGTGCTACTGGGTATTAGAGGTACCGGTGTGTACAGCAATCTTGATGACCACCTCTGTAGGTCTTGCTGTTTGGTGGTACAACATGCAATGTGTGGTTTTCATGAGCATTAAAAAGGGTGGAAATGATGTTTATGTCGATCTCTATTCCAATTTTCTGTTCAGGTTCCGGAACTCTCTGAACCGAGGTGATGCAAAACTTTTTTGATGTGTGTATCAGACAGGATCAGAAACGTTTACTAAATGTTTTGTGTCATTTTTTCTACTTATTGCCTTGTTTTACAGCCGTCTCAATTTAATTTCATATTCCTTGTCATATACATATACCGCATTCGAAAATGACCATCTCTAATTTGCGATGCGCTTTCACGAATCCGTGTAGCTTCCGTGTCAAGATTTATATCACACCAGGTGATCGGTACGAGTCGCGCATACGAGTGAATTGTCGCTACTGACAAACAATCAATAAAGCATTTCCTCTTCACATCCTCAAAGGCCGCAGGGGCGTACTAGTTACCTCTCTGCCGCTGAAGTAAGCGGACAACGTTACTTAGCTCACGATCGAACGCAGCCACGTCAATTAAAATTAAACACATCTTAATATATCACTGTCTCTGTAAGTATTTTTGTTTGTTACCAAACAGGAAAACTGCACTCTTAAGAAGCTCTTAACGTTAGCCAACTTCTTTGGATTCGGCTGTTATGTGCTAGATTTTACTGTTTTGTATAAAATATGGCTGCGAGCCGCGGGTCGCACAAAGACGCTTGCGGCCGGCGGCCGGCTGTTTGACGACCATTGCTCTAGTAGTACGTGATAAACGTCAAACAACAAATACTTTAATTCGGTTTAGTTAAAGTATAATGGTTGGTCACCCACAGATGAGGGGCCGTATTACTTTTTAAAGTAATACGTCACTAAAAAACGAATCTGTATTACTAAATGGTTAAAACTGTCACCAGGTCCCAATTTCAGGTTGCCTACTAGCACCTTCCAAGGGCAATAAATATTTGATTTTTAGTATTTCGTACTGTCCGAAAGTAAAATTTTAAAATTCGGTCAAATTCTATCCATTAGGAGGTACGTACATTCTTACACATGTTGTCTTCTTTGTTTTTCGGCCTCTTTTTACTGCAGTTGAACATGTTGTATAGGCCAAATAAACTTCCTGGTTATTTCCGTCACAAAGAAAATTAAGCAACACTCATTCATCATTTAAAGGGAAAAAACAACAACAGACACAATATGACATCAATCTAACCCCTACGATCCCAAAAAGAATCTCCCTTCTGACGTATGATCCACAGATTAAAGACATTATCACTTGACAAACGTAACTGTAATAAGGAGTTGCACGTAATTACTCAGGTAGCAAAAAATAATGACTACCGAGAATACGTAGTAGCAAACTGGACAAAAAAATCCAGAAAAACACAAAAATTGAAAAGCAGAACACCACACAAATACATAGATCCACATTACCCACCGCAACCACATGTACCAACATCACCACCACTACACTAAAATACACTACTGGTCATTAAAATTGCTACACCACGAAGATGACGTGCTACAGACGCGAAATTTAACCGACAGGAAGAAGATGCTGTGATATGCAAATGATTAGCTTTTCAGAGCATTCCTACAAGGTTGGTGCCGGTGGCGACTCCTACAACGTGCTGACATGAGGAAAGTTTCCAACCGATTTCTCAGACACAAACAGCAGTTGACCGGCGTTGCCTGGTGAAACGTTGCTGTGATGTCTCGTGTAAGGAGCAGAAATGCGTACCATCACGTTTCCGACTTTAATAAGGGCGGATTGTAGCCTATCGCGATTGCGGTTTATCGTATCGCGGCATTGCTGTTCGCGTTGGTCGAGATCTAAAGACTGTTAGCAGAATATGGAATCGGTGGGTTCTGTGGGTTCAGGAGGGTAATACGGAACGCCGTGCTGGATCCCAACGGCCTCGTATCACTAGCAGTCGAGATGACAGGCATCTTATCCGCATGGCTGTAACGGATCGTGCAGCCACGTCTCGATCCCTCAGTCAACACATGGGGACGTTTGCAAGACAACAACCATCTGCACGAACAGTTCGACGACGTTTGCAGCAGCATGGACTATCAGCTCGGAGTCCATGGCTGCGGTTACCCTTGACGCTGCATCACAGACGGGAGCGCCTGCGACGCTGTATCCAACGACGAACCTGGGTGCACTAATGGCAAAACGTCATTTTTTCGTATGAAATCAGGTTCTGTTTACAGCATCATGATGGTCGCCTCCGTGTTTGGCGACATCGCGGTGAACGCACATTGGAAACGTGTATTCGTCATCGTCATACTGGCTCAACAGACAAGCTAGTACACCCTCGCATACGGAAACGAACTAACGCACAGAGCTGGGAACATCCTCAAGAAACAAAGAATAAAAATAGTATATCAAAGCAACAACTCTATACAGAACGGTCTAAAAAAGGAAGACTACACGTACATCTACAAAAAACGTGGTATTTACCAATTCCAGTGTAACAGCTGAAATGCTCTACACCTAGGACAGACAGGCAGAACTTTTGAAATAAGGTGTAAGGAATACAAAAGAGAAGGGAAAAATGGAACAAACCATTCAACATTTGTAGAACACCTCTGGCAAGGAAACCACCTCTCTATCACAATAGAAAAGGACATCCAGCAACAAGAACGTCTTCTATACCTACAAGAAAACTTTCAAATTAAAAAATCAATAATAGAGAAGAAGCATATAATAAATGACCAGACAAACATCAGCAACCAGACGCTGTTTAATTAAAGATATTGTGAGAAAAAACAAAACACATAGACACCGCAAAATAATATCACAAACTAGGCAATATGGTGTTCAAACGTTCAAATGTGTGTGAAATATTATTGGACTTAACTGCTAAGGTCATCAGTCCCTAAGCTTACACACTACTGAACCTAAATTATCCTAAGGACAAACACACACACACACACCCATGCCCGAGGGAGGACTCGAACCTCCGCCGGGACCAGCCGCACAGTCCATGACTGCAGCGCCCTGACCCCTCGGCTAATCCCGCGCGGCAACTAGGCAATATCCTCACCCTGGATCATCCACCGCTGTGCCATAGCAGAGCAATAAAACTTGCACACAGACAGTAGCTGGGACATGGTAGCGCCCATCACAAACATACAAACACACACACACACACACACACACTTCCGCTCTCTCTCTCTTTCTCTCTCTCTCTCTCTCTCTCTCTCTCTCTCCCTAGTCGTAAAATATACATTCTCACAGAGTGAGAACAGACACTTCCACCACTATTTAACAGATAAAAGGACGAACGCATCCTCCAACAACAACAAAAAACAAACACGCGAAATGGCGAAAGTACAGTAGTACTTACCAACACAGAAATTTGAATGTGTTAAGCGCAGGAGAAGTGCTGTGTGCAGAAATTCAGTACATGCACGTGGAGGACGAAGAAAAATTAACAACAAAAGAACCCTGAATAACGAAAAGAATAAAAACTGTTAATAGTAATAAGTAAAGGGTGCAAAATGTTAATGATCATAACAAACAAAATTGTAAGAGAAAAATCATATCGTTACAGTAACCACTGAAGATGCTTTGAAATAAAACGAAAAGCACCTGGTCTTACTAAGACTTTTATAACACTCGCTAAAGACAGCATTTAACCCATAGAACTTGTATCATCTTATGTTAAAGGTTTCACTCAGTAGGTCAAGATTTAAAGTTAGAAACTGTGTACGTCTTGAGGAAGCGTAACATATCACGCACAAATTACTGAGACTATATTCATCTAGGAACTGAGAATGAGAGAACTTAGCGACTTTGTAAGATACCTCGTAAGAGAGCATTTTACTTTCTTTCCAGTTTTGCTATGTCTTGCACGTGAAGTGGATGTATCAGCGTTGCAGTACGTACGGAATAAGGAGCGACTGGTAGATTTCCACCCTGGGTAGCAGAGGCGATTGGTCATCTTGGGCTTTCAGATCCAGTGCGATGAGATGCCGATGCAGGAATCGCTCGTGACGTCAGCAAACAGACACGTAGGGGAAGTACATTTATTCTGGCGCGAATCGAGTAATAGATATTAACAAATATTTGCTAACAAAAGCTGCCGTTTGCCAGTCAGACATTAGAAGAAGTCTACGAGAGATAAGTACTATCTTTCAGTAATTTTACAATATTAGGAAATGTTGATACTAATAAATAAATGAATAACTTCCACATAACTAAAGATGTTCGATCTTATACGAACTATACCGAATGTACGCTAGATTTAGAGAGTGGTCGCCATAGTCGGCTATCGTCGATAGGATGCCTTTCGATCTAGTCAAGCGCTAGACAAGCGCAAGACCGTGCTCTCTTACCGTTAATAGTTAGCTTGTAATCAGTGTTAACACGTTCATTTTACGGTGTTTCTTAAATAAACGTTCCATAATGGGATCCCGTGTAAAAATTATTTGCACAAAAAACTTCTTCCTGCTTCATTATGTAAAACATAGGCAGTAGCATTGCCTTTCAGAATCCGACGGCGCTGCTACAGCTCTGCAAGGGGACGTAAAACTACTAGAGCATCCCTGAAATGTGTGTTCCTCACAGTTCGATTCCTCTCCCACTTAATGTCGCTTGCAGCATTAATTTCAATTCCAGCCAAGTGTCATCTTTTGTTCATTAGCTATTCCAAGGGGGCGCTGTGTGCTGTGCGCGGAGCCGTTCCTCGTTGCACGCGCAGCAGGGGCTGACGGGAAGGCCGGCAGTGGGGAGTGGTCGCTAGTAGTGCGACCGTTGTCGACGCTCTATGCCTAGTATGGACGTGGCGTCGATAAGGTTACTGGCATCTGGAAGTAATAGTGGAGTCTGATTCAAAACGTTATGGAAATTCTATCAGTTCTGTTTCCTCTATGTTGTCGGTGTGGAAGGAAGACTGTGCTCCGGTACCGGTAGCTATTCGCCGGAGTGTGTATCAGTCAAAGTAAGACCTTTGTTTCGTGTGGTTGACATTCACATTCCGCTAAAACGGTGATTCGGTAACCTGGCCATATTACCGAAGTTATTCGTTGTGACTGCCCTTGACTGTTCCTATCAGATGCCTTAGTATTCTCTTCCGTTTCTTCCGCTGTGTGCTATTGGGTTCATTTTAGTGTTAATATTAAGCCCAATGTGCTAGAAATGAATTCTTGTTGTCTTGTGGTTGAGTCCTGGATTTGTCTGAATCGATAACCAGGACGTCGCATACCACTCACGACGCACGTCAAGCAACCAAGATAAATGTGACTTAAATTTGCGTTTGTGAAACTTGTTTATCCAGTTTTCTATGAGTTTTTAGTTAATTAGTTAAATAACTATTGTATACTTTAAATTATGTAAAACTTGTTCCGCCCGTGAAATGGGGTTTTGACATGCGATGTTCTCTCTGTTTTGGGTTCTGGTCAAGTCCACGTTATGTCATCTCAATGGTCTGGTAAGTTCCTCAGCAGTCGCAACAGTCATATGGGGTATATCTATTTCATTACTTAGATCAATTAATAGTAATTTTATTCGGGTCATTCCAGTCCTCTCATTTCTTGAGTGACTACAAGGTCTTCTATTTTCTACCCTTATTCTAGAAGTGTGAATTCCCGTAATCTGCAAAGATTTATTGGCAGGTCTCTTCCTATATGCCGTTACAGTTACCCGGCTCCTGGTTCAAAAATGGTTCAAATGGCTCTGAGCATGTTGGGACTTAACTTCTGGGGTCATCAGTCCCCTAGAACTTAGAACTACTTAAACCTAACTAAGCTAAGGACATCACACACATCCATGCCCGAGGCAGGATTCGAACCTGCGACCATAGCAGTTGCACGGTTCCAGACTGGCCACTCCGGCCGGCCCGGCTCCTAGTGGCTGTTAGTATTTCTATCGTCACCTGTTTCTTCTTCTGACAATAGCTTCAATTAATGAGTTTAGCATCTTGTGGAGGTCAATCTTATCCTTTCTTTACCTGCCTCAGCCTTAGGGAGGGGTTTAATTCCGCAGGATAGCTTTAGGCCAGCGGTGGTCAGTTAAGATTCCTTTGATCTTATGATAGTTTTATATAGCTGTAGACAGGAACTTATTGTGGTCGAGTTCATTAAGTTGGCTCTACAGGGCCAATGTTATCCCAAAGTGATCGTTTTAAGAATAATTTGTAACCCCTTTTATATGCTGAATTGTTTAGGGTGAAACAGAGTTGTGTTAGAAGCCTGTTTATATATATTTATGATATCTTTAAATTTATTGTGCTATTTCCTTGATTTAATGTATAAGCCCCTTTTAATGGGTGCTAGATTTATCCTGTCTTATTTAGTGTTTAAGTAAGCCCACTAAAATATCACTCTCAAATTAAACTAACTGATCCGGCTTCCTCTGACACGTGAATTTGTTTAGTTGTCCGTGTTCTACGATTTATCTCGGCGAAAAGTGTTTCAGTGCTATAATGTATACCAGTCAAATCTGAACCAAGTTGTTCTCCAGTTTAACTGATTTACAGAAACCTTGCCCCAGTGGTCGCCAAACAGTTTTGCTCACGAGCCAATACTGACCCCGTAAGGTAGCCCCTCGGGCTGCATACACTGAAGAGCCAGAACATTATGACCACCGACCTACTACCGACACAAGCCCTTCCAGGAGATAGCAGCGTCACCTGGCGAGGAATGACTGCTAGTCAGACACACGCACGGAACATGTACTGTCAGTGAGCGTGCTGTCCGTGTGTACAATGGGGAGGCACGCGATCTACACTCCTGGAAATTGAAATAAGAACACCGTGAATTCATTGTCCCAGGAAGGGGAAACTTTATTGACACATTCCTGGGGTCAGATACATCACATGATCACACTGACAGAACCACAGGCACATAGACACAGGCAACAGAGCATGCACAATGTCGGCACTAGTACAGTGTATATCCACCTTTCGCAGCAATGCAGGGTGCTATTCTCCCATGGAGACGATCGTAGAGGTGCTGGATGTAGTCCTGTGGAACGGCTTGCCATGCCATTTCCACCTGGCGCCTCAGTAGGACCAGCGTTCGTGCTGGACGTGCAGACCGCGTGAGACGACGCTTCATCCAGTCCTAAACATGCTCAATGGGGGACAGATTCGGAGATCTTGCTGGCCAGGGTAGTTGACTTACACCTTCTACAGCACGTTGGGTGGCACGGGATACATGCGGACGTGCATTGTCCTGTTGGAACAGCAAGTTCCCTTGCCGGTCTAGGAATGGTAGAACGATGGGCTCGATGACGGTTTGGATGTACCGTGCACTATTCAGTGTCCCCTCGAGGATCACCAGTGGTGTACGGCCAGTGTAGGAGATCGCTCCCCACACCATGATGCCGGGTGTTGGCCCTGTGTGCCTCGGTCGTATGCAGTCCTGATTGTGGCGCTCACCTGCACGGCGCCAAACACGCATACGACCATCATTGGCACCAAGGCAGAAGCGACCCTCATCGCTGAAGACGACACGTCTCCATTCGTCCCTCCATTCACGCCTGTCGCGACACCACTGGAGGCGGGCTGCACGATGTTGGGGCGTGAGCGGAAGACGGCCTAACGGTGTGCGGAACCGTAGCCCAGCTTCATGGAGACGGTTGCGAATGGTCCTCGCCGAAACCCCAGGAGCAACAGTGTCCCTAATTTGCTGGGAAGTGGCGGTGCGGTCCCCTACTGCGTAGGATCCTACGGTCTTGGCGTGCATCCGTGCGTCGCTGCGGTCCGGTCCCAGGTCGACGGGCACGCGCACCTTCCGCCGACCACTGGCGACAACATCGATGTACTGTGGAGACCTCACGCCCCACGTGTTGAGAAATTCGGCGGTACGTCCACGCGGCCTCCCGCATGCCCACTATACGCCCTCGCTCAAAGTCCGTCAACTGCACATACGGTTCACGTCCACGCTGTCGCGGCATGCTACCAGTGTTAAAGACTGCGATGGAGCTCCGTATGCCACGGCAAACTGGCTGACACTGACGGCGGCGGTGCACAAATGCTGCGCAGCTAGCGCCATTCGACGGCCAACACCGCGGTTCCTGGTGTGTCCGCTGTGCCGTGCGTGTGATCATTGCTTGTACAGCCCTCTCGCAGTGTCCAGAGCAAGTATGGTGGGTCTGACACACCGGTGTCAATGTGTTCTTTTTTCCATTTCCAGGAGTGTATTTGAGTTTGATTGACGGCAGATTGTGATGGCTCGGCACGAGCATTTCGGAAACTGCACGACTTGTCTGGTGTTCGAGGAGTGCTGTGGTGAGTGTCTTCAACACGTGCCGAAACCAAGATGAAACCACGTGAGGTTGCGCGGCCGCCCCTCATGACAAATGTAGGACGTCTAGGTTGGACGGACTGGAACAACAGGGCAGGTAGTGAACTGTGGCGGAACTAACATCAGACTTTAATGGTGGGCAGAGTATAAGAATGTCTGAACATACAGTGTACCGAACACTCCTAAAGATGGGCCTCAGTAGCCGACGATCCATGCATGTGCCAATCTTACACTACTGGTCATTAAAATTACTTCACCAAGAAGAAATGCAGATGATAAACGGGTATTCATTGGACAAAAATATTATACTAAAATTGACATGTGATTACATTTTCACGCAATTTGGGTGCATAGATCCTGAGAAATCAGTACCCAGAACAACCACCTCCGCCCGTAATAAAGGCCTTGATATACCTAGGCATTGAGTCAAACAGAGCTATGATGGCGTGTACACATACATCTACCCATGCAGCTTCAACACGATACCACAGTTCATCAAGAGTAATGACTGGCGTATTGTGACGAGCCAGTTGCTCGGTCACCATTCACCAGACGTTTTCAGTTGGGAGAGATCTGCAGAATGTGCTGGCCAGGGCAGCAGTTGAACATTTTCTGTATCCAGAAAGTCCCGTACAGGACCTGCAACATGCGGTCGTGCATTATCCTGCTGAAATGTAGGGTTTCGCAGGGATCGAATGAAGAGTAGAGACACAGGTCATAAAACATCTGAAATGTAACTTCCACTGTTCAAAGTGCCGTCAATGCAAACAAGAGGTGACCGAGACGTGTAACCAATGGCACCCCATACCATCACGCCAGTATGGCGATGACGAATACACGCTTCCAATGTGCGTTCACCGCGATGTCGCCAAACACGGATGCGACCATCATGATACTGTAAACAGAACCTGGATTCATCCGAAAAATGACGTTTTGCCATTCGTGCACCCAGGTTCGTCGTCGAGTACACCATCACAGGCCCTCCTGGCTGTGATGCAGCTTCAGGGGTAACCGCAGCCGTGGTCTCCGAGCTGATAGTCCATGCTGTTGCAAACGTTGTCGAACTGTTCGTGTAGATGGTTGTTGTCCCCCATCTGTTGACTCAGGTATCGGCACGTGGCTGCACGATCCGTTACAGCCATGCGGATAAGATGCCTGTCATCTCGACTGCTAGTGATACGAGGCCTTTGGGATCCAGCACGGCGTTCCGTATTACCCGCGTGAACCCACCGATACCATATGCTGCTAACAGTCTTTGGATCTCGACCATCGCGAGCAGCAATGTCGCGATACGATAAACCGCAATCTCGATAGGCTACAATCCGACCTTTATCAAAGTCGGAAACGTGATGGTACGCATTTCTCCTCCTTACGCGAGGTATCACAACAACGTTTCACCACGCAACACCGGTCAACTGCTGTTTGTGTACGATAAATCGGTTAGAAGCTTTCCTCATGTCAGCACGTTGTAGGCGTCGCCACCGGCGCCAACCTTGTGTGAATGCTCTGAAAAGCTAATCATTTGGATATCACAGCATCTTCTTCCTGTCGGTTAAATTTCGCGTCTGTAGCACGTCACCTTCGAGGTGTAGCAATTTTAATGGCCAGTAGTATAAGATCACGACATCGGTAACTATGGCTGAAACGGGCACGTGACCATCGGCGCTGTACGTTGACGCAGTGGAAGAGCGTTGCATGATCTAATGAATCCCGATACCATCTTCATCACGCCGATGAGAGAGCGTTAATCCGTAATCTTACGGGGGAACAGCTCCTGGACACCTGTAATGCGGGACGGAGACAAGCTGGCGAAGACTCTATTACGCTCTTGGGAACATTCACCTGGGCATCCGTGGGTCCAATGGAGTTCGTGAAAGCCACCACGACGACCAAGGAGTATAGTACACTGGCTGCAGACGGTGTACACCCCTTCACGAAGATCATGTTTCCAGTCGACAGTGGTATTCTTCAAAGAGATAATGCCCTATGTCACAAGGCCAGGAGTGTCATGGACTGATTCGCGGAACACAGTGGCGAGTTCTAGTTGATGTGCTGGCCCCCCATTTCGCCAGATCTGAACCCGATCGAACACATTTGGGATGTGACTGAACGTGGCGTCAGAACTCATCGTCCCCCTCATCGGAATTTAAGTGAATTTTTTGACTTGTGTTGTAGATGTGGTGCCAACTCCCTCCGACGGCCTACTAAGGCTTCATTGCTTCCATGCCAAGATGCGTCGCCGTTGTTATCTGTGGCAAAGGTGGACATACCGGCTATTATGTAGGCGGTCTTAATGTTCTGGCTGATCAATATATATATACCGATCACGTTATTAATTGGTAACCTACATAAATCAGTATGTTATGATCCCCCAACATCGTAGCTAGAGTAAGGGTGCGATAAATTGGCCACCGGCCCCCAAGTACTGATCGTTGAAAGTCAGCACTATTTGAGACACTTAGTGCCGACTCTTCTCTGCTTTAGATTGCGATCCTAAAGCCGTGTAACTGTATTTCTCTGACGAAGTTCTGTTGTGTTTCTGTGTGAGCAGATGCTTAACTGATTAACAACAGTAACTGCACTCATATTTAAATACATTACCCAATAAGAGACACAATCAAAAACTTTAATAAATTTTTGAATGTCATTTTTCTTGTACCTTCTACTCATTATGTTGTATTACAACAGCTTTAATTTCATATTCTTTACTATAAATACACTGGCAGGAAAAGAACTGCAACGCCCTCAAGGATTATGTCAGTTTATTGACAAGTGAGGTGACAGGTGGGTCATCATTGTAGGAGTATATGATAATAAATTCAGACCAAACGAAAGATACTTGTTGCAGACAAGGGTGCCACAAACAGTTGCTTCAGTAGACAGTGTACACCTCTCTGGCGACAACACAGGCGTGTATTCTCGCTTGCAAACGCTGGCAAGGTTGCCAAATGGCATCCTAAAGCATCTTGCGCCTTCTGTTGCAATTCGATAATGGTTCTTGCAGGTCCTGGAGAGCTACTAGGTTCCCGTTTCATCAGGTCCCAAACGTGTTCAATTAGCGAGAGATCTAGGCACCACACTTTCACATAATTTGATAGACCTAGCTGGGCGGATGCATAATACGTCCGACCTCCTGTGGGAATCTCGGAAGAGCGAACATGGAGGAAGTGGACAGCGGCTGCAGGTAGGTGGCGCTCGATGGGAGTGTGGATCGGCCGTCAGGCGAACCGAGATATTCCGCGCAATTACGATAACGCTGTGTCCCGGGTGGCGCAGTGGTTACCGCACCTGCCCAACAAGCACGAGATCCCGGGTTCGAATCCAAATCCAGAACACATTTTCACTCGTCGCCCCCGATTGCAGTACAGTTGACAGCAGTGATCCCTCGCCTTTCCTTTCCTTTCTTCCCCACTCCGCCTTCAGTTTACAGATCTGGTGATGTAGCTGGCCAGGGCTGTTGTTGTACACCACGAAGAGCGCTATGCGTCGCACCAGCCATGTGCTGAAAAGGCACATCATCTTTCTGTCTAAGAAATGGCACCAGTACGAAGATAATAGCCTGTGCAATGCAGCGAGCACTGGTTTCTTTACCCTGCAGAAACATCATATGTGACTGCGAGTTGTAACTGATGGCCCCAAAAACCATGCGGTCTGGGATGTGACCTGTGTGTGGTGGACGAATGCGCTCTGGAGTAGTAGCTCACCAGACTACGCCAGACACGTGTACGTCCATCTCTAGCATGGAGACAGTACCTACCCTCACCACTGAAGACAACAGGGAGTCATTCCACACTCCACTCAACTCTTTATGCGACACCAAAGTAACCATGCTTTGTGTAGCCGTGGTGTCCATGGCAACCTGGCCAGAGGCTAACGCGTGATCTTAATCCTGCTGCAAGCAGACAGTTCACAGTGGACCCCTATGACCCAGCAGGTGCAACATGTGCCCGATCTCCGTCCCTGGATGATGTTCGGTAAAAGCCACTCCTCGCGCAGTGCGTCGATCTGGACGTGCGTCTGTACTACGTGGACATCCAGAAACTGGTCCGCTGGTATGGGAATGTACCACAGATCACTGTTGAAAGCATCGACACACCACCAATGCATTGTACCTGACACGTGCTGGGCTCAAGTTGTTCAACAGGAGTGTGTACTCGACGGTACGGCGTAGTTGTACCCTAAAATGAATGTTGCAAACTGTATACGCTGTTAACCTATATAGTCAGCGTAGTGTTGCAGCCACATGTAGTAAGCGTTGTTTCACGCAGTGGAGAAAGGCAAAACAGAGGCACACCGGAGACCGAGGCGTTGCGAAGTAAGCACGCACAGATAGTCTTGCTGACAGCAGCAGTCTGCCAACAGTCTGATGCAAGGACGCACACAGACCGAGCGCCAAGCGAAGCCTGGAGAGTGCTGAGTAAGGGGAAGTGAAGCCAGCACGCTAAGTTACACTGCAATATACTGAGGGAGTAGTAACAAAAAGCTACCACCGAGGGTAAAAAACGTCCTCCTGCTGGATATAAATAGTGGAGCGCAGGCAGCAACAGACAGAAGCCATTAGGAAGCAGTTCGGATTTGAGGACGGACGTGGTCCGTATCCGAATGTTCAACCTTCGTAGGTGACAATTCCGGAAGTCTGTTCCAGCTCACAGGAATCATCCGTTCGCCACCAGATGTCAACTTCAGCTCTGAAGGTCGGCCCTAGTTCGGTCGGCACCATGGCTGACTAACTACAGCGAGAACTTCCAGCAGGACCGGCCACAGTGCAGTCTGTCACAGGCGCCGCCGGGGACTGACGCCAGGACTTCACGGCAACCCGGCCCCATGGCGCGTGGTCCGTCCATGACGGGACCTCGCGGACAGTACGACTGACGGCTTCCCAGCCGCCGGTGCAGCAGGCGTCGGCAGCTGACCTGACAGCGACGCGGCTCCGTGGGCGTGCCCGTACTGGGGCGCCGAGTGGCGAAGAGTTCATCTCAACCACAGGGCATCCTGGCTTCAGCTGAGCACTGGTGGCCTGAGGCTCCCGAGTGCGATCAGCAGACGTGTTGCGCGCATTGTCGGAGAATCTACACAGCAGCAGCCAGACGGAGGGGTCCGCAGGGCTGGGCAGCAACGACGAGGGAGAAATTGTAAAGGAAGTTCAATAAATAATTATAAAACTCCACGCCGTCTCAGTCTTTGGCGCAGCCACTGTGTCTGCTGCTAACAAGTGGTGCAGAAGCCGTAACAGTAGGTACTGCCTGCAGAGTGAAAACAGAGGGTGCGCAGAGGTCTTCTGAGCGCCATCTGATCGCCGATGTCCGTGACAAACGAATCACCAACACTACAAGTGGTCAGTATGCACGTAGTATACCCTTGTGCCCCTGAGCACATTCCAGGAAGGAGCTGCATTTTTTTTCCCAGCAGTGAAAGGAAGGCAGGTTGGGTTTAACGTTCCGTCGACACCGAGATCATAAGAGAAGGAGCACAAGCTCGGATTGTGTAATATGGGGAAGGAAATCGGCCGTGCCCTTCCAAAGGAACCATTCCGGCATTTGCCTGGAGCGATTTAGGGAAATCACGGAAAACCTAAATTTGGATGGCCGCACACGGGTTTCAACCGTCCTTCTCCCGGATGCGAGCCCAGTGTGCTAACCACTGCGCCACCTCACTCGGTTTCCGGCAGTGTATGTACCGCATTTCAAGATGGCCACCTTTATAATGCGTACTCGCGTATCCATGTTAGTTTCGTGTCACAATTTTTTCCATAGGATCTGAGCGGTAAGAGCAACGCACGGCCTTGCGTTGTCGCTATTAGAAGACAAACAATAAAACATTCCCCCCTCACAACACCGCAGTGTCCGCTCTACTGAAGACAGGTATCACTCGTTTCGACATGAGTCACGATTTTCAGCCCTGAAGCACCCACTGGACTCACCCACCGTCGTACAATGTCAGTACTGGCTCTTGAGCAAACATGTTTCACATTCACTGCCTCACGCTTATAAAAACAGGTTTGAGGCATTGCCTAGTCCCTAAAATATTGCTGTTTCTGTAAGTATATTTGTTTGTTAACGTGTAGAAAAACTACAATATTCAGAAGCTCGTAACATTAGTTGACGTTTGAAGATTCGGCTATTAGTTGCTACATGCATAGTGTCGTAAAATATGGCTGACAAACGTGCGCCGCACGAATACTTCTGCCTTAGCAAAACTTGACCTGACTATTTACATACCTGGTAGTAACAAAGTGCCTGAGTATACGGACTTCATCATTCATGGATTTCTTGAACACTTTCTTTCCAAACAGAAACAACACCTATATAACCTTTGGAGTTGATAATTATCTTCCTTGTCAACAGCTGAAAGAATGGGGTTTTCCTATACCACGAGCTATAACTGGCTCACAAAAGCAATTTTCCCACGCTGGATTACCTGTTTCAACATCATTTCTTTATGAAGAGAACAACTCCTTAAGAAACACATATGCCGGCCGAAGTGGCCGTGCGGTTAAAGGCGCTGCAGTCTGGAACCGCAAGACCGCTACGGTCGCAGGTTCGAATCCTGCCTCGGGCATGGATGTTTGTGATGTCCTTAGGTTAGTTAGGTTTAACTAGTTCTAAGTTCTAGGGGACTAATGACCTCAGCAGTTGAGTTCCATAGTGCTCAGAGCCATTTGAACCATTTTTTGAAACACATATATTTCTCTTATTCGAATGCATGTGGGAGCCTGGTTCGTCTCATCAGAAGCAATTTGAAATACCTTGACAATATTTCTGTTATTCTGTAACTGATAAAAGACCAGAGTGTTGATCTGGAAATCACTTAGGCTGCAGTGAAAAAATTTTTGAACATCACTGATACTTTGTTCATGCTACAGAGTACCTCCTCATGTTGAGATGTTCTACCAGCGTTTAAGGTAACTATGTCACAAGGTATGCTTTAGGCAGACCAAGGAGAAAAGAAGAATAAAAGAATCAACGGAAGAGAAACAGTCTGCAAGTGCTTTTTCTTCCTTTACGTACATCGGGTTCTTGTCTGTTGTAACTCCTGACGTAAAAATGCCTCTCAGGCGATTTTCTGACACGATCTCCTTCGACAAAGACCGTCATGGAAGGATGATGATGGTTCCAAAAGCGAAAGGGAAAAACTCAGATGACTGGTGAGCGACATTACAAAAAGGGTCTGAAACTAATTCGAGGTTACAACATTATCGCAAAAGACGAACAGAGAAAAAATTTGTTTTACGGATCGTTTACAAAGAGAGTAAAAATAGCCAACTGTTACCAAATGCTCTCATGTTTCGATCTCATAGCAGTTCAAACCAAAAACACGTTTCTATTACAGAAGTTCTGTCATCAGACCTAATTATCTTTAAATTTTGAAAGTTTTACAGATATCTTTGAAAAATACCTTTTTGGAAAATTTTGTTACGTATGTTTTATTTCAAAAAAAGCTGGGGTGACCTAGATGTGTCACCACAAATTTATCTCAGTTTAAAAAGAACGTGTTCGAAATGAGAAGTGTATACCATTTTAAAACGGAATGAACCGTTGGGCGTGCTATGTCTTAACTTCAAGGCATCTGGGAGTCGAAAGCTGGAGCGGAAATTTTGAACAGTTTTTTTCTTTTTATGGCAGAGTGGAACAAGATTAAGCAGTCTGAGTAGTAAAATTATAGCTTTCGAAAATTTCCTATAGCTAAGGACTACCAAATGTACACATCCGGGTGATTCAGTTTCACGCACTAGCAACATCTCCCATTCACCCTCAGCTAATGACAGTAGCCACGTGTATTGACATGAACTTTAGAGACAAATAAGCATTGAGGAAACGTCCTATCCTGTTCTAAGACGAAACAATCAATCGCACAACCACTAAGATGCCTCTGAGCTGGGTCCGAGGCATCATAGCATCTGTAACACAACAGTAGTAGTTGTTGTTAATGTTGTGATCTTCAGCCCGAAAACTTGTTTGATGCAGGTCTCCACACAACTCTATACTGCGAAAGACTCTAAATAAGTAAATTTTAAAAAAAAGACATCTCTTGTTTATCTTCTACTAGGCAGAGTGTTCTAAATGCTGAAACACGATCTGAATGATTTTCATACTTTATTTTTCCTTCGTGAATAAAATTTTAGTCTGTAACTGAATGTTTAGCCGTGTAAGATGAGCTGTTCTGCGCTTATTCGACGATTAATCATGAGATTTTAGTTATGACCTCGAAAAAATAAAGTTATAGTTATGTAATTGTTTGTTTCCAGAATGAGTTTTTTACTCTGATATAAAACTGACTGGCAGATAAAAACTGTGCGCTGGACCGAGACTCGAACTCGGGAGATTTCCCTTTCACGGGTAAGTGGGCTACCAACTGATCTGCCCATACATGGCTTACGATCTGATCTCACAGCTCTACTTCCACCAGTACCTCATCTCCTATCCTACAAACTTCACAGAAGTCCTCCTGCGAAACGAGCTGAACTAGCACTGGTGGAAGAAGGCATATTGCGGAGATATGGCTTAGTCGCAGCCTAGACATGTTTCCAGATATAATTTTTTACTCTGCACCGGAGTGTACGGAAAAGGAAATGTGCCGACTTCAAGTCTTGGTGAGGTACACACTTTTAATTCTCAAGAAACTTTCATATCATCAGACATTCCGCTGCATATCGAAAAATTCATTGTGGAAACATCCCTCAGGCTGTGGCTGAGGCCATGTCTCCGCAATATTTTGGAAATTTATGGTAAGGATTATGGGATCAAACTGCTGAGGTCATAGGTCCCTAGGCCTACGCACTACTTTATCTAACTTAAACTAGCTTACGCTAAGGACAAACACACACACACATCTCTGCCCGAGGGAGGACTCGAACCTCTGATGGGTGGGGGGGTGGGGGGGGGAAGGGGGGGGGAGCCACGCGCGAACCGTGACAAGACGCCTAAAACCGCAAACTGCATGTTTACACCGCGCGTCTCTCCACAATATCTTTTCTTCCAGGAGCGCTTGTCCCGCAAGTTTCACAGGAGGACTTCTGTGAAGTTCGGAAGGTAGGAGATGAGGTACTGGCTGAACTAAATCTGTGAGGACGGGTTGTCAGTTCCAGTTAGGCCTATTTGTTGGTTTGCTGTCTGCAGTCCTGGTACACATTAAAAACTTTGGACCCAGTACCGTAACACGTCTCTAGAGAAGCCAATATAAAACTGCGCTCCCTCTGATGAGATGGTGTCATGCGTTAATCCGTTTTCTGCATTTGAACGCGAACAACGCTGCGACATTCCATGAGTTAATAAAATTTAACATGACTAAACTGCCGAGCACTCGATCTCAGTAATGTACAAAACTTTTTATTACAACGTCTAAATAATATAAGTTCTTTACTTAAGTTGACCAGTTTCAACCACACTTCGCAGTGGTCGTCAGGCCAAATGATAAAATACAAGGTGTATTATTGGGAAAGGTGAGTATGTTAAAACATTACACAGAATAAAATATACAAAGCGTACCACATAGTCGTTACTGCAGTTGTCCTCAGTTCACTAAATAAAAATTTGTCATTCTGAATGCTGTACAAATGTCGTACATTAATAAAGCATCATGTACCATTCTTACTTTGTTAGAGCCCCGATCTCCCTGACTACCCCCAACGGTCCCTCCATTGCAAAACTAACCATTCCTTGATGTTTCAGGATGAACCCAGTCAACCAGTCACTTTCTTTAGCCAAAATGCGCCAAAAATTAGTTTTTCCCACAATTCCGTTCAGAGCCATCTCATTATTTATTCGATCTACCTATCAAATCTTCAGCGTCCATTCGTAACACCACTTTCCAAACGCACCCATTCCCTTCTCATCTGAATTGTTTATAGTCCACTTTTCACTCCAGACAAATTACCTGAAGAAAACAGTTCCTAATACCTAAACATGCATTCGATGTTAACAATTTTTTTCAGAAACTCATTTCTTGCTATATTCAGTCTGTATTTAATATCCACTCAGCTTCGGTCATCATCAGCTACTTTGCTGCCCAAATAGCAGAAATCGTCTCCTACTTTTAGTCTCTCATTGATTAATCTAATTCAGTGAATATGTTCTCACTTAATTCTACGACATTTGTAACACTTATATCGATTAGTGGCAGGTTTATATTATGTAACTGTCTCCGATTATGGAGTGTACGTTCTTTGTTAGCTAAGCTCATTGATTTGTGACAAGAAATTTAAAGTATTGTGATGTATATATGGAAAAAGCTGAATGGTGTTTAAAATAATGAAATATTATAATATGTGTATATTTAGAAGAGAAGCTTTGTATATTGGAAACTGGTTCATGCTTAGGGCACTTCTATTATAAAATGTAAAAGATGTAGGGAAGTCCATCCGCAACGGAAGTGGCTCTGCGCAATGTAAAAGATGGTTTTGGCGGTCGAACTGGGAGGCTACTTGGTGGGAACGGTACGCAGTCAGTGGCTAGCCGTTGCACGGTACACATCGTCGGTGCCAAGGGAGGCAATTGGAAGCCACTTTGCAAGGAATTTTGCCTCGGATGTAGATTTAGCTGTTCCATGGTACTCTCGGCAATAAGGAATGGCTCTAACACATTAAAAATCCGTCACCACGAAGAAATTGTATAGAGCATTCAGACACCAAGAGCCGTGAGTACAGTTAGCCGCCACGTCGCTTGCCAAAACTACTTCGCCACTGCTCCACCAACTTCATGCATACAGATATGTATCAGAGCATGGACCAGTTAATTTGTGTGAGTGATTTTAATAATAATCAAAGTGCTATAAACCTGTGTTTAGAACCATAACTTTTATCCCGATCATGAACTTATGCAGGATTCCCTCCTAAGTGTTTATAAAACCGAGTATCCTGTTTCACATGCGCTATTATTGTTTATTCAGGTTTGTCAGGTATGCAAGGAATATTAAAAGTGACTGAAATACTCTGAACTTATTGCAAAGTATCGTTTTGCAAAAATTCAGTGCCAGACTGAGTAAATGTTACTCTCTAAAATACCTGCTTCACAGGTGATGAAAAAAGGCAAATAAGTTATACTCATTTCAAAGTTAATTTAGCTTTGATTACTATCATGAACGATCTATTTTGAAGTTAATTGAGCTCAGTGTTGAATAATTTGTCTTGAAAAGAGTAAAAATATAAACTGTTCTAAGTGAAGCTAAGAATTAAATCTAGTTGAATTGAATTTTGCCTACTGAAATAATCATAGAGTTTGACTAGTGATACAATGTCAGTTTATGGGCCCCCTTCATATTCTTCACATATTAAAAAGATAAATGAACTATTATTACTACTAAGGAAATCTGATATATTTCTGTAAGTGGGAATATGAACAGTGTAATTGTGATATTATTAGTTTTTTTTAATTTTTATTACAGATTGTTGCATGTCAGTTAAGTTGGATGACCCTCCTGGCCAATTTTAGTTCTGCATCACTTGCAGGAACATTTCA